>NW_020664598.1:6734341-6865749 GCF_002925995.2 Terrapene triunguis | reverse complement strand
TCTCCTCCAGCAGCCCCAAATACCCCCTGCCAGTACACACACCCCTCAAGTACCCCCCCAAATATCCCCTCCAGCAGCCCCAAATACCCCATTCCAGTACACACACCCTTCCAGCAGCCCCCAAATACCCTTCCCAGTACACACACCCCCTCCAGTACCCCCCAAATACCTCCTCCAGCACCCCCTAGCTGTACCCCCTCTCCAGCTCCTCTCCTCCTGGCAGTGTCCTCTATTTGGGAATTTGAAATATGGTAATCCTAGGACTGGCCCTGTGCTGGAATAGCAGGAAGTGCTGCAGTTCAGGACGGAGGTGCACTGGTACTGCAGTAGGGGCTCAGGACTGGAGTATCAGGGAGTGCTTTAGACCCAGGACTGAGGTGTATTGACATTTTGTAGGGACTCAGAAACAGTGGCGTGGGGAGGTGCTGCAGGTCAGAAGTGAGGTGCATTGGCAGACCTGTATAATGGGAGCGAGCACAGCAGTTACCTGTGCTATATTTTGTCCTTGGATGTGCTCTCATTGTATGAGCCTTTCATTCACTCACACACAAAAACCAGAATAATTTCAGAGGCTGGTTTGTTAGACTGCTACCTCTTTTCTCCCTGTCTGTCTTTCTGTGGTTAAAATATTCACCCGACCTCCCCACCAGTGCCTGATGCAGCCACAACAATAGCTTGTGGTTCACATTCTTACTCTCTACCAGGAGGTTGACAGGGCCTTAGAAATTCCATGCATGAGGTGCGTCCTTTGTGCACTCAGCTTCTCCACTACACAAAGAATGGATGCTGGTTTGATCACTCTCCAAACTCACAAACACGGCTGCGGGGAGTGGGGAAAATCTCCCTTTAAACATGAAAAATCCCCATGCTCTGAGAGGAACTGAACAGAACCTCTGCCTGGTTATAACCCAAAACAGCCGGTCAGGGC
Source organism: Terrapene triunguis (assembly GCF_002925995.2). Lineage (NCBI taxonomy): Eukaryota > Metazoa > Chordata > Testudines > Emydidae > Terrapene > Terrapene triunguis. The sequence continues at coordinate 6,864,821 of NW_020664598.1, read as the reverse complement.
CTCTGAGGGGGGGAGTCCATTAACCCTCATTTCCAGGCAGAAGAATTCCACTGCTCTGTCTACTCCCCTCTCAAGTTCTAATTTTTTTTCATTCGTGAATCTAAAGAACGTTTCTTGTAAACATCTGCCACAGAGTTTACCCCCTCAGACCTCTTCTCAATTGATATCATCTGGTTTTTCATTGGATGCTGAAGCAGCTCCTACAAACTTCCCATGCAGAGGCCCAAACTGAAAGACTCCCACATTCAGCAAGCGGCTTTGCTTAGCAAACCTCCCTGACACGGCAACTTGAGGCCAGGGTACAATTTCATAGCCACTTTCTAGACAGTGACGTCCCATCCCCAACTGGCTAACTTAGCTCATCTGCCTCAGAAATACAAAGCAGTGACACACTGGGTTTGGTCTCTAACCATAACAGTGTCGCAGACATGATTTTGTTTTTAACTTTCTCATTAGTGCTGGGCTTTAGCCAACTGGGAGAAACCACAGCCTCCAAAACTCCCATCTCCTGACCGTCCCCTGACTTTGACTCACAAGGTTTTACAAGATACACAGAAAAACAGAGTGCAAGGAGGGAAAATCCTTGGTTCTCAGCAAACCTATGGCTTGCATCTCAGGGACGCTGTTTTAGAAATGTGCATGGAAGTAAACCCTATCCTCCATATGGAAGCGGGCTCCTCGGAGGCTGTTCTTTAATGATGATGCCTGTAGATTCGCAGAACAAGAGAATGTGCATGGGGACAGCGGCAGGGGGCTTCCACAGATGGCTGCAACTGAAGACACCCCCAAATCTTTAAGCTGGTGCTGCTTCCCATGTAACCCTTTGTGGGGAGTGGTTCAAAAGTGTGAAGTATCGCCCTAACTCTGCTTCCATTGAAGTCAACAGTAAAGTTCCCATTAGCTTCAGTGGGAGCAGAGTAAGGCTGACACTGAGGGCTTTTGAAAACCCCACCCTGCATTTCTAAGCCCTCAGCTAGTGAGTTTGTGATGGACTGTGTGTGACCCCCACCAAAGGATTAATCAGCTCTCAGCAGTTGTTAGGAGCCATGGCCTGGGTCCCATCTGAGAAAAATCCTACTTCTTATTTAAAAACCCAGTGGAGGCATTTTAATATTGTGTGTGCAATATTCTGATTAAGCTAAGGCCCCATGTAGAGTAAAACTGTAACTGAGCCAGGGAACCTGGTTACATCCATCTATCTAGTTTTTATCCTGTGCTCCTCACCGTGGCAGCTGAGAACCTTATACATAAAGGGTGAAACCCTGACCCCATTGGGAGTTAATGGGAGTTCTGTCATTCATTTCAGTGGCACCAGGATTCACCCCAGGGGTTTACAAGTATTGCATATTGGAAGTTTCTCTCCCACACAGGTGTTTTGCAGGCTCATTGCTTTATGGTGCAAAAGCTAAACTGATTAAGTGAGTTTTGCACTTTGTGCTGAAAGCCAATGTGTTCTGGGAGTGAGTTGCACCATCTGAGGCCAGTTCTGTGCCCTGAGCTAACCCAGCCCTGTGGCCAACAGTTCCACTCTTGTGGAATGTAGCTGCTGTGGGCCATCACTCAGGTAGGGGGAGGTGGCTCCAATTCCAGGGAAGACTATTAACAAATTGAGAGAATGATCATTTAATCAAAGAGATTTCGGAATCCATTTCATTAAGCGGACTTTTCAACATCAGGAGTTATTGGCCAGCTTTTATAGTTACATACTGGCATGGACCTTGGAAGGGTCATTGTCTTTCCAACAGGTAGCTGAGCCAGCCTATGTGCAGGTGCATGTTTAGTGTACAAGGAGCTTCCCTCATAGCCTTATGCAACAGCTTGGCTTAGTTGCAGGGCCTTCTCATTTCAAGCACCTCCTCATGGGTGGCACATGAACTGGCTGTTCGGGGAGGCTAGCCCCGGCCCTGCCCCTTCTGCCTGAGCCCCCTCCTCCACCTCCCCTTACCTCGCAGGAGCCCAGAGGCCCTCCCCACCATGGTTGCCAGCCTCCCCACCCCAGACTCAGACCCCCCGAGTGCCCCCAGTCCCAGAGCACTGGGAGGGCGGCCCCAGCATCCCTGTCCCCAATGCCCCAGCCCCGGAATGCCAGCGTGGCTGATTTGGGGGGGGAGCATGGGCAGGGCCACATCTGGCTGTTTGGGGAGTCTCAGCCTCCCCTGGCCTGTGATATCTGCTGCCCATGCACCCTATCAATGCATCCAGCCTTGCTTTTTCTCTGCACTGGTCAGTGGAGCGGGGCAGATGCATTGATGTGGTGCAGGTTGCATTATGTGCGCACAATGGGCCATTAAAGAAGGAGTGCAATCCCTCCCAGACCTCCTTCTATGGTGGTGCAGCTCCATGCTACACCAGGCCCCAATAGCATCACTTGGCCGTATGTTTCTGCTTTACTAAGGTAACACTAGGAGAGAGAGCTCCCCCGATAATTATTTATACATGTGATTTCATTCTTTTGTGCCACAACGTAATTGCTTCATTGCCTCACATTATTTCCAGCTGTTTGTCTTTATCAGTTTCTATCTTTTTCCTGTCACTCTCATGCATGGGTAATTTAGAACTAGTTCCCATATTTCCTGCTTTATTTTGAAAGGAATGAGAAAATGAAAACCTTTATGATCAAAGTCTCCAAACTCCAGCACCATCTCTTCTTGGGACAGGACATGGGATCAGTTTGATACTGAAATGTTCTATAACAGGGGTAGGCAACCTATGGCATGCGTGCCAAAGGCGGCACGTGAGCTGATTTTCAGCGGCACTCACACTGCCTGGGTCCTGGCCACTGGTCCGGGGGACTCTGCATTTTAATTTAATTTTAAATGAAGCTTCTTAAACAGTTTTAAAACACTGTTTATTTTATATACAACAATAATTTAGTCATATATTATAGACTTATAGAAAGAGACCTTCTAAAAATGTTAACATGTATTACTGGCATGTGAAACCTTAAATTAGAGTGAATAAATGAAGATTCGGCACACCACTTCTGAAAGGTTGCCGACCCCTGGTCTATAATGTTCCCTACCTAAGAAATACTATTTGCTCATTTATTCAGCAGCTGGTTTCTTCTTTGGTGAATGGGCACATAACAGATGCATAACTAAAAATCATGGACTTAATAAAGACACTGCATTTACGGCTTAATACAACAATCTGTAATCTACTACTCCCCTCCTCTTTTATTCTCCCGCTCCTCCCCCGCTACAGAGGTGTTAACTGGCCATTTCACTTTGAATGGTTTCTTACAATATATATTAAATACAATCTTTTCCACCTTGTATTTAGCTGTGACACTCTAAGTACCTTTCCCAGACCTGAAGAAGAGCTCTGTGTAAGCTTGTCTTTCACCAACAGAAGTCGATCCAGTAAAAGATATTACCTCACCCACAGTGTCTCTCTAATATCCTGGAACCAACACAGCTACAACAACACTGCAAACATACAAGTCCTAAGTATTATGAACAGCAAACAAATTACAGAGAGAAGCGAAGCGAAAACATACAGGGAGTGGTGTTCCAGGGTGGGCTAACTTGACAGCGGGATTTCAAAGCTGACATTTCACGGACTGAGCTAACAACCAACTTGCGTCTGTCACAATATTCACAGCAGACAGGTTTCTGAGTTTATGCAAAGTGTGTGAGAGAATTTTTTAGTGAGTCTGGGAGAGGTAACTAAAGAGAAAATGTCAATATGCTCTATGGTATGAGAGCAGATTTCAGCCAAGGTGACTACATGGGGTGAGTGGAGCATTTGCTTTATTGCAGCACGAATGCTGCAGAAGGTAGATGAACACAACCCCCCTGCTCCTTGGCTCTCACTATTACCATTTCCTGATCTACTCTCCTCTACTTGCAGTTTATTGATGGGAATCAGAGACTTGAAGAATTAAATGCCCAGGTGCAGTGCTGAACTGCAGTGACCTCCATTTCATGCTCATTATCCTGATCTGTCTGGGGAGTTTCAGCTGGTGGCCGAAGCTTTCCTCTAAAGGGAGAGTGGGCAAAAGAGATGTATTTTGGATGATGATATTATTACACATCTTGGTGTGCAGAATGAATCACATTATGTAATTTACACCACCCTAGGACAAATCTATGCTGTGACTAGCAAGCAGGGCTGGCTCCAGCTTTTCTGCCGCCCCAAGCGGCAAAAAAAAAAAAGCTGATTGGCGGCACTTTGGCGGCAGCTCAATTGCGCCGCTCCATTCTTTGGCGGCAGCTCAAAGAGGAAGAGAGGGACTGAGGGACCTGCCGCTGAATTCCCGCCGAAGACCCAGAGGTGCCGCCCCGATACCGGACGGAGTGCTGCCCCTTTGTATTGGCCGCCCCAAGCACCTGCTTCCTTCACTGGTGCCTGAAGCCGGCCCTGCTAGCAAGGCAGATTGAATATGTGTATTAAATGTTTAAAATGATGCTGTGAAGAGGGTCCATATTGGGCCTAGTCTACACTAGGAAAGGAATGCTCTTGTAGCTATACCAGCAATCCCTCTTAGTGTGGACACACTTAGATTATATTATCTTTATATTAGCTTTCCCAATGAAATAAGCTCTACCAGCTTGTAGCAGGGTGGTTACCCCCTCCGGCCCTGACAGGGTTAAGGTCAGCCTGGGAGAGGGCTGAGGCTGTAAGGAAAAGCCCAGGCTGATTAGGAAAGCAGGCACAGCTGGGGCCACGCCCCAACCAGAGCACAGCAGGTTGGTATAAAAGGGCTGCTAGCTTGAAACTAGAGTCACTCTCTCCAGTCTTGGAGGGAGCAGGGCCTGGCTGTCTATAGAAAGGGTACTGGGAGTGAAGCGGGGCTGGGGAAAGGCCAGAGGAGCCGGGGAACTGAGGCAAGGTGGGATTAGAAGGTTGGGGTCCCTGGGGAGGGGAGACCCTGAGAGTGAGGGGTTACTGCCAGGGGGCAGCACCCCAGATAATGGGCACCGGGGTCCAGGAGGGACATGGGGGCCCAGCAGCAGTGAGATGTCAGCCTGCAGAGGGCGCTCCAAAGCTGGAAAAAGAGCTAATTCCCAGGATGCCAGCAGGAGGGGCCGCAGGGCCGAGTCCCGCACCGTTATACAGCTAAAGCACTTTTGTATGCTGTATGACTGCGTCTACACTAGGGCTTTTTCTGGGTATAAAAATTCCATTAAAAATCACACCCCTAACAGACATTACAATTGCGGCAAACTTTTTGAGTATTGTCCTGACCTTGTTCTAATACTGCTCTGCTACAGGTGTGAGGAGGAGGGAGACAAGCCTAATATCCACCTGGCCTCCTGTTCTGTGTTTCATCTTCTGTTGTAGAAGTAGTAAATTGGGGGAGGGGGCATCCCATCATACACCTCCAGCTCAGTCCCCTTCTCTCTCCCGTAAGGGCTGGTGAGTGAAGATCAGAAAGATCCCATTGTGGCTACTCTAAAGGGAAAGTACTCCCAGAGATATCCCTGAGTTCCCAGATTGGGGGCTGTGGTGATTAGGTTTTGTGGGGGTAGGAACTGGAAGGTAGGAGAAAGCAAATCATCCGAAGCGTGGTATGTTTACAATGAAAACATTTTCTCCCATTATTTTGATTGCAGTAGCATCTGAAGACCCCAGTTAGGGATCAGGGCTGCATTGTAATAGGCCCTGTGCAAATAAGTAACATGAAGACAGTCCCTGCCCTGGAGAGACCACAATCTAAGATTTAGGCAAATAAAAAGATAACAGGAGTGAAGGGATGTGCAGGTGAGGGGAGAAGGTTATAACAGATGCACGTGTGTATGCATTAAATAGTCATACCAGAGGTCTCCATACTGACAAGTGGTCACTAGCCCAATCAGGGCTAGATGCTATTTTCCAGATGAGGTCCATTTGGATAATGACTATTTGATTGGGTGTAAATTAGAGCTTCTTTCTCTCCAAGCCCAAATGCTGTGCCCCAGTCTGTACCAGTGCACCCATCATTTGTAGAGCTGGGGGAGCTGCTCCAGTGGTAAAGCAACAATGGGAAAATTTAACTCCTCAGCATAGACCAGTGGTGCCCAACCTTATTACACAGGAGGGCCACATGAACCTAAGCACAACCTTGTGTGGGCCAAACTGATTCTACATATTTTCATAAGATTTAAAGGCACCTGTATTGATTTAAATTTTAAGTTCAGCTTGTTTCATACATATTTAGATAGGTTGTTTCTAGACACAGCATTGTTTATTTAAAAACAAAGAAATCTGTGCATAAAATGTGTATCACAATTATAGAACAGAGGAAAAAAACCAGTAAAGAACACAAAACGCTAATAAATCAGTCCTTTGTGTTTTGCATTAAAGCAGGCACGGTGGGCCTCATGAAATGCTCTGGTGGGCCGGGTACTGCCTGCAGGGTGTAGGTTGGGCACCTTGGCATAGACAAAGCTTCAGAATGCAATGAAAGAGTCACACAGTCTCAAAAGCTGATACTCTCTGGGTGCATCTACACTGGAGCTGGAGGTGTAATTTCCAGCTCAGGTAGACATAGTCGTGCTTAGCACTGATCAAGCAAGCACACTAAAAATAGCAATGTAGTCGTGGCTGCCTGGGTGGCAGGATGGACTAGCTGTCCTTCCTGAGTACAATCTGTCTGAAACCTTAGGAAGTACTTGGGGCAGCTAGTCTGTCCTGCTGCTCATGCAGCCGCGGCGACACTTCTATTTTTAGCACAATAGCTCGATCAGAGCTAGCGCGGGAATGTCTGCCTGTGGTGGAAATCACACCTCCAGCTCCAGTGTAGACATACCCCCAGACAAACAGCCAGGATTTAACTGTCTATGGCGCTGGAGGCTGACACTGTCTAGTGAAGGACCTTAAACCATAGGGTGCGGTGCTGGAGTGGCCAACTGGGCCATGGTCTGACCACTTTTCATAGGGTTCTCTCTGCATCCATCCAGCATGATAGAGGGGTGGCCAAGCCAAACCTGAGGGGCACTGCGAGGCCACACACCAGGTCGCAACACCACTCATGACAGGGATGCGTCTGGGCCATATTTGAGTGAGTGTCCCCTGTTAAAAGTAAGGGAGGGATAAGGTAAGTGGAGGGATGGGGAGGCAGGGGCTCCTGTGAGCGGCTGGTAGGGCTCCTCCCTCAACAGCTGAGGTTGCTGGAAGGGGGTGGGTGTAGGGGTTTCATAGGCCACGGGGATTAGGCTGCTGGCGGGAGGGCTGAGAAGGTAAGATGAGAGTTGGGGGCAGGGGGGCTGGCAGGATGCTGGGAGGCAGCATTATAGGCCCCCCTACTTTAAATGGTGCTAGGCAACCCCTGCCCTCAGCTATGGAGACTGCTTTGATGGAACCCATACTTGGTGCCCTGCAGCAGTGGTTCTCAACCAGGGGTCCCCTGGGGGGCCACCAAGCAGGGCTGGCATTAGACTTGCTGGGGGCCCAGGGCAGAAAGCTGAAGCCCCGGGCCCTGAGCCCCACCACCTGAGCAGCTTAGCTTCGCAGGGCCCCCTGTGGCATGGGGCCCAGACAATTGCCCTGCTTGCAACCTCCTAACGCTGGCCCTGGCTTTTATATGCAGAAAAACAGTTGTTGTGGCACAGGTGGGTTATGGAGTTTTTATAGAATGTTGGGGGGGCCTCAGAAAGATAAAGGTTGAGAACCCTTGTCCTACAGGCACTGTGACAGGCTTATTTATGTACAACAGCTTGGCTTTGCCGCAGGAAGTGACTTGGTGGGACTCAAGGTTGCCTTTTCACGGGGAAGAGATTATTGGTTATTACTGTATTACTGTAGTGCCTAGAGATCCCAATTGAGATCAGGGCCCCATTGTGCTAGGTGCTGTACAAGCCCATGGTAAGGGCCAGTCCCTGCCTCAAAGAACGTACACCTTAAATATAGACCAATTATTATCCTAATTTTACAGATGGGTAACTAAGGCACCAAGAGAATCAGCGACTTGCTTGAAGTTACACAGGAAATTTGTGGCAGAGCCAGGAATTGTGAGCCCTAGAGTGACCTAATCACAAAACCATCATTCCTAATGAATAGCTTAATTAAAATGAAATAAGCAGCAAGCTGACAATGTGTTTTTAATTTTGCACATGTACTTTAGAGAGCATGCTAACCACATTTTATAATGTAAAAATGAACAAACACGTATGTCGGTCAGAAAAATAACTGGCACATAGAAAATGTTTGGTGCTTTTTCCATTGGTGTAAAAGTCCTTCTTTATGATGAAGAGGACTGAAGTTGATGCAAAGTGAATGGAGAAAGCACAGAACTCTCTCCTTCTCTGTCTACTGGTCTACCACAAGCAAAAAACAATCTTCTGTGCTGTCTGGGTGCCAAAATCTTTGTATAAACCAAGAAACAAAATGACAGTTTCTCTAAGCAGATACCCTGGCAAATACAGCCTTGGTCACAGTCTGCATAGGGACTCTTAGCTGGCAAAAGACAAACCTTTTATCTTGCTAGCAACTAATTTACGGATCTGAAATCTCCCAAAGAAGGAGACTCTCTGGAAAGCATCTGAGATTTCCTATTTGAAGAAGGGGAAGATGAGTAACTGACAGGCAATAGCAAATCCCGGACAAGGAGAATTTGTCTTTTAAGGTAAACCACAAATCCAGCTGGTCTTTAATGCTAACAGAGCCAAGCCCCAAATTCCATTCCCAGACTGTGTGTTGAACATTTCAGCCTAAAATTAAGCCAATGGCAATGGAATGGATGTACTCTGATCCTAGGAAGTCCACTCATGAAAGGAAATAGGATTTAGAGAGAGAGGAACTGATTTAGACATAATGAAGTCTTGTCTTGCACCAAATTAAACTAAATCAATATAAGCCAGTTGTAGATTGATCTGTGTATGTCCGCATAGAGGCTTGCTCTGCTTTACCTAAATCAATTTCAAAACTGATTTCAGTTAAACTGGTTCAAGTTTTGTAGGCAGACCAGCTCTGACTATATACAGGAAGCTTCCTTACGTAACTCTTTCCTCCACTGTTGCAAGGTTCTTTTTTGCAAGTAAATGAAACTGGCAAACTTGGCAGATCTCTGGCTTTCATATTCTCTCTCTCTCTCTCACACACACATCCCTCCTTTCATTGGTGTGGTTTTATAAATTTTTCCTGTATGCAAAAAATGTCAGGAATGTGACAATCAAATCTGCCACACCAAAAGGTTCTGAATAAGATTCAGTTTTTACACAAACAGTTGGTAAAGTAGAATCTAGATATTTAGCCACATTCTAGCTGAGATCTCCCCTGAAACACTATTCCTGTCCCATTACTCTTGTTTCTCTGATTAAAGGATTGAATATTGGGTAGACAACCTTCATACAAATAGAAGCTTTCACTTAGGCTTTGTCTACACTAGCATTTTTGTTGGTAAAACTTTTGTTGGCCAGGGGTGTGAATTGCCACTGACAAAAGCGCTGGTGTGAACTGTGCTATGTTGGCGGGAGACGCTCTCCAGTGGACATTGCTATGACCACTCTGTGGGGATGGTTTAATTATGGCGGTGGGAGAGCTCTTTTCCGTCGGCATAAAGCGGCTACACTGGAGCCCTTACAGCGGTACAGCTGTGCCACTGTAAAGTCCAGGGCCGGCTCCAGGCACCAGCGTAACAAGCAGGTGCTTGGGGCGGCCAAGGGAGAGGGGCGGCACCTGCGGCAATTCGGGGGCGGCAGGTCCCTCACTCCTTCTAGGAGCGAAGGACCTGCCGCTGAACTGCCGCCGCCGATCGCGGCTTTTTTTTTTTTTTTTCTTTTCGACGCCCGATCGTCAGCGCGGGTCCTTTGTTGTTGTTGTTGTTGCTTGGGGCGGCAGAAATGCTGGAGCCGGCCCTGGTAAAGTCTGTAGTATAGAGAGAGCCTAAAAGATGAAAGGCCCACAGATTGCAGTAGAGAAATTACATGGTACTTAATATTAATGTTTAAATTAACACAATCAGGCTTCAGTGTTAACAGGCCATTTGGATGCATTCAGGCTGTTCACAACTCTCTTAGCACTATTGTTTAAGGCTATCCAAAGATTTAGTCTGACAGCTCTGTATTAAGTCACATTCAGGATGGTTATCTTTGCAATCAAAATAATTTTGCAATTATTCAGAAACTAAAGATACTTTCATTGCAATCCTGATTTGGCATAATACCATGTAGCAGCTCAGTCCAACCTTGGAAAAACAAAATGCAAATCGACTTGAAATTCAAGATTTCAGCATTTCATTATGAACTCAAAAATGGGCTTATTTTTGTAGAAAATTTCATCAAGATACAATATTTTCAAATGAAAATGGGCCATTTGCCAAGCAAAATCAGGTCCCTTTCCAAGAGTAAATGGGGCTTTTATTTTCTTTAAATGGAGATGGTGTTTACATTGAACACACATGAAAATACACATTATGTCACTACTTTTTGATGTGAAAATAAACATTTGGTCAAAAATACGAATAAAGTAAAATCTGAGGGTTTGAAATTGTGAATTTGGCACAGCTCTAGTTGATATCCTTGCTAGGATTTCAGTCTCCAGGGCTGCCAAGCCAGCACCTTTCATCAGCACTAAATTTACTTCATAGAAGAACATCTGATTCTCCCAGGGACCTGCATGCAGGCTGTTACAAGGCTAAGCAGGTGGAAAGTGAGTTAAAATGCTTGAGTGGCAAGGAGAAAATTCAAAGCAATACTTGGCAGTACTGAAGACAGCTGAAACAGCTTCCCTGATTCCACCTCTTGGTGCTGAATCAGAGTGTATTCCTTTAAAAAAACAAAGTCTGCTTAAAATAAAATATAAAAAAGAAACTTTTCTTCTGGCCTCCCTGGTTGGGTTCCCTATGATTCTGCTGTCTTGGTATGAGAATGGTGACATTGGTCCAAGGTATCATCACCTCTCTGAGTCACTCAGTAAAAGTAAAAAAAGCAGAGGGAAAGTGGAAAGTGTTTGCAACCGGTCCCCAGGGTTTCAGCCCACTGAATTCCTCCTCAGCATAAAGTCCCTGACATAAGTGGAGGAACCCCTCAAGATCAGGAAGTGATTCAGAAACATACCCTGGACTGTTTGCAATGACTCACAAGACATCAATAGGGGAATTGTCTGGAGACCTATAGAATGTCAGGACTCTTTTTCTGAGAATTGTGCAATAGCAGACTGCCAAGAAACATGCTTCCCATCAGAGCCCCAAATCAGCATGTCAGGACTGGGAGGGAGAGTGCATGTTTGTGTGCCCATGTGCATGTTTAGAAACAGGACTGCTGTTGCATATTCATTAACCCAGGCATGGTTTTGTTTAGTATGGTGGAGATTGTATGGGTTTGGGTATGCCTGCATTTCTGTTATGCCAGACTGGAACTGTATGAATTGATGCAGGTTTATGTGCAGCTATGTGTATTTTGAGATCTACCTATATGAGATAATATCTTTCAAGGAGACGTTTCACATAGACAAACTGTCTCAATTATAGGACTGATAGTATGGATCTGTAACACTTCAGTGTTGTATGCTGGTGTGCCTGATTATAGGTGGGGCTGGTAGCACTGCCTATTAGAAAGATTGCCCGACACTCATGGGCAGTGGGTATCGCAAGCCAGGGGAGGCTAAGCCTCCCCAAACAGCCAGGCATGGCCCCGCCCATGCTCTGCCCCGAGGCCCCCTCCTGCTTCCCACTCTTTCCCCATGGTCCCAGCCCAGGTTGCTCCTTTTCCCCAAAGTAGGCAGGAACTGGGGCTAGAGCAGGCCGGCTGGGGGCCCGGGACTCGGGGTGGCTGGGGACGGTGCTGGGGCTGCCCAGCGCTCCGGGAGTGGGAGCGCTGGGGCTGTTCAGCCAGTGCTCCAGGGCTGGGTGCGCTCGAGTGAGCAGGCCAGGCCAGGCCGGGGCTGGCGTGTGGGGGGTTGGCTGCTGGGCCGGGACTCAGGGTGGCTGGGGCAGGGCTCCTCTGGCCACGGTGGGGGTCTCTGGCAGGGGAGCCTCAGGCAGAAGGGATGGGCCTTGGGTCAAAGGGGTGAGGCCAGGGACTAGCATCCCTGAGCGGGCGGTTCACACACTGCCCATGCTGACACTCCCCATTATAAGACAATGTTTTCAGTTGCTTAAACTTTGCCAGATTGTAACTGTTCTGGGAGAAATTTTTCGTGCTTGGTGTTTGCCTCAGATTGAACATTTTTGGAAAAATTCAACCAGAACAGTTCAGCCATTTCCAAGAACGAGGCTATGGAAAAATATGGTGTTTTGTCCATGTTAAAAGATTCTGGCAATCTTTTCTTTAAGAAGCTCTAGCACCCTCATGCTATGGAAGAGGGGCTTGAAATTTGGCAGGGGATAGCCGTTGTGTTAGTGATGTGCCTTTGCCTTCCCTGTGAAAAGCTTTTGAAAAATTGCAGTTTGCACTTGCTCAGTGGAGACTTGCTAGAGCTTCACACTTAAAAACTCCAACAATTCCATCCTCACTGAGCATATTCCAGCCCAGGGCTGCAGGGGGCTGACCCGGACTTTCCCTGGAATTTCAGCACTGGGCTGATGTGGGCCATGGCCAGGCACTGGATTAGAAAATAAGGAGATTGTTTCTCCTGTGCTCTCAATGCCCCCTTGCTGGAAGGAAGCTGCCTGACTCAAATGCAAAGGGAACAAGAGCCAGACAAGGGGTGAGGGATTAGACTTGGACATGGAGCCTGGGGGGAAAGTGGCAGAGAGACTGGGACTGGAGACTGAGGATGGGTGAGAAACTGGGACTAGGTATTGGGGTGGGGGACTGACTGGAACTGTGCAAGGAGACTGGGATTGATAGCTGAGGAGGAGACTGGGACTGTTTGGGCATCTACGATAGGGAGCTGTGGTGGTAAATGTGAGTGGGGGTGAATCTGAGATCAGACGAGGAACCTTGTGGGAAGACTGGGAATGGTTGGGATAGGAGAATGGCATGGAGAACCAGTGGGGTGGGAGGAGACAGGTCTGATGAGGATCTAGGGTGTGGGGCAAGAACTGGAACTGGCTGGGCAAAGAGACTGGGACAAAGGAAGGCACTGAAATTGGACAAGGATCCCTGGCAGGGATACTAGGACTGGATGCCAACTGAAAAGGAAAATGTGGGGGGAAGAGTCAGATTGGATGAGGAGCTGGGGGGAACTGCGATTGGCTGGACAAGGAGACTGGGAGACTGGATGGGGAGACTAGAAGAGTCTGTGCCCACTAGAGCACATTCCCCTCCAGAGCTTGATATTTTCAATCATAATAGTGTTCTTTTAACATAGTATTTTCACGTGTAATTTAAAAGAACAGGAATTCCATCCTGTGGCACACCATATTGACACCCACAAGGGTCATCAGCAGGGGTACAATGAGGTGGGTGCACAACTGGCTGAAAGATTGTACTTAAAGTATAGTTATCAATGGTTCGCTGTCAAACTGGGACAAAGTATCTAGTCGGTTCCCACGGGGTCTGTCCTGGGTTTGGTATGATTCAATATTGTCATTAATGACTTGGAGAATGGAGTGGAGAGTAAGCTTATAAAATTTGTGTATGCCACCATGCTGGAAGGGGTTGCAATCAGGAGCAGATGTAAGGGTCAAAGCCCGGTCAGCAAACATGCAACATGGGGCCCAGTGGTCACGTCACCTCAGGCTTTTTTAAAACATAAAAAGTTAAACAAACAAACCATAAAACAAAAACTGCAGGCCTGAACAAAAGTGGAATCGCATCCAAATTGTGTTGGCTTGCGTATTTCCAATTACTGGAAGCTTGCGCCACGGCAACACTTTTCCTTGGCAAATTGTTCTACGATGCTGCCCAGCTCCAACCTGGCTGTCTCGTCTTTCTCAATTGCAAGGAGAGCAATGTCACGCAGCCATGCCTGTGACAGTGTTCAACGCATGTAGTTTTTGACACATCTTAATGTGTTCATTGCGCATTCAGCACTAGCCACTCTAATTGGTATGGTGAGAAAGAATCGACACAACATTTCAATTTCTGGTAAAACACCATCAAGAGAACATGGCACTAAGAAATTCAAGTAGTCCTGGACTCCAGGTGACAAACTGAATACCTCTGTATCCTTTGTAAAATAATATATCATAAAAGACAATCCCGTGAACCAAGTTTAAGAACTTCCTCCTTTGACTCTTCTAAAATTATATTTTGAAGTCACCTGGGATTGAGGAAACCAAATAGAGTAGCTACCTCTTGAAACCCCTTCCACCGAGATTTTAGTTCCCAGATCATACAGTCTCTTCCTGTGGCTTGAATAGTTTGCATTTTCAAAACTCATTGCTTCCCACCTGTTCTGAGATTCTTTTACAACTTCTTCATACTTTTTCTCCAGATCTGAGTTTGCTGAACTCATTGACTTGTGCTCCCAAATGTACAGAGGACTTGGAACAGGTCAGTTTTCTTTGACTGAAGGATTCCAGAGGCTGCAGCCATGATAAGATCCTATGGCACTAGAACAGATTGAGCTAGAACATCCAGTCTATCCAAAACAAGTTGCTTGTTGCTTGATGTATGTCCTCACTTCTCCTGTATTCAGCAACCCATCTAATTGCATCAGTGAGGGGGCTCCTTGCCATGGTGACTGACTCAGTCACTTGTGAGGGTGGGGCCCCAGAATAGAGCGGGAGGGAGGCACACATGGCAGAGGAATAGCTGGTGCTGCTCAGGGGCTCATGCACTTGGAGGGTCCCAGCAGGCTCAGGGCTGCTCAGGCACTCCACATATGCCCAGTGCAGACTGCTGACATTGTCTGTGGCCTGCTGAAACCTCTAGGGAGAGCAATTCACTGCTCCCCACTGCCCACATTGAAATTTGCCCAGGGAGGAGGCATCCAAAATGGTGGCTCTGCCATGAATTCTGATCAGTGGGACTGCCAAAGGCAGAGCTTCCATTTTGGTTGGAGGCCCCTCCTCTCCTCTGACTGCCCGGGCAAATTCAAGTGCAGGCAGCAGGAACCGGTGCACTGTTCTTCCTAGAGGTTCTGACTCCAGTTGTGGTGGCAGCAGCAGCAGCAACGCACAGCTCTGGCTTCCGCAACAGCAGTTCTAGCTTTGGCAGGAGCAGTGGTGATGGTTCTAGCAGCAGCAGCACTGATGCAGGGCCTGGGCCAGAGGGAGCAGATGGCACAGCATGGAGCTGGGCATGTGGGGGTGCAAAGTGGGGGTGCAGCGGCTGGGACAAGTGGAGGGGGTGAGGGAAGTGAGAGTTTATTTGAGTGTGGGACATGTGATGGCACATAGGGGGCTCAAAATAGAAACTTGCACTGGGGTCCATCTTTTTGTTCCTCTGCCACTGGCAGATGGGAGGGGCAGACCGGGTGGGGTGGGCGGACCAGGTGTGGCCTGGTCCTTGCTGACTGTTAAATCTGCAAGTGGAGGACAGGATTAGAATTCAAAATGACCTTGACAAATTAGAGCAGGCCTGCACAACATGTGGCCCGGGGGCCGCCCGTGTGGGCTCACTGTGTGGCCCACGGGGGGTGAGTAGGCAAGCGGCGGGTGAGGGAGGGGGGCTGAGGAGGCGAGCAGCCAGTGGCGGGGGGTGAGTAGGTGAGCTGGGGGGCGTGGGGGGCTGAGGAGGTGAGCGGGCGGGCAGTGGCGGGGGGGCAGGTGAGCTGGCGGCGGGGGAGGAGGCGGGGGAGGAGGCAGCTGAGGAGGCGAGCGGGCGGGCAGTGGCGGGGGGGGCAGGTGAGCCGGCGGCGGGGGAGGAGGCGGCTGGGGAGGCGAGCGGGTGGGCAGTGGCGGGGGGTGAGTAGGCGAGCTGGGGGAGGGGGGCTGAGGAGGCAAGTGGCGAGTCGGTGGCTGACCTGTTCTACTGATCTGGTCTGGCTCCCATCCCCTCTCCAAGGGTTGCAGCTGTCTGGAGGTGCTGCCTTCCACGCCTTCCTCATTCACACCTCATTCATTCAACAGGGCAATTGATTACAAAGTGGGGGGAAGATCTTATTCTACTTCTAGCAAAAAAGACATATTTCTTTTACCTTAATTATACTACTTTAGGGGCCCGCTATAACATATAACCAAGGTTCAATACCGCTGTTTCGGTGGGGCGGCGCTAGGGAAGGAGGGCTTGTTTCCGCGGGGCGGACGGTGCTGGGGTGTGTGTGTTTCAGCAGCGCTGGAGGGGGTTGTTTCCGTGGGGCGGGTGTTGTGTTTTGGAGGGGCTGGGCGGCACTGGGGGGGGGGGGGGGGGGGTGCTTGGGGGGGGGGGGTTTCGGCCCTCAGCTGTTTTCTTTTGAGTAATATGGCTCTCGCCGCTTTACGAGTTGTGCAGGCTTGAATTAGAGGATTGGTCTGAAATCAACAAGATTAAATTCAATAAAGACAAGTGCAAAGTACTACACTTAGAATGGAAAAATCAAACATACAACTACAAAATGGGGAATCATTGGCTAGGTGAAAATACTGCTGAAAAGATTCTGGGATTTATAGTGGCTCATACATTAAGGCTTTTACCTTTTCCCCAGACACAGGGGGAGAGGGGCAAAAGAACTCACCTCCCTGAGCTCCTAGGCTTCTCTGGCCCTTCCTTCTTGATTTTGCCTTTCCTCTCCTTCCTCTTCCTCTTCCCATCTCTCTTTTAACTGTTCTCAGCTGATGAGCTGAATCACCTTGTTAATGGGCTAATCATTCAGTCCTTAGCCAATTATCTCCTCAGTTTGGCCCACGTGGGGATGCCTTGCCAACTGCACAGAGTGGTGAGTCAGCCAGGGGTAATCAATGATTTTTTTTGTCAAGATCCAGATTTCTTGGTCAAGGTATAGTCAAGGTCCAGACTCCAGAGAAACATTTTTCACACCTCAATGACAATAATGATAATAATAATAAATAAGTAAATAAAAAGATTTTGCGGTCCGTTCAAAAGCATCTGGTGGTCTGGATTTGGCCCGCGGTCCATCTATTGACCACACCTGGCCTAAGTGCTTGTCTACACTTAAGATGCTACAGCAGCACAGCTGCGCTGCTGTAGGGCTTCAGTGAAGAAACTACGTATGCTGACAGGAGGAGTTTTCCCATCAGCGTCGGTAATTTATCTCCCTGAGAAGCAGTAGCTAGGTCGACAGAAAAAATTACCTAGTGCTGCCTGCACGGGGACCTAGCTTGGCTTAACACCACCACTCAGAAATATGGATTTATCACTCCCCTGACTGATGTAGTTCAACCGACCTAATTTTCTAGTGTAGACCAGGCCTAAGGCTATGTGTACACTAGCTGCACAGCTGCAGTGCTGTAGCGCTTCAGTGTAGACACTCACTACAGCAACAGGAGAGTTTCTCCCATCACTGTAGTTAATCTACCTCCCGACAGGTTGATGGAAGAATTCTTCCACTGACTGAGCACTGTCTATGTTGAGGGTTAGGTTGGCTTAACTACATCTCTCAGAGCTGTGGATTTTTCACATCCCTGAGTGATGTAGCAGGGCCGATCAAATTTTCAAGTGTAGACCAAACCTTAGGCCACTCACACTCTGTCACAAGGAGAAAACAAAATATTGAACCCTGCTCATTAAGTAAGCACAGTCCATCCCGTGCACTGAATGAGGCAGGGCTTCTGTGGAAAAAATAGTATGTAATTAAAGACTTAGCATAATGCATATGCACAAGAGGCCTGTACTAACACTGCACAAGTAACCTTCATTCTGGCATTTCCTAACTTTTGAGTACTTGACTTTGCAACTTTAACAATGTTCTTTTTGTGTGTGTAATATTGATATATGCAAAATTAGCCATACAACACAAGTTATAATACAGTGAATAACAATATGACGGATAAAATTAATCCCTGTTTTAACTTCTTTGATTGCAACAGACCTACACCTGGGATAAACTTGTTCCAATAACACAAACCAGGGGCGTACTTCTGAGTGTATAAAAGTCTAATATGTGACCCAGAAAAAGACCTGTGAATGGTGGAGAGTGAAGCCAATGGGAGCTCCCTGCACACATCCGAGAGAATTTATCCCAGGGAAGTGGGAGGGAGGAGTGATTAGATGACAAGCAGACTATGCTGATGGGGAGATGTCAGTTACGCTGTGGATAACAACCCTGCATCTGGAAGGTGATGATAAGTAAATACAAAATGATCCCAGACTACATGGAACCTATGATTTATCTTGGAATTTGAATGTCAGGTATCCCAAAGGGAGAGTTTGTTTAGCCAGTTGGAGCGAGAACGCAATTGTAGCAGGAGTGAAGGAAAGCGAGAGATCTCTAGCCAAAAATAGCTAATTTGATTTTCTCAATCAAAACAAAAGTTTGGTACCTGGCAGTTGAATGTGTGTGCCCAGATTTCTATTTAGGCTGAGAGATGACATCAGCTCATGGAATCTGCAAGCAGACTTAGTGATCTCTGTGCCTAGTCCTTTCCAGCCACTTTTGATACTTCCCAAAACATGCGGTAAAAGGAGTCTGCTGCATATTTACATTCAGGGCAAGATGATGACCTCCCCCTGACCAGGCTACCACCCTGTGTACTTTGGAGTCTAGCTTGGAACAATATTTTTTTGACAGAGTCAGGCAATAGTTTGTAGCCAGTCTCTATCCGGGCAAGGCGATCTGTACATGGTCTCTGTACATACTCTCTGTTCCTTTTAAGACAATGTCTTGAAATCTGAGGAGTTAGATTTAAAACCATGAGGAGAAAAAAATCTTGTTTGGGACTAAATGGCCAGAGGTTTAGGAGTGAGACCCAGTGCAAGATCACTAGTTTGAATCCAGCTCTGATCAGTCGTGACTGAAGGTTGTTAGCAGGCAATGGCTGCACAGTGACCTTTGTGAAATGAGTTGAGGTCCTCTGTCCAGCTCCCAAAGGACAAGTGTCACCTGATGAAAACCTTGGTCATTATTTTCCTTGTTGGAGTTTTAAGGAAAACTTTGCATTAATTTTAGAAGTTGTACAGAATGATGACAAAAACCATGCCAGCCTTTAGTGACTGATGGACTTTCAGCCTTACCTGAGATATTTGGTCTGGGAAACTCCTTTGTTTCTTAATAGTCCTTCCATGAGGCTGGGGAGAAAAGGGGGCTTGCAAGGAACATTCACCCTCTTCCAACTGACTTCCTGATGCCTGAGGAAGGGAATCCCACTCTTATGCATCTCCTAAGATGTGCAGGAAGGGAGCCTCACTCCAAAGGACTTATAGAGGGTCCTGAGTAAGTGCATCCAATCCCTTATGAGGCTCATTGTGTGGGCCCCTAGAACTCCCAGCTTTGGCAAGCTTTAAGGTGCCCTCCCAACCACTCTGTTAACTTAAGAGATTAGTGCCTCTGCACCCCCTGCAGCAAGTCTTAGGAAGCTAATCACGGGCCTGCCCTCCTGCCGCAAGTTTTAGGAGATTCACCGAGGAGAGTCCTCAACCCTCCTTGATGTCTTAGGTAGCTTTTGTCTATCTTACTTTTGACAAAGAGGTAGCTAAACACGAAACCTGGTCCTGAACTCCCATCGAAGTCACTAGTTCTAGGTGCAGAATCAAACATAACCAAGTACCACAGTCTGTCCAACACTATGACTGGTATTATTACAAATGCACACCACAGTATTGTTCCCAATGTTTCAGTCCAAGCTAGTGCATATGCAACAATTCTCTATTCAGCCATTATCATCTTCAACAAAGGGCAAAGCTCCACTAGGTTCTTTGGTCTTGCTGTCCTTTTGTACTTTGGCCAAGAGGTTTTCAATTGATTCAGTTTCCCATAACAAACACTATTTCCCCATTAGCTACAACCTATCATTTTGCTTGGTTTGGAATGAAGGCCTCTGCTCCATCTTGTACAAAAGATTTTTTCAGTGCGGGAAAGTCTGGCCATCATATTGGACTGCTGGGTTTAACATAAGGGGGAAAAAGAAATCCTGTGCCCTTCATGTGTGCCTCCCAAGAGCTAATGACTCCTATGATGCCTTCTCATACTGTCTCTGTCATTACTGGCGCTCGGACTAATGGTATCAAGTCCCATTCACTTACTGGTCTTCTAAAGAGAATCTGAAAAGCCTTTTTGTCTCATAACAGATCCTCTTCCAAGTTTAGTTTCACAATCTTTGTATCCTGTTTTCTAGAAACCCAGCTGCACCTTTTCTTTCTAGTTCCTTATTCATGCTCCTGAGTATTGTATTATTTACTTAATTAAGTTCCCTTTGCATACTAATACATTATTTTCTTTGAGAGTTTTCCACATGGGTCTTGTCCACAGGGGTGTGGAGTCCTGTTGCTAGAAAAGCCTCTAGGTCCCAAATTAGTGATGCAATCTTTTCAAATTTGGGGTCTAATGCACCACCCAGATATAACATTTCTTGGATATTATCCAATTTGGTTTAACAGTCTGTACGGACTTATAGGTGCCAAGGAATCTCCTTTGAAGTCTTGGCACAAGAGGGAGATGAGGTGCATGTTTGTTTTTTGTTCTTTCTTGATATTTCAAAAAATCTTTGTAAATTGCAGCCAAGGTGGGAGCCAAATTACTGGTGGTAAGACAGATTTTAAAGCTATTTTCAAAGGTCAAGCCTGGAGAAGCCTCCCCTCTGAAGCCTACGTGATGGGCATTTGGCTACATCAAATATAAAAATATGTTAAAATTTCATACATAAAATCCAAGCTCACTCTTTCAAAGACCAGGAAGGCTAGTACTGTACAGTACTCATTTTTTCAGCAACAATGTAGCTGCTTCATTGGTGCCAGTGGTGTAAGTGGTAGAGTAGATATTCTTACCATTGTTCATAACTAGCTTGCATGAAATGATGGTAAAAGGACCTGTACTGTATCTACATGATTTGACACTATTTGGTAGCGATGGTGAAGGTGCATTTTTACTGAAAAACAAATACTTATTTTCTTAATGTAGAATCACCCAAAATAATTAGTTGTGTCTATGGAGGTGAAACGGTGTTCATATTATTCCCTGTTGGCAATCGGTAGAATTATTATTTATCAATGATTACCAATTAATTTAGCCTTTTTTTTTCCTGTTTTCATTCTGAACCTAATTCCTACAAATGTGTTCATTATTCACTGGCTAGTTTAGGCAAACAAATTCCATAGGTTGTTTACAAACTGTTCACTCAGTTCACAATTCAGGGTGTGACTGGTCACACAACTCATGCGGTATTGTCTCTGCTCCATAAATAAATGACAGAAACTTTTTAAATGGGAGACCAACAAATGATGAAAGGCAAATAACAAATAATGAACTTCTGATATACCTTTTTTTAGTAAATAATCTCTCAAGCTAAAATCTGAAAAACTGTCAGGATTATTACTATTAGTAGCAGAATCTACATTGCTTAGAGGTCCCAAATGAGTTCCAGACCTCATTATACTACGTTTACACACAGTAAGAGAGAGTCTCTGCTTTGAAGAGCTTATGATCAAAACAACAGTACAGACAAAGGGTGGGAGAAAGGAAGAATTATTATCCTTTTTCAGATGGGGAACTGAGGCTCAGAGGGGTTAGGACCTGGATCCACAAAGGGACTCAGCATTGTGACACAGCGTTGCCATGCCTACCTTTTAGGTGCCTAGAAAATCACTGAAACAACAATGGGATCCACAGAGCCTGAATTAGGTGCCTAGACTCCCTATGAATGGGGAGAGAGAGATGCCTTAGACAGGGATACACAAAAGACAGCATGCTAGGTGGGGAGATGACTAAACTAGACAATGGAAGATTCTGATGAGAAGGGTGTGTCCTAAGCCCCCTCTCTCAGATGCCTGGGGCTATGTCTACACTACCGCGGTAAGTCAACCTATGCTATGCAACTCCAGCTACGTGAATAATGTAGCTGGAGTCGATGTACCTTAGGTCGAGTTACTGCGGGGTCTACACCTTACTCTTCTTGTCGGGGGTAGAGTACAGGGGTCGACTGGAGAGCAATCTGCTGTCAATTTGGTTGGTCTTCACTAGACCCACTAAATCGACCACTGGTGGATCAATCTCAGAGCGTTGATCCCAGCTGTAGTGTAGACCTGCCCTAAGTCCGGGCTGCAGGGAGGTGCCTAGTTCTGCTCACTATCCGCAGCGGGGAACCTGTCTCCTGCAGTCAGATGGCTTAGGTGCCTAAGTTGTTTCTTGCAAAAATGATTTGGGCACCTGCCTCACTCCCTACAAAATGGCGGAAGGAAGAAGTGATGGTGATGGTACCCACCTTATAACTTTTAGCTCAGTGGTTAGAGCTATTGCCTGAGATGTGAGAAACTCAGGTTCAATTTCCTTCTCCACCTGAAGGGGTGACAGGATTTGAACAAAGGGTCTCACACTCTGCTCAGAAGAGCACTCTAACTACTGGGCTATGGGATATTCTGATATTATCACCCTCAATCTCTCCTTTGAAGCTGTTGTATAAATAAGTAAAGAGTCATTGGAGCAGGGGGACAGGACCCGAGGTCTCCCATCTCCCAGTTGGATTCATTCTCACTTTCTCTCTCTGGCCCAATGACTCTTTAAATATTTATACACAGTGGAAGAGATTCAACAGGAGAGAGTGAGGGAGATCCTATCAGAATATCCTCCAGCCCATGCATTAGAGCACACTCCTGAAACGTGCAGGAAACCTCTGTCCAAATCCTTTCTTCCCCTCATGCAGAGGGGAGAACTGAACATGGGTCTCCCACATCCTGGGTGCGTGCTCTAACCACTGGACTAAAAGTTAAAAGATGGGCGCAGCACCACCACATCCTCTTCCTCCTCCTGCTGGATTTTGAATGGGTTCTGATCTGGTAGGTGTGCTACCAGATCAGGCCTCACAGGCAAGATAGGTGCTCCTGTGCCGACCTTTCCCCGTTCATGGATCACACTGGGGCTTAGATGGGAGACAGGCATCCAGGCATGAGTGAGGCAGCATGTGTTTGCTTTCAAAGGTTGAAAACTAAGTGCTTAGGGAACTTTTACCCTGAAAATGTAGGCACCTACAGGGCTAGGAAGCAGCCAAGCGGGGGTTTTGTGGATCACAATGGAGCCGAAATACCTTTGTGGATCTGGTCCTAAGTGACCAGTCATTGTTCACCCAGAAGATCTGTGGCACAGCCAGTACTTGACATCCTGAGTCTCAGTCGAGCATTTTAATCACAACACCATCCATCTTTTCTAAATCACTAATATTATCACAAATGAAGTGGTGGTTGTGTGAATACTTGCGAGCAATAAGTAATATAACTCCCATGAACAACAACAGGAGTACATTTGCCACGTCTTGTGAAAATATTCATAAATCTGTTGTTATCAATCATCCATCTCTGTCATTATATAATTGATTCTGCTAACACCACTGACAGATCTGACCACTAATGAAGCACACCTGATATGGGGATAGGAGTCTGCTGCGTATTTTCGGTAGATATGGAGCCCGGATCCTGGTCAGAATCTTGATGTGATGTTAATGAAAGAAATAGGTTGGTAAAAAGAAGGCATAGATTTAAGATCTTTGACTTCCCTAGAAAGGAGAATGATTCTAGAATGCAGATCACCTGAATGGATGCACCTTGATTCTAGTGGGTGGGGCATAGACCTCTGGGATACAAGGTCAGTGCATGAAACATACCGTATTTTAAATAAAAAATATGAATTGAAACCATTTTGCCCTTGGGCAATTTGGTTGTCATACTCTTGAAGGGAGCCAAGCCTTGCTCTTCCTCTATGAATGTGTCTAGAGATAGCTTTTGGCCTCTAAGAGCTGGGAATAAGAGTCAAGGGGATCAAGCAGGTTGCTCTATCTTTGGGCAAGGAGGAAGTCTCTGGGCCGTTAAATGGCACTATTCTCCAGGAAGTCATATAGAGTGAATCTCTGGAAAATCCTTTTGTCAGGTATGCTAACTACTGATCATTTAAGTACATGGGGCTCAGCAGGTTTAGCTGTCATAGTGGTAAAAATGCCAGAAGCCACATGAGATGAGTTTGCACTAGAACTCCCATTGCTCACGCTGGTTTGGCTGAATCATTTCTTAAAATTCTTCAAGGTACATATGGCCAAAGGCTGCTGTGAAGGTTCAGACAGGACTGAGATGCGGCGGGGCTGAGGAGAAGAGTGGGAGAATTTTCAAACAGGAATGAGGTAGATGTGCAATAGAGGAAGAAAGTTCTACTGGAGTGCGTTGGGAGCTATTGTTCTTCCCTCTCCTCCACTGGAAGAGGAATTTACCTTGTGTGTGTGTGTGTGTGTGTGCAGTTTAAGAAGAAGGGACCTGAGGGGAAGAGATTGGCAATTATTTCTCTGAAGTACAGATGCTGTTAACAGCCAGTGGCTGGAGCGCCCACTAACCTGAAGCAGGAAAAGACACTCTCTCATCATGTGCTGCCCAAACTTGTCTCAAGCTAAGACAATGGAAAAGGCCCTTTTCTAGAAAAATGTCTGGCATCCCCCTAACTACCTTCATCCCATCTAATTACAGTGGGCCCTCCTGGGGTTTGGAGGCTTTTGAAAAGGTGAACAAGACAAACAAATCAGATTTTCCCTGATTTTGCTTTTGATGGAAATGCTTTTCGCTGGTGAGCAGAGATGGGACTGAACCAAAATGCCCCCCAAGTTTAGTCAGGTCTAGCTCTGGATCTGGACATGGTGGATCCAAACTTCATTGCTCCAGTCCATTTCTACCAGTGAGAGCTCCCAGATGAAAACCAGGACTATACTGCTCCCCACACCCCCCAGATCAGAGCTTTTATAAAGGGAACTTTTATTCACTCATATCTTCCTCTCTCCTCCTCTTTGGGGTCCAATTTCCTCCTGGTTCCTGTTAGTTTCAGGGGAATTACACATTCATAAAGGGAGAAGAGAATGGACCCCTTTTTCTTGGAGATATGATGACAGCAACTAGGGGACGTGCCAATTTGTAATACTATTCTGTCTCCATCTGACCAAGGAAATCCTTAGCATTTATACATTACAATGGTGGAATTATGAATGTACTGTATAGCTCACTTGCTACACCTGAGAAACTGTAGCAACAAACTGCCTCCCATTGTGATGAAAATCTTTGTCTTATGCTTTAACAGTACCTCAACCTGTTGAGAGTTCTAACAGATATGTTCCTCTGATTGCTAACCAGCAATAGAGCAAGAGGGAAACTAGTTTTATGGATATTGGGTGTCCCTGGCTGAGTACAGACTCCATACTATTACTGGTGCATTGTATTATGCTTAGTTATTTCTACTCTGGCATCAGGTGACAGGATCTAATCCCATGTAAGCCAAGGTTAGAATGCAACATGATGGAAAGCCTGTGCAACTGAAAGGGCTTCTTACTTTTTTGACAGGCTTCTTCCATTTCACCGAAAGGTCTAAAGCCTTTGAAACCAAATTGGAAATCTATTTGCAAACCAACTGCTCTGCTTGCAGACAGATGTGAATCCTCCCTCAGTGCCACAACATGGCACTTTCATTTTTATTAATGTGGGTGTTACTGGTGCACAGGAAAATGAGGGGCTGATAGCACTTGCCAGCACCGGATATAGGGTGGATACACACTGTAGAAGCTTCCCTTACCAAACTGTCAATGGGCCTGTTATTCTAATCCCAAACCACACAGACTCACTCACACATCTCTGTCCCAACCTGCAAAACCCCTGTTATTCCCACCCTGAATCCAGCACAGCTCCACCAGTGCATCTCAGCACTAACCTGCAGCAGCACCACAAACTAGTGCAGTCCTGGGACTCCCCTGAGCAAACACTATGACCTATTTTGCTGAATTGTGTGGCCATTTTGTGATGCATGGACAGATTTTCCCAAAGGATTAGTGTGAGATGCATCACGCTTGTGTCATTCATGACCACAGCTCTATAAGTGAAATATCCGAGCACTAACCCACTGTGTTACTCAAATCCAGCACCTCCTTTTAATTTTTTTCCTGCTGGGTCTAACCAAATCTAGTCCAGACAGTGTTTGGAGTGTATTGATCCATTTTACTTCCTTCATATCCCATAGATGCTCTTCAGACAGCTGTGATTGTGGCATTCTTCCTCCATCTAAGGCATGGTGTATGCAACCAGTGCTCTAAGACTGGCCAGTTCGAGAGTATGTTTATACTGCAATTAAACACCTGCAGCTGGCCTGTGTGATGAAGACCCTCCCCCCTTGTGTCCCAGAGCCCAGGCTCCAGCTTGAGCCCAAGTGTCTACCTGCAATTAAACAGCCCCGTAGCCTGAATCCTGCAAGCCTGAGTCAGCTGACATGTGCCAGCTGCGGGTGTTTAATTGCGGTGTAGACACACCCTAAGTGGCACTTTAGGGAGTGATCATGTGCCACCTTCTCTCCATCCCCACTCTGGAATTTGAGTGCTCCACCAGCCAGGGTGGTTGGCAAAGCCAGTTCTCCTGCTTGGCAGTGAAGTTACCCACCGCATGGCCAAGCTCCTTATGCTTTTAGCCCTAGTGTGATTCACTGTGATGAAGACAGACCACCAGCCGCTGCTGCAAACACCTTCCTCGGGGGCCTGCTAGCCAATGAACACCACTCTTTCCTCGCTAACAACCAATGAACAAGCAGGAAAACAAAACTTCCAACAAGAGGGTAAAGAAATCGGACCCAAGGGTCAGTTTGTTTTCACCCATAAAACCTAGGAGAGAAGAGTGTGAAAAGAGTTTTGTCACTCAATTCCCCCCGCTTTGAGAGCTTCCTGCAGTCTCAGAGGTGAAGGGAAGGAATAAATGGCAATAATGAGGTGAATTAACGTCCTAGGTCTTTTTTGTTACTTGCTCTCTTGGCATTTCAGTGAGAGCCAGGGAATCTGTTTTCCATTTGCTGTACTTTTGCTGGAGACTGTAATTGCTCTTTGATCCTACAGGAGCAGGAAACCCATTAAAACACTGACAGGACAGGGACTCAGTTCCAGCCAGCACATTCCTCAGCGCCTTTCATCCTGCAAGGCAGAGCGCTGCCGAGTTCACCAGGGTTGCAGACAGGATGATGCTGGATCCCTTTCAGATTTCTGGCTGATGTCAGTAGTATACTCATCACTCACATTACTGCTGTTCATTATTATTATTGACAGAGAACTATAGGTGTGCACAGCACATTACAAGGAACCTAAGTGTAGCCCCTACCTCACAGTAGCTTGCAGACTGTATGGATGGGTACAATGCAAAAAAAATGAAGTGTGGGAGCAGGCACAGTTGAGCCCATCACTGATGCGAAGGTAGATGTTAGCCGTGGTGGGATTTAAAAAGCAACTTGAAGGAGAAGGAGGAAGTTGCTTAGTGCACAGCAAATGAGATGCTGTTCCAGGTAGCATGGAGGGCGTAGCGTGAAAAAAAATCACAGGGCTTGATACATCCTTGACAATGCAGCTGCGCCTCAATGGGGATTCTTCTCAGGGAAGTCACTTATGCTCAGTCAGATAGCAAGGTGTTTAGTGCTCTACCAGAAGCTGGATAGGATCAGCACAGACAGGAGTAGTATGTTCCTAAGCTGGCCTGGCCTTTCACCTCCTGGCTGGCACTTTGAGGGCTAGTTGCAGGTTCTTTCTAGAGCAGCGGCTCCCACCGTGCACCACCGTAACCTCTCCCTGAGTAGGGTGACCAGACAGCAAGTGTGAAAAACCGGGACAGAGGGTGGGGGGTAATAGGCGCCTATATAAGAAAAAGCCCCAAATATCAGGACTGTCCCTATAAAATCGGGACATCTGGTCACCCTATCCCTGAGTAACTTTCTACCACTGAGGATCCTTCACCTTAGCAATCTCTGTAGACCAGAGCTGAATCTGGACCATGGAATGCAGAGTGGGAGGGGAAAAGGGCACATCAATGGGAGAGGAATATAAAGCACAGAGAGAGTTTATGAGAACAGGAGAGATCGTGAGGCAGAGGGGTGCAGAGCTATTCAGAACCTAAAAGATGAAAACAAGGAGCTTGAATCCCACACAGAAAAGGAGCGGAAGACAGAAAAAGGGATTTTTAGGAGGGGTGACCCAGCCTGAGTTCCACTGGGACCTCTTCATTTCTTGTATTTTATTTAAGGGCCATACTGGCTCCTGATTTGGTTCCTATGTGCCACTCTGATGGCACGAAGCTGTGGTAATGACAGCATAATCAGCTGATGAAGAATTCCTCTGCATGGAGGAATATCTGGGTGGTAGTTGGCAGCACAGTGGCTACTACACCATGGCCCTCCTAGCCCCTGGTGCAATGGCATAGCTGGGGAAAGTGACATGTCCAGAATGGCATCTTTGCCTCATTCATCCACAGCATCCAGAATAGCTGTGAGGCTGCTCTAGCTTATGCCTGGGACAGGTTCCTGAGTTGGAGAGCTGAGAAAGATGGCTTATGTCCACTCACTCACCACTAAGTGCCGTAGAGAGTGAAGCTTGGATACAGCCTAGGATCAGGGCCTTAGAGCTAGAAACACTTATCTAGGCTCATTAACTTTTGTCCCCTACAGAACTGTCATCTTCTTCTCTAGGTAAGGAAAGAGATGTGGATGGAATTTTCTGCCCAGCAAAATCAACAAATAATAATTGGGGGGAGAAGGGGGAAAGTTTTCATTCACATGAAGTAGAACAAAATGCATAGACATGCCCTCTCCCCGACCCAACACAGACCGCACCGGAGGGCTGAGCTTTGGGATGGGTCACACTTTGAGTCATCTGGATTTCAATACAAAATCTCCTTTTGCAGGGATAAGTATTTTATTTAAGTAATTTGCAGCAGACTCAGCTCTGCAAAAAACAACAACAAGGACTCTGAGGCCTGGGAATTTTTCCTGGGACTAGCTCCAGTGTTCTTTAATCCAGAATAAACATTAAAAGAAATCACAACATTTGCTCCAAGCCTTGGCATCACCCAGCCAGGCAAGCATTTCTGCTGGGTCTTTTTCTCTCCACACCTCCTCCTTTTCAGGAGAGTTTGTTAGTGGAACAAGATCCAACAGCAGTGGGTTACAAACCTACAACAGCTATCTTCCCTCATCAGCTTCCCACTTTATCCTTGCTCTCTCTACTGAGTCTAACAAAGGTGGCAAGGGAGCATGAACATTTTTGAGATTTTCAAAATGTTCCATGCTGGAACAAAACTGAGACCCTTTGAATTTTTTTAACAAACAATGACAGAAAGGGAGAGAGACTGAAAGCAACCCACCCCAGAACAGCCAACAGCTGGTGGGGCGGGCATTCACCTGGGATGTGGGAGACTCAGATTTAAGTCCCAGCCCTGCCTGAGTCAGGTGACCATCAGGCTATTGGCTATTCTGCAGTGGATCTCTCCCTCTCGCTTCCTCTTTTGTTTTGACCAGAAATTCCTCCTGGATCTAAGAAGCCTTCCCAACCAATGTTTAATCGAAACTGATACGTTCCCACCGAAAGTGTCAGTTTTGATAAATAGACATTTTCTGATGAAAACATGTTTGGTTGAAAAAGTCCTGGCCAGCTCTAGTTGGCAGCTGTAGTGTAGATATCTATCACTGGATGCTTCTTTGGGCTGAGAATGCCAAAGTAACTTCACACAGGCCATCAAATGATCACCAGATAATACATTTCACTTACTGCCAATTTAAACTGGATTTGAACCCCTTGACATGCATCACAGCCCTGAGCCATTTAGGACTTCTGCTGTCCAGTGCTGTTGAATCCTATGATTCTTTGATGCTAACGGTGTCAGGACACAATGGATCTCACACTAAGAGAATCCAATTCCTGACGTGAAAGGCTTAACATCTCTCTTCATCCTTTTTCCATTGACTTCACACCACTTTGAAACTTGCCTATGATCAACTTTCCTTCCAGCTAAGGCTGGACATGGATCTCTCCAGAATCAGACAACACCATTCCTGAGTGTCATACATAGTCCCATAAGTTGACTTCTCCCACTACCTATCTCTCAGACTTTATAAAACATACAAGAGTGGTAATGGTACAAAACATTTCTGATACATTTTTGATACTATTTTTTATACCAGTGACACTGAATTATTTTGGACGATTGTACCAATGAGTAAAGGTAGATTTTTTTGTATTATAGGTGGGGCTGGTATCATAGAATCATAGAATATCAGGGTTGGAAGGGACCTCAGGAGGTCATCTAGTCCAACCCCCTGCTCAAAGCAGGACCAATTCCCAACTAAATCATCCCAGCCAGGGCTTTGTCAAGCTGGGCCTTAAAAACCTCCAAGGAAGGAGACTCCACCACCTCCCTAGGTAACGCATTCCAGTGCTTCACCACCCTCCTAGTGAAATAGTGTTTCCTAATATCCAACCTAGACCTCCCCCACTGCAACTTGAGACCATTGCTCCTTGTTCTGTCATCTGTCACCACTGAGAACAGCCGAGCTCCATCCTCTTTGGAACCACCCTTCAGGTAGTTGAAAGCAGCTATCAAATCCCCCCTCATTCTTCTCTTCTGGAGACTAAACAATCCCAGTTCCCTCAGCCTCTCCTCATAAGTCATGTGCTCCAGACCCCTAATAATTTTTGTTGCCCTCCGCTGGACTCTTTCCAATTTTTCCACATCCTTCTTGTAGTGTGGGGCCCAAAACTGGACACAGTACTCCAGATGAGGCCTCACCAATGTCGAATAAAGGGGAACGATCACGTTCCTCGATCTGCTGGCAATGCCCCTACTTATACAGCCCAAAATGCCGTTAGCCTTCTTGGCAACAAGAGCACAACTGTTGACTCATATCCAGCTTCTCGTCCACTGTGACCCCTAGGTCTTTTTCTGCAGAACTGCTACCTAGCCATTCAGTCCCTAGTCTGTAGCAGTGCATGGGATTCTTCCGTCCTAACTGCAGGACTCTGCACTTGTCCTTGTTGAACCTCATCAGGTTTTTTTTTGGCCCAATCCTCTAATTTGTCTAGGTCCCTCTGTATCCAATCCCTACCCTCTAGTGTATCTACCACGCCTCCCAGTTTAGTGTCATCTGCAAACTTGCTGAGAGTGCAGTCCACACCATCCTCCAGATCATTAATAAAAATATTAAACAATAATAGGACCACCTATTATTAAGGTGCCCGAAACTTGCCTTCATAAGACCCTATTTTCAGTTTGCCAAACTTTAACCATTTAGGCTGAAAGGTTTCCATGCTGGGTGCCTGTTTCAGGCTGCATATTTTTTGGAAAATTCCACCAAGGCAGATCAGCCATTTCTGCACATGACACTAGGGAAAAATACACTGTTTTGCCTATTTTAAAAGGTTCTGGTGATCTTTTCTTTCAATAGCTCTAGTGCCCTCATGCTTTGGAGCAGTTTCTGGAACTGGGTTGTCATAGGGGTTTCTTTAACTGTCTACTCCTGGGGGAATTTTGTTGTTGTTGTCTGTATTGTTACAGACATAGTTGCTGACAGGTATTTTGAAAAAACTACCAAAATAATTGTAACTGGCATGATTATATAGTGTTATTTTGACAAATAAAATATGTAGAATTTTGCAGAATTTTAAAATATTGTGCGTGGAATTTTTAATTTTTTGGCACAGAATTTCTAATTTTTTGGCGCAGAATTCCCCCAGGAGTAATATAAAGTGCTGTATAATCCTAAGTACTCTGAAAGATCAGGGCCTTGATTTCTTAAAGTAGGCCTCCAAAATTAATTGAAACTTTTGACCTTCATCTCTCTGCCTCAGTTTCCCATCTGTAAAATGGGTATAATACCATTCCCTCAGCTCCGAGGGGGTGTAGTGAATATAAATTAATTAATGTTTGTGAAGCAATCAGATACTATAGTGATGAGCACCATCGATAAGCCCATGCAGAAATTAACAATTCTGTCCTCAGTGCAGGGTTTGAACAGTATGCAGTAAATAAAGTCTGGGGACACACACTGACCAATGAAGAGAAAAAAAAATATTGAATAGCTGCTCCTTCAGTGAATACCATCCATCCTGTGAACTGAATAAGGCCGGGGTCCTGGGGAAAATGCAGTTAAAGCCTGAATCATAATGCAGACACACAGGCGACCTTAATTCTACCATTGCTTAACTTTTGAGTGCTTGACTCTGTAACTTAAATAATAATGTTCTTTAACATAGTTTTTTGTGTGTAACACACATACACATGGAAGATATCTTCCCCTGTAGTGTTCCCAGTCCCTTCCAGCCTAAGACCTTGCCTACACATAGGGTATGTCTACACTACGAAATTAGGTAGATTTTATAGAATTTGATTTTTAGAAATCGATTTTATACAGTCGATTGCATATGTCCACACTAAGTGCATTAAGTC
The DNA here is from genome assembly GCF_002925995.2 of Terrapene triunguis. Lineage (NCBI taxonomy): Eukaryota > Metazoa > Chordata > Testudines > Emydidae > Terrapene > Terrapene triunguis. The sequence continues at coordinate 6,832,782 of NW_020664598.1, read as the reverse complement.
GGCGGAGTGTGTCCTGACTACCATGGCTAGCATTGACTTACGGAGCGGTGCACTGTGGGTAGCTATCCCACAGTTCCCGCAGTCTCCGCCACCCACTGGAATTCTGGGTTAAGCTCCCAATGCCTGATGGGGCAAAAACATTGTCGCGGGTGGTTTCGGGTACATGTCATCAGTCGCCCCTCCCTCCGTGAAAGCAACGGCAGACAATCGTTTCGCGCCAGACACCAGGGTGATTAGAAGAGCACAGCAAGGCGCGCTGCGCATCAGAGAGGCTTTGAAAACCAGTTTCATGACTGGCCAGGCTTCGGTGTGACAATTGTGTGTGTTTCTCCTTGATGCAAACCCGCCCCCTTTGTTGATTTTAATTCCCTGTAAGCCAACCACCCTCCCCCCTTCGAAATAAAGTAACTATTGTTTTGAAACCATGCATTCTTTCTTTATTAATTAAAAAAAAAAAGTGATAATGGATATGGTAGCCTGGGTGGGGTGGGGGAGGAGGGAAGGACAAGGCCACATTGCTTATTGTAGCCACACAAAAAATCAAACTGTTTGAATGACAGCCTTCTGTTGCTTGAGCCATCCTCTGCAGTGGAGTGGCTGGGTGCCCGGAGCCTCCTCTCCGCGTTCTTGGGCATCTGGGTGAGGAGGCTATGGAACTTTGGGAGGAGGGCAGGTGGTTATACAGTGGATGCAGCAGGGGTCTGTGCTCTTGTTGGCTTTCCTGCAGCTCCAACAGATGCTTCATCATGTCCATTTGCTCCCCCATTAGCCTCAGCATCGTGTCCTGCCTCCGCTCTTCGCGCTCACTTAATTCTTTCCTGGCCTCTGCCACTGAATGCCTCCATGCATTAAGCTGTGCCCTACCAGTGCGGGAGGACTGCATGAGCTCGGAAAACATGTCATCGAGAGTGTGGTTTTTTTCGCCTTCTAATCTGCAATAACCTCAGGGATGGAGATGATAGGGGCAGGGCTGACTTTAGCCCGATTCCCCCGATTCCCCAGAATTGGGCCCCGCGGGTAAGAGGGCCCCGCACCGCACCTAAGAGGGCCCCGCGCCTTAGGCTCACCTGGCGGCGGTCCGCTCCGGCGGCATTTCGGCAGCGGGGGGGGGGGGCACTCCAGGGTCTTCGGCGGCATTTTGGCGGCAGGGAGTACTTCAGTGCCGCTGAAGACCCGGACCGCGGAATCGGGCCCCGCAGGTCCTAAAGCCGGCCCTGGATAGGGGGAGCGTAGAAACATTCTATGCTCTACAATTCTGGGGGGACTGCATGGTCACCTGTGCTGCTGAGTTCGCCACACTGAACAAACAGGAAATGAAATTCAAAAGTTCCCGGGGCTTTTCCTGTGTACCTGGCTAGTGCAATGGAGTTCAAAGTGCTGCCCAGAGTGGTCATAATGGAGCACTCTGAGATAGCTCCCGGAGGCCAATACTGTCGATTTGCATCTGCACTACCCCAAATTCAACCCAGCAAAGTTGATTTTAGCACTACGTCCCTCGCCAGGGAGGAGTACAGAAGTCGATTTTAAGAGCCCTTTAGGTCGACGGAACGGGGTTGGTTGTGTGGACGCAGTCATTTTTAAATCGACCCAACATGGCTAAATTTGACCTAACCCCGTAGTGTAGACCAGGCCATAAGCTTGTGCTGGTTTAGCCTATTGTGTTTACACTGATCTAATTAAACCTGTGTGAGTTTGTGTGTAGACACTCCTATTTTTGGTTTAAGAGTGATTTATTTTGGTTTGGCTTAATCTGTTTTTTTTACGGGATTAAGGAATGAGCAATCCAGATAGAGTCTCAAACTCTTCTCCCCAGGTAACATTTTGTATACAGCAACACCTCAAGGATGGGCTGTATAGCTCCTCTTGTGCCAGACTGTAATGGGTATTTTGGGAGAGTTAGAAAGAATATGTTTGGGGAGGCTAGCTGACAGTCCATAGAACATCATTATCAGGCTGTTTCAGAGGTTAATGCAACTGACCGTTTCGAGATGGTTGCAGGATAGCAGGCAGCCTTGGAGCACAAGGAAAATTTTTATCTATACGATTAGAGGGGATAGAGAATGGAATAAAAAAAAGTCTCTTCTTGTTTTCCACACATTGTTCCAAGTCTGTGCTCCTTGTTTATAGCTCAGCAGGCAAGGAATCAGGTTCTTTCATCCCCCAAACAGTTGAGCACAGGATAAAGATGCAGGAACGGAGCTAACCCCTTTTGCAAAACAACAAATTTAATCGGACAGGCAGCTTTGCACTGGCTTCCGCTGATCCACTGCCCACTCCACAGCCATAGGACTCTGAAGGGCGAAAAATGGTAACCAAGGCAACTGGGCAAAGATCCAAGCTGAGTCTGTCCAGGAGATAAACACTCTGACCCTTTTGGAAAACACAAAGCAAAGTGTGCGACTGTCCCATTGGTGCTCCACATTGGGAAACTATTACAAGAATGCGTAGGCTCTCAGCTCAGTAACAAGCCTCCACACATGCTCACTTTCCCCCCCGTGCTAAGATTTAATGGTATAAATTCTGAGGGCTTCATTTCTTTCCCTAGACTAAGGAATCTTACTAAGCAAATGACAAAAGGGGCCATGATGACCTAGTCATCACAGGTAGCTGCAGGCAGCCTCACAATACAGTAAGAGACAGCAAATACAAGGTACAAACCATTCCTCTCAGAGTGGCCATCTGTGGTGCCATTTCCATGGTTATAAATGTCCCTAGCCTGGCTGTTTCCCTTATTTTTAGGCATAAATTCCATGTCATAATAGTATTAGGGCTCACTGATGCACTTCTTTGGTACCAGGGTATGATGGAGTGTGCTGGTAATGGTTGGGAGATTAAGACCTCCTGAAAGATTGTGGGCTGGATCTTCAGCCAGTATAAACCAGAACAACTCCACTGCATTCAGTGTAACTTAGCTGATTTACGCCAGCTGAGGATTTTCCCATTGGTTGCTCTCCTCCCTAAATTTCCAAGACTTTAGAAAGTATTTTCATAGCCCTTCAAGACAATTATTGCAAGGATAGCAACTGTCGTCACCTCCAGCTTCCAAATTGTGGCCATGCCCCTAGTTGTGGGTATGTGCTCAAATTCATTGGCATTCAGCCTTATCTTAGATATCACCAGCCGGCACCCTAGAGGCAGGCTAGCATCAAAGAAATCAGTCCTTGGCAAATTGATGGACAGCATGCAAGTTGTCCGCTGCACAAAAGCAAAATGAAAGTGTTAACTGATATTGGAGATAAAGTGACTCAAGAGATTGGTAGTAGGCTGCAGATCCTTTCCCCCTCTCTGAGTCAACAGTTCAAATCCAACCCTGACTGGTAGTGGCCAGAGGGTGGTCAATGGCACCCTGGTAGGTAGTCTCTGCAGAGGCACCAAGTATTGAATGGGGCCTGGAGACTGAGCTACCCAACATGGTTCACCTGGGTGGTACTTCTAGGGCAGAACCAAGACATGTTGATAGGACAGGATGATTTAGTTGGGGTTGGTCCTACTTTGAGCAGGGGGTTGGACTAGATGACCTCCTGAGGTCTCTTCCAACCCTAATCTTCTATGATTCTGATTCTATGACAGAATGGGTCAATCTGTACTGCTACCATCTCTTCTGTGGATAAAGAGAGGACTTCAGTCTCCAGGGCTGTTGGGCCAAGACCTTTCACAAGCCACTGTGTTTCACATAACACATTTTTTAAAAGGAAAATACCCCTCTCTACTCATATGCTGAATGCAGAAAGGTCTTTGCTCAAACACCAGTGCAAAGTTTCAAAGCTATTTTCTCTTACAAACGTCTAGGAACAACTGAATTTATAACGTTGAAGCTTTTCCATGTCACCCACCCCTCCTTTAAAAAAACCCCACCTTAAATCAATGGATAATTGTGTGAAAAATGTAAGCCATTTTTCAGTAGCATTCCTGACTGCCCAATTCCACATTCCAAACTTTTGTCTTTAAAGCTGTGGTCTCAACTAAATTGTAGTGCTAGGCACCGAGTAAAGCACAACCTGTCCAGAGCTGGCCTGAAGGGAATACGAGGTATTCTTGCTAAGTGCTAAATGAGTAGTGTGAGTAACCCCCCCCCCACCAACAGTAATACATTATTGGTGGCTTGTAGATCACTTTTCTGTTATGTATGTGACTTGCACATCCAGCCTGTGACCATGACATTATTGCTCCTGTTCTAGACCAGAATGACGGATTGCCAAAAAAAGTAACTAAAAGAGCACAGGATATTGTTTTTCTCAGCAGCTGGATCCATGTTGTCTTTGTGAATCATACTCAGCAGGTAGGAGTGATGCATCTAGCCATTGAGCGTCACTAATTCCCAGTCCATGAGTTGGTGCAGGGAGTGTTACCTAAAGGTTAGAGCAGGCAAAGAGGTGACAAGGGGCTGGGGCTACATTTCAGGATCTGTCACTGATTCACTAAAGTGACTTAAACTTTCTGTCCATTAGTTCATACATCCGGTATACTAGTGGTTACTTGCATCAGAGGACTGGTCCAAGGCTTAAGTAATGAATGGTTACTATTATTATTTGTTAAATCCCAGTCATATGCTAAGGGAAACACAAGACACAAAGAGTTAACTTCAACAGCTACATTTCTCTTCCTTCTTTCCCACCTTTCCCTCTCTTCCTATCCTCTCTCTTTTCTCATGTATTATGCAGGAGTGAGGAAGTTGGTTTGAGTTTGTCTTCTTTGCAGAATAGGGGAGTCTTTAGGGAGAATTTGAGTGAGGAAGGATTGTAGGCTTGGTGCACTGAGACTGGGTGATCGTTCCCTGAGACTGGGTGGTCGTTCCATGCATGGGGACAGCATGGAAAAGGCACAAAGAACTGCCTTGCCACTGCCTTGCATTCATTTACACTTGTGCTAAGTGGCCCACATTCTGAGCTGAATCTGAGTTTCCCTTTGTGCAGGTTGGAGGGGTGGAAAAAGTATCTGTGTGGCACCTTTGTGCTCTCTAGATTCTAGGGCTAGCTGGGGACTGGTCTGGTCTCTGAGGTAAGTTAAAACAGCTTGAAGACTTCTGTAACTTATGCCTGACTGCCACAAGCCTAAGGGACTGTTCTAGCAGCCAGGAATGCAGGTGTACTCTAACCATGGCCCCCAGGCCAGGGGTTGGTGGTCTAATGCAGCTATGTGCCAGTCAGCCATTCCTCCTATGCTGAATCATAGAATATCAGGGTTAGAAGGGACCTCAGGAGGTCATCTAGTCCAACCCCCTGTTCAAAGCAGGACCAATCCCCAGATGGATTTTTGCCCCAGATCCCTAAATGGCCCCGCTCAAGGATTGAACTTGCAACCCTGGGTTTGCAGGCCAATGCTCAAACCACTGAGCTATCCCTCCCGCTGATGTCAAGGAGCAATTCCTAGGTGGCCAATTCCACTCTCTTTATGGCCCCAATGCACCAGCAGAGCAGATGAAAGGGACCATAGCAGCCCAGAGAATCGGGCCCTCACTGTCCAATTTTGGAGTTGTCAGACATTTATCGGAATACCTACAATACAGTGGGAGCACCTTAAACCTCAGGCCTTTGCTATGAAAGACGCCTTCTACTATTGCATGATTATTCTTGTTGGTATTTTTTTACAGTGGAATCACTGTGCCAGATTTCCCCTTGCGAGCTGGCCCCTTTGTGCAGCTCAAGCAGTCAGCGCAAAGGGGACGGATTCTTGAAACAATTGGCAAGCAGAGAAGTCTCCTGGCAGAAAGGAACTCTCCACTGGCATAGAAGCCAGTGGAGCTGCCCCATCCATGGGGTAGGTAATATGCTGGAAGCAGGGAGGGGACCCAGTGGAGCTCCCCTACACTGACCCTCCACTAGCATGCAGTCCCTTAGAAATCCTAAGCCAGTGGCATAAGGCAGACAAGCCCCATGGCTGTTCAAAGTTAAGCTGGGCCTGGAACCAGTGCCAACTGGCTTCCAGGATAAGAGAGCTGTAATCAGCTCCTTAAGGCTCCCCTGCCTTGCACTGGATGGAGGTTGGGAACAGAAGAGAATCTAGCCCACTGTTTCACCCTCTTTTATTCAGATGGAGTTGGTGCATTAATTTGTCAAGTATGGAGTGATTTCCACTTTGGGCTCTGGGTTCAGAGTGAATACATTTTGAGGGAATTTATTCATGTGATGAATAAGAGCCCATAGTGAAGGGGTCACAGCAAAGTTAACTCTATGAGCAGGAAGGCATTGGCAAGTGCTTAGCAGTCATGGTTTGTGTGTGTGTGGTCTTGGGCTAAAAAATGGTTCAGGACATGCGGCAAGCCTGAAGTGTAGACATATGCATATATGACAATCAGGGTCCAGATATCCTAGGGGTAGACCCATAGGTCTGAACCCCAAAGAATAAGCAACTGAATCCACTGCATAAAATGTTGCTGTATATAAGTGTACTGAGTAAGGTGTTTTATGAAAGCTGATGATTGACATCTTTGGGAAATATGTATATTAATACTACATAAGGAATTATGGATACTTACTGATATTATGATTTAAAGCCTGTGACCAAACAAAGAAAGAATCAGGCTTTCTCCCAGACAAGAGGGAAGGTAGCTATCTACCCGTCTCCAATGTAATTTAAGCATTATGGAATCAAAACAATGGAGATGCCATATACATACAAATCAGCAGGGGGATGGGAAGTCAACAGGAAGGGAAGAACAGCCGGTCATCCTGATTTGGAGGACAGAACAATGAGTTTTGGGGAATATGAGTAGAAACAAAAAGCCATTTTGGGATCTCTCACCTGCGAGAACAAAGAAGCCACCGCTTTGTATCTATGAAAGATGGGTCCTCCTGCTAAAAGAGGCTGGAGAATGCTGACAATTTGGTGTGAGTAAGAAGCCGTGTTAGGCAAAGCTACATGTTGCTAGAATTAAGTTTTAGACACTAGAAAGCATGTTGTTTTGTTTGTAGTCCTTTCATATCTCTTTCACTCTTCCTGGAAATCGCTTAAATCTCTGTTCTTTGTCAATAACCTTAGTTTTACTACAAACCATCTCAGAGCTGTGGATTAAGGTGGAGTGTATAACCCCTGCTGAGCTCACAAGCTGTTGTCTGTCCTGGCTCTTTGGAAGCAGTGAACTTGGTGTTGCCTCTGCAAGTGTCCAGCGCTGCAGGGGAGATGGTTTTGGAGAGATTCTGGATTGAAAGGGTTGTTGGTGTCACCCTGCACAAGTAACTGGGTGGTGAAAGCCAGGGTGAGACCTTTATGCTGGTGTCAGGGCTCTGAGCCAGATGTGCACAGCACAGAGGCACCCAAGATTATAGGGTAGATAGTGACAGAACCCCTGACTGGTCTGGGTAAACCCCCAAAGCGTCACAGCACAGTTTATCTATAGTTTATCTATCTTGCAGGCTCCTCTCTCATATCCTTCTTTCTTTGTGTTTCGCAGCTAAATTTATTGCACACTAATACCATTTCTGAGGGAGATGCATTCCAGGGAAGGAGGGAGCTGGAAATGGAGGAGGGGATATCATGAATCCTTTGCTAGACTTCAGAGCTTTCATAACAGACATTACACTTGCAGGCTGCTCAGCTAAGCCATTTCACCTAAACTTCCTTTCAATTCGGTTCTATCAAAATCCCCCCTGGATCACTGTGGTACACTCACTGCAAGGGTATGGTTGTCCCTCCAGGGTCTTTGCTTTTAGGAGTGGATGTCTGGAAATTTTCAGAAGAGAAACTCTGCAGAGCAAGACAGCACAAAAAATGTGCTGATAAACGAACCCACAATGGGAAGCAGAAGTCTGCCCAGCCCAGCCCAGGAACTAAGGAAAGGGGAAGAACCTGATGATATTTTGAGTTGAGCCCAAATTGTGACATTTGGATTTGAATTCAGATCTGAATGTGAACATCCCTAAAATTCAGAGGTGTTTGGGTTTATTGTTCCTAGGACCATTATATCTCTAAATCTGAGATGGACAGTTTTCAGCAGGGGCTGAACATCCTCCAAGTTTGGGGTCGTTGGGCTCTAGCATTCTCTTTGGATCCTCTCTCTACTTGGGGATGGGGATGGGAAATCCATGACACTGTTTTCCCCTTCCCAAGGGAGAGCAGAAGGAAACAGATGCCACATCTTCTGTCTTCCAGAATTCCTCAGCGGCGTGGCCTATTCTGGGAAAGGCTCTGTGTGAAAGATCCTGAACAAACTCTCGTCCCCCACTCCCACTGTCTTGTTTTACATAGTGCCACACGCCCTGCTCTGCTGTTACTTAATGTAAAATGAAATCACTGCTTTTCTCCCCTTAAAGCTGCTCCACCCTCAGTCAGCATGTCTGAGAAACTGCTTACGCACCCTTTAGCAAAACAGATGTTTGGGGGCGGAGGGATTGAGGGGTGTTGTCCACCACTCGCTCAATTGAAAAAATAAATCTTTCATGTCCTATTAAAGGGATTGTTACTTTTGGAACAGGCATCCGTCCTGATACCACACCTTTCCTAACTGCCTCCCCTGTATATCGTTTAAGGGCAACTGGAATAAGGTAATGTCAGTCTGTGAAGCTTGCTTAGGAAGGGAGAAAGGACAGGGACACATCACACTACATAGAACTTTATCTGCCTCTCTTTTAGCCATGAAGGGAAGAGTCCACTGAAATACAAAGCAAATTACTGTAACAGGAGAGAAGGAGGGAGAGGAGTTAACACATAAACCTGGTAATTTGGGGCCAGATTCTCTGCTGTGCTCCCTTTCTGCTGACCACAGCATGGAGCATCCAGTTACATGTCCCTGACTCTGTCTTTAGCTTGGACCCCAGCACAGGTTACAGCAGCCTGGGAGCTGTTCTAACTTGTACCAACTGGTAACAGCCCATAACGGACTCTCTGCCAGCTGAACATGGCAGAGCACAATGTGATTTAGCCACTCTTCCCACCTCTGACATGCCTCCTCTTCACCAAGGGTTGCTGAAGGATGATGTAGGAGTTGGCTATTCTGGCTGTATGCCCATTACAGGGGCATCTTTAGCAGGGGAGATGGGGCTTCCTCAGACAGGAGAGGTGACAAAAGGGGGCCAGAAAAGGAAAAGGCCGTAACCTCCTGAGTAGTGTCATTCACTACTCTGAGGAAGGACCTCTGTGATGCAATCAGTGCAAAGGTATGTTTGTCCCTCTAGGGTCTTTGCTTTAAGGAGTGGAAGTCTGGAAGTATTCAGAAGAGAAACTCTGCAGAGCAAGACGGCACCAAAAAAAAAAAAAAAAGTGCTGAGAAACATATCCACAATGGGGAGCAGGCAGAACTCATCTTACTGACCTGAGTATAGCAAGAAGTAGAAGGTGACAACTGGTGTGCACCACGCCCATAAAAGGAGTGACAGATGGTGGTGAAAGGGCCACAACAACATGAGCCCTGACAACTGGGGCAGCAGCTGACAGATCCCACAGTTAGGGTGCTCAGATGTCTTGGTTTTAGGCAATGAAGTTTATTCCCAGTTTCACTGGAATGGGCCAGGTGGTTGCTTATCTATCTAGTTCTCATTTCCCTGGCCCTTGCCCAGCCTCTCCACACCCACTCTCTGCTTCTGTTGGGCCCAGCTATGGCGGTGTAGGGCCAAATGCACTATCCATTTCCTCCCCTCCCCTTTCTGTGATGGTCACTTCCTTATTGCAACGGACCAGCTAACATGCTATCAACTCTGGTGTATTATCTGGGATGCTTCATCATAATCTACTATATGTTAGCAAGGGCAATTCAGTAAGAAAGTGGTGGGCAGAGAGTAAGGAAGGACATTATTTATTTATTTATTAAATTATTATTTGTTTATATTGCAGTAGTATCTAGGAGCCCCAGTCCCAAACCCCATTGTGCTAGGTGCTGTACAAACACAGAACAAAAAGCCCCCAAAGTGCTTACAATCTAAGACAAGACACAACTGATGGATACAGACAGACAGAGGAGGGAACACAAAGAAGTAATGAGACTATATTTGTCAACGATAGGTAGTAATCTCCACACACTAGTGTTGTCAGTGTTAGTGTAAGGATTGGGCACTAGAACCCAAGTCTGCAGAGGCCCTGACCCCATGCGGACCACCAGGATGCAACCTTGCCTAGTTCCCATTGCGAATCTCAACCTGCAAGGAGTCAGGAAATGAGTGAGCCCAGCCCATATAGGGGGAGCTGGCCTGGGCACCACACGGGTGCTGTGCTCCAGAACTACTCCCCAGCCCTTGAGAGAAACCCAATCGAGGACACATGGGTCCTCCCCACACTTCCAAGTATGGATAGAGTTACATACCATGGATGGGGCCAAGCTGACTGCCTCCCAGTGTGCCTTGATTGATTCTGGGGCTACCGATAACTTCATAGATGCTAAAGCCACTCAAGATCTATGAATCCTCTTCTGTTTAAAGTCCACGTCAGTTCTTGTAGAAACAATAGACATGTCCCTCCTGTCCTCGGGGCCAGTGACTCAGGAAACAGTACCCCTAGAGGCCTTAATCCATGGCCATTGGGAAGTGCTACAGTTCAATGTGATGCATTCCCCAGATTTCCCCCTAATTATTGGCATCACCTGGCTGGAGCAGCATGACCTTTGCATCTCCTGGAGAGAAAAGAGGATCAGCTTCCCCTCTGAATACTTCTGAAAGGTCTGCCTGTGCGCAGCCAGCCCCAATCTTCTGGTTCCGGCATCCTGCAGCTGATCAGAAGCGACAGCAGGGGAACTCCAGCTGGCAGTGACTAACCAGAAGGAATCACTCTCAAGCCTGAGTCCCCATCCCCATAAAAATATTGGGATTACATGGATGTTTTTGAAAAGAAGAATGCGGACATGCTACCTCTGCACCGAGACTATGACTGTCCTATAGATCTGCAACCCGGGACGAAGGTCCTTTATGGACAAATCTATGCGATGTCTGAGCTTGAACTGCCAGCCCTTTGTGAATACATCCAGGAAAACCTGGCCAAGGGCTTTATCCAGTGCTTCACTTCTCCAACAGGGTCTCTAGTCCTTTTTGTCAAGTAAAAGGACAGAATGCTATGCCTTTGCGAGACTATCGGGCCCTAATAATGGTCTCAAACCGGTATCCTCTTCCCTTGATCTCAGAGTTACTAGATCATGTGCAGTCTGCCAGACACTTCACCAAACTGGACCTCCGGGATACTTACAACCTAGTACGCATCAGGGCAGGGGATAAATGCAAGACCACGTTTTGAACCCACTATGGGCACGTCACATATTTAGTAATGCCATTTGGGCTGCCCCATGCACCTGCTACTTTTCAACACTTTGTGACTGTCATATTTAGAGACATCCTCGATCAGTATGAAGTCATCTATCTTGATGACATACTTGTGTTTTCAGACAATCTTGAGCAGCATTGTTACCATGTTCATTCCATTCTAGAAAGTCTACAAAAGCCTGGCCTATTTACAAAGTTGAAAAAATGTACCTTTGACTAGTCCTCTGCAGAATTCTTGTGTTACATCCTCTTCCCAGAGCGTGTTAAGATGGACCTCCCCAGAAGGTGGAGGCCATCTGTAGCTGGACTGTGCCCAGGTCCCACTGGGAGTTACTGTGCTTCATGGGCTTTGCAAACTTTTATTGACAATTCATTCCAGGCTTTTCAGGCAAATAGCCTCCATGACCAACCTCCTCTGCAAGGACGCCAAGTTTGTTTGGACTCCCAAAGCTCACCATGCTTTCGAACAACTCAAGATTGCTTTCACCACTGTCCCCATTCTAACAGAACTGGATTTGGCACAGGCATTCATAGTGGAAGCTGATACCTCCAATGTAGCCATAAGGACAATACTCTCCTAGAGTCATTGCCCATAGCAAGTCTTGCACCCCTATGCCCACTATTCCAAAAAACTTACCCCTGCTGAACAGAATTATGAAATACTGGATAAGGAACTTCTCGAAATTAAATTGGCCTTTGAAGAGTGGTGCCATCACCTTGAGGGAGCCTGACAGCCAGTGCAAGTCTTTTTGGACCACAAGAACCTTGAATATCTGCAGAGGGCTTGAGCCTTGAACCAAAGACAGCTCAGGTGGGAGTTATTCTTCTCTCGGTTTGATGATATCAACATCATAAGCTGATGCCTTATTCTAAAGGAGGAATACTACCAAGAAGGTGAGGAGCTTAGCCAAGAACTACCCTGTCTCTTAAAACCTCGCAAGTTTCTCAGTGCCACAATACATCAAGACCTGCTTGATCTAATCCACTCTGCTTCACGGGGCTATCCGTTAGCCCAGGTGATGATGGAACAGCCTTAGCAAACAAAAGCCAGAACCAAGATGCTGAAACAACGGCTCGACTCCTGGTGATTCATGTGGTCCGCCTTCATGGGCTTCTGGACTGTATCATCTCAGACCGAAGCCCATAATTTGTCTCACGCTTTTGGCATGAAGTGCTCCACTAATGGACGTTTGTGCTTTTACCCCAGTCGCGTACCATCCCCAGACAGATGGGCAGACAGAGAGGGTGAACCAAGTACTACAGCTGAGGTGCTTTGTCAGCTACCTTCAAGACAACTGGTTCTCCCTCCTGTATGCTGCGTTCTCATACAACAATTCTTCTCCATGGGGCAGAGTCCCTTTTTTGCCAATTATGGTTTCCATCCTCGTTTCCAGCACCCCCGGCCTAGCCCGCAGCCTGGGAATTCACCATATCCAGAAGGAGCTTAAGAACCACCTCAAAGATGTGAAAAGGGACTATAAGCAGTACACAGACCATTGATACAGGAAGGCCCAGCTCTAATGGTAGGTCAAAAGGTCTGGCTTACCCCAAAGCAATTCTGTACGAACAGACCATTCCAGAAGCTAGACCATCAGTTCCTTGGACCCTTTTGGATCTGTCAGCAAATCAACCCCATCACCTTCAAATTACAGCTCCCTCAATCTCTTAAGGTACATCCTGTTTTCCATGTATCCCTCCTGAAGCCTTGCCTAGAAGACCCCTTTCCCGATTGGTCCCAACAGTTGCCCCCACCAATCCAGGTCCCAGGAATATATAGTCCATACCATCCTCGACTCTAAACAGCAAAGGGGGAGACTGTACTAAATAATTAACTGGGAGGGCTTTGATCCTGAAGAATGCTCCTGGAAACCTGCTGCCCATGTCCATGCCCCATATCTGGTAGAAAGTTTTCATCAAGACCACACAGATAAACCTGGCCTGGCCACTGTGGTGTCCCTGAAGAAGGGAGTGATGTAAGGATGTGGGGACTGAAACCAGGGTTTGCAGAACCTGGGCCAGCTGATATTCCCACAGTGCCACCAGGAGGCCATGCAGAATACAGCCAGGGAACACTGTGGAGAATAGGCACGGCAGGAAGTACTGCCCAAGAGAGCCAGAGTGACAGTACCCTGTAGCCCTCTGATTGACCAATGTCCTGTTTAACCACAGGGGTTGCCCCAGGAAGTTATCTGAGTAACTACACAAATTTTGGCCTTTTGCAACACCAGACTTTGCATGATCTCCTGATCTCAGCTGTTTGCAGTGGGCGGAAGGTGCAGGGAGGGAAGGGGAGGTGCTGATCGGCAGGGCCTACCTGTGGGCAGGAGGCACTGGGGGGTAGGGGGAGGTGCTGATGGGGGGGCTGCCGGTAGGTGGTCAGCACACACTATTTTTGCCCTGGAGCACTCATGGAGTCGGCACCTATGCCTGATACTGCCTCTGATCTCTGGTCTCTGATTCCAGCCTGATTCTGACCCTGACTCTTGCTTATGGGGCCTGGCTCTTGTGATTCCTCCAAATCCTGCTTGGCAACTACTGCTCCTGGGTGGGCAGACCTCAGCCCAGCTGTCAATGCTAAGCCAGACCACCTATGTCCTGGTCCCTTACAGCTAGGGGGCTCACTTTTGGGGCAGAGAAACAACATTCTTGGACAATCACAGTGGAACTGGGTTTGGGACTGTGCCAGAGTCCTCCCAAAATTCCAGTTTTCTTAGTCAGCTCGATCTTTCAGGAATTTGCAGCTGTCTCAGGCAGAGTTGGAAGTCCCCATAACCAGAAGGATTTTGTTGATATTCAGATTTCTGAACTGTATGAATTCCTCTGTGAAGGTCACATATGTATCCAACCAACCAAGTCCACTATACCAAGCCCTTTGCTCCAGGGAGGATAGAATTCTAAGGATTCACATGATCACATCCATGTGTGGGTGTCATTGTGAAAGCACATGGAGGGGGGAAATGTCTCATCAATCATTCATTGGGTGGGACAGGATTGAACACCCCAACCCCTGAACAGCCTGCCCCCAAACCTCGAAGATTCTCAGGGATCCATGCATATCCTAAGGGAGCTGTGGGAGGCCATAGCCATCCACACAGAGGCCCTGTACCTCTTCACTTGCTCTGATGCTCAATGGGCCCCATCATCAGTCCATGGCCACACTGGTTGCACATCAGTGCATGAATACAAGGTAGGTTGAGTTCAGATGCCAATGAACTTTGTGCTAGAACCTGAACCCAATCTGCTGTGAAGAGATCTACTCAAGGCATCAGAGCTTTATTTTCAACTATGTTCATTTTGAGCTTTTCCCAACTTGTACTGTAAGTTCTTTGGATCAGGGACCATGTCTCTCTTATGTGTTGTACAGTGCCCAGGACAATGGGGCAGTGCCCTCTACACATTACTGCAATGCAAATAAATAATAACAGTATCTTTTTTGCATTTTGCACAGGATACCCAACAACCACCATACAGTAATGATCTTTGGCGGTTACCATCCTGGGCCAGATTTGAACTGGTGTCCCTTTGACCGTGAATGTTTAGTGATCAAATCATTCCCCATCATGTATTTTAAAAAAATGCATTCTGACTGCACCTTGGGAATTTAAGGACTTGTAATATAAATAGATTTCCCTTACTTGGAAGGAGCAAGTCATGCCTCCAGCTTCCTGATCCCACTTCATTTCTGATGTCTGGTCTCGTGATTATGAAAGTACAGAGAAGGGTTATCGCATTACCTACCAATCCCCAGAGAGTATATCCCCAAGCTCATTTGGTTCAGTGTGCATGAGAGGTAAGAGGGAAAGAGAGGGACACTAAGAACAGACCAGTCACAAACAACTAAACTTAGCCCTGAGAATAGGAATGCTGAAGTCTCTGAGGAATACCATCTAAAGAAAGAGAACAAAAGATTTTTTTGGTAAACTCCCACTCATTCTGCTCACACTGAGGTCTCTGCGGACCTCGCCCCCTCCTAGTATATCTTAAGATACACACAGCTAGTCAAAAGGAATTTCCCTTTACGTGTCATTTTCCTCTTTTGGAACTGCAGAACAATGTGGCCTGGAATTCCTGATACTGTGGCAGATTTCTAATTGGAAACAGGAAAGACAGGACATAATTCAGCGCTCAGCCTCTATGATAACCTGCACATTACATCCAAACATGGCTAGCATGCATCTGACATATGGTAACAATCTCCAGCCCCCCCTAAAAAGGATTTACGAGGCCTAAAAGGGTTCCTATATCATATCAGAGGCAATCTTTCGAAAGCAGGTCTGGGTGGAGCCTCAGTTATCACAGATCAAATTTTCTTGAATAATTCTTATAAATTCTCAGAGACCAGTAAATTTGGGATTGTAAACCTCTGTGTGACCAGAGTACATGGCCTTAGAATCAAAAGACATGGAGTGAAGGCAAACAGACAATTTCCTATAAAATCTAATTAAGGGAATCCACTGAGAACTATTCCTAACGTACAGCTATCGGCAAGGTTTTAAAGGCTGACCTGTTGTTTCCTGGAAGTGTCTGATGGAATAAATACTTTTATAGCACCTGCCCTCCGACCACTGCCTCTTTCCAGGCTAAGACTGAATGCAGGGGGTCCCTGGAGACATTAGTTTCAGAGCCAAATCCTGCTTGCTTAGAGTAGTCCCATTGATTTATGTGGCAACAACTCATGTGAGTAAGGCAAATAGTATTAGTTGGGAAGCTGCTTTGGTTCTACAGTGGTCTGTAGATGGAAGGGATGGCATTCATGTGGCAATAAGGTCTTCCTTGCATGGCTCCTCAAGCCAACCATTTGTGGTGCATCTCTTTACAGCACTATATAACTATGGTTACATTAGCCCCCATTGGGCAAAGCTGTCATGGTACGTGACATATTATGATGATTGTTTATGCTGAATTTGATCATGAGTTGGAGACAAAGGTCAAGTGAAACCATCTCCCTTCCTACCCCACCCTTCCTTACTTCAAGTGGAGCTGTGGTGTGTGTGCATCAATTGGGTGAGCCTGCCACCTGCAGAAGAGTGAATTCCTGAAACACAGGATGATTCTGCATTGAAACTACAGGAGGAAGAAGAACTTCCCTAGCAATGGATTGTTCCACTTGAACTAGTCAGGGAGGGGGAATAGTGTGTAGCTATGCACTGGCCAGTTGTAAGTACACTGTAGGATGGGAGGCAAAACAGGGTCATTCCATTCCAACGGTGCTTGGGATGGGCCTGCAGTAGGTGCATTCTGTAGGGTGTTCCATTGCACCTGACAGGAAGGACAAGGAGCAGGATTTGGATGTTTTTAAAAACAAATTTTCAGTTGAAATTAAGAAAAACAAAAGATGATTTTTATAAGGGTTTATATGCTGCCCTTGAGGGACTTCTAGTTGCATTAGAAGGCTCCTTATTTGCAGCGTTGTCCTAGAACAGAGGTGGGTAAACTACGGCCCGCGGGCCACATCCGGCCCATGGGACCCTCCTGCCCAGCCCTTGAGCTCCTGGCCCGGGAGGCTCGCCCCCGGCCCCTTCCCCGCTGTTCCCTCTCCCCCGCAGCCTCAACTCGCTGCGCCACCGGCACAATACTCTGGGCAGCGGGGCTGCGAGCTCTTGCCAGGCAGTGCAGCTGCAGAGCCGTGGCCTGACCCGGTGCTCTGTGCTGCGCGGTGGTGTGGCTGGCTCCAGCCGGGCGGTGCAGCTGCCTGTCCTGGTGCTCTGGGCGGCACGGCTGTAGCGCCGCCAGCCACCGGTGCTCCAGGCAGTGCGGTAAGGGTGCAGGGAGCAGGGGGGGGGGTTGGATAGAGGGCAGGGGAGTTCGGGGTGGTGGTCGGGGGCAGGGGTGTGGATAGGGATCGGGGTGGTCAGAGGGCAAGGAACAGGGGGGTTGAATGGGGACAGGGGCCCCAGGGGGGCAGTCAGGAAGGAGAGGGGGGGTTGAATGGGGCGGCAGGGGGCAGTCAGGAGCAGGAGTTCTGGGGGAAGTCAGGGAGAAGGTGTGGTTGGATGGGGCAGGGGTCCTGGGGGGCAGTCAGGAATGAGAGGAGGGGTTGGATGTGGCAGCAGGGGGCAGTCAGGGGTGGGAGGTCTGGGGGCAGTCAGGGGACAGGGAGGGGTGGATGGGGCAGGGGTCCCGGGGGGCCGTCAGGGGGCGAGAGGCGGGGGGGGGTTAGATAGGGGGCAGGGGCCGGGCCATGCCTGGCTGTTTGGGGAGCCACAGCCTTCCCTAACTGGCCCTCCATACAATTTCAGAAACCCGATGTGGCCCTCAGGCCAAAAAGTTTGCCTGCCCCTGTCCTAGAACCACTTGGCTTCGGTTTGTACAGATGATTTTTGTACCGTCAGAAGACGGGGAAAGGCTGCTGGCAGGGCCAGCTCTATGCACCAGCAAAGCAAGCAGGTGCTTGGGGCGGCACATTTGCAGGGGTGGCATTTGGGCCATCCTTTTTTGTTTGTTTTGTTTGGGGGCCAGCCCTGCGGGTGCTCACCCAGGTAGAGTCTGTCCCGGTCCCCAAGCTGACGCCGAAGTCCAGGTGGAAGAGCCGCAGCAGGTGGCCAAAGGTGGCCCCGAGACTGGGGTCCAGCAGCAGCAGTGCGTCGTGCGTGGGGGCCACCCTGGGGCCGCTGTGGTTCGTGCCACCGGGCCCAGGCGGGCCATCCGGCGGGCTCCGACACGTGGAGCACGGGACACTTGGGCTGGGGGCCACCCCACGGGGCGCACGGAGCCACCTGCAAGTGCCGCAGGGTGGCTGCCCCCCAGCGCTGCAGCCGGGGCTGGGCGAAGCGGCCCGAGCCGCCAAGGGGCTGCGGCAGGGCGGCCAGGAGCAGCAGAGGGGCCTTAGAGGCGACAGGTGCCCAGGGCGCTGCCATGCGGGGCCCACGTCCCGCTCTCTGGGGCTCCGTTCCCCACCAGCCGCTCCCTCTGAGGCTGCCCTGCCCTGGCTCATCAGCCCCCTGCCGGGGTAGGTCCCCCCGGCTCTGCCCTCCCAATTCCCGGCCGCTCCTAGAGGCAGGAGTCCTGGCTGGAGGGACCTTGGGCTGAGGCGCGGCCCGGGAGCCCTGCTGCTTACCCCGACCCTGCCAGCGCCAGACCGGCTGGAGGTGAGGGGGGAGCGGGCAGAGTCAGGGCCCCTCAGGCGCTGGGAAGGAGTCGGGTGGATGCAGCCTCTGCCCCTGCTAGTGTCATGAGCGGGATGCTGATGACCCGCCTTGGGAGTGAGTTACCAGTGACCCAGGGCTGGGGCAGCAGGAGGGTGCAGGTGGGGGGGAGGGCACTGGTGGGGGGGAAGGGTGGGAACCCAGAGCTGGGGTGGCAGGGGGTGCGGGTATGGGGGGAAGAGCCCAGGACTGGGGCAGCAGAGGGTGCGGGGGAGCCCAGGGCTGGGGGGGGGGGCAGCCAAAATTGTTTTGCTTGGGGCTGCAAAAAACCTAGAGCCGGCCCTGGCTGCTGGAAAGCTACTTCTCTATTGGAAGATACAGATGTTGTTTGGACCCTTCTTTTTTGGTGACTTGGAGTTGTATAAAGTCTCCCCACCTTTCTCTGAGTCAGCATATGGGTTATGCTATTGATTCCTCCCCAACATGACAGAAGCTTTCAGGGCCTTGTTCCTAACTTTTGCCATAAAATCACAGATTAAAGCAAGGTGGCTCATAGCTCTCTCTCTCCACCCATCCCATTAAAAGTCTAGGGAGAGCCACCCTTTTTCCTGGGCTGGTGCAGCAAGAGTTCCCCCTCCTGTTTCAATCTGTGTTAACCACTACACAAAATCACAGCCAGGAAGATGGGAAGAGTGGAATGTGGATGTTATCTCATATAACAGCTACAAGTCAGTGACCAAATTACCCAGGCTTGGGACAGGGAGCACCTGACAATCAGATGTGTTTTTAGTACTGTGCCAGAGTTCTGAGGCCGAGGCTGCAATCATTCAACAAGAATTGTTAGAACCTAACATGTTCTGCACCATTCTGTCTTCAGAACCTTTTTTCATTTTGATGTGCTGCTCAAATGGACCAGCTCCCAAGACTCCCACTGCAGAATAAAAATTTCTTTTCACAGAGCTGGCTCTTTTTCACCAGATCTGTAGCTCTTCCTCTTCAGCTCACTCTCCTCTTTCCTGCTTCCTCACCCTATGCTAATATCTTCATCTTCCCCTCTCTCCCTCCTCCTGGCCAGCAAACTGCTTCTCCTCTGTGCATGGCCAACATGCAGCTGCAGGGCTTCCCATAGCCTGGCTGGAACAGCTGCAGTTGCTAAATATGTGCTTGCTGGTCATCTGTGCCTTAGGCTCTCTCTGCATAACTGGCTTCCTTCACTGCTGCGGCTCTGTCACTGCCCTCTTGCATGTCTCTCCAAAACAGTGCTCCACAAACTGCTGTGCCCTGAGCTTGAGCTCATAGAACTGTTGGCTGCTGTGACCCTGGGGATCCAGGGACATGCCAATAACTACTATTATTAATTATTATTTATATTGGGATAGCACCTAAAGACTAGTCAGGATGTGGGCCTCACGGTGCTCGGTGCTGTGCAATCACACAGAAAGACACTATCCCAGCACGGAAGAATTTATGCTTAAATTAAAATGAAAATCTAAATTTCATAACCACTTTGGAAGAGATTTGGTAGCATAGATGTTAAGAGTAAAACAAGGGAGCTGAACTCTGTTAATGGAGGAGGCTGTGTTTTTAGGGTCCTGATTGTAAAGTATGGACTCACAGACCTATTCCTGCAGCATCTGTTAAAGATACTTTCATTCAATGTAAAGGAAAACAGCTTTGCCACATTTCTCTTCCATGGTTCCACCTGGAGAAACGTTGTATTTATTACAATACTCTAGTTACATATTAACTCTCTTGGCACAGTATTTATTATCACCTGCCATGAAATGGAAACCACAGGCATTTTGATAAATTAACTGTAATTTCACTGTGACTTCTTTCAATGCCTTTGCATCCTCTGCTGAAACTTCCTTCAACAATGCATAGGGAATCACAACTAATAGATATCTCTGTACCTCTGATTAAAGTAAATGAGATGTGAGACTATTTTTTGCTCTTTCTTCAGCTGTAAAAGAACACCATTTTCACACATCTGTGCTAAATCTAGCACCAACCTTTTCACTTCTGACATTAAGACAGTAGGTGTGGAACTTAACATGCAGACCTGGGAAAGGTTTTCCATTTTCTTTTGATGAATGTATTATTCTTAATATACGAAGAGCAAGGAAATAAACAAGTGACACAATCCTTATTCTAGGCTGTATATCTACCATTCCCTCATCTTCTGTCTCATACGGCATTCAAAGATTTATGGAGCAAAATTCCAGAACAGTGAGGAAACGGAAGTTCTGTCTTTTGCTCCAGATAAGGCCTTTTGCCTTGAAATCTTCATAAGAGCAATGCCGAAAATCCCCCAAACTCTGCTGGGCATCGTAGGCCTGGCTTGATGTAAGAAAATTACCTTATTTTTTTAGTGGGTATGATTGGGAAGGCGAGTGGAAGGTTATGTTGTCATAACAAGCAGTATGTTGGACTCAGAATGGCTAGCTAAGATCAGGGGAAACATGCTGGTAATAGTAAACAAGCCTAAATGTAAGATAAGATAGAGGTCAGATTATGCACGAACAGTGCATGGACAGAGCATTCTGTACAGGGATTGGTTCCTATAAAGTAACCAAGCCAGTTCCAAAATGTATGATACAATGTGTAGTAAATACAATGTAATATGTAAATGTACATAAAGGAAGAGGTTTTCTATGTAACTTTGGATGTGTAATACATTCTATGTACACTCCCTACGCTTGAATCTGATCGACTCAACGGGACATTAGAGGGATAGGGCTCTGAGTTACTACAGAGAATTCTTTCCCAGGTATCTGTCTAGAGGGTCTTGCCCACATGCTCAGGGTCTAACTGATCACCATATTTGGGGTTGGAAAGGAATTATCCCCTGGGTTAGATTGGCAGAGACCTTGGGGTTTTTTTGCCTTCCTTTGCAGCATGGGGCACAGGTCACTTGCAGGTTTAATCTAGTGTAAATGGTGGATTCTCTGTAAATTGAAGTCTTTAAACCATGATTTGATGACTTCAGTAACTCAGCCAGAGGTTAGGGGTTTATTTCAGTAGTGGGTGAGGTTCTGTAGCCTGCAAGGCGCAGGAGGTCAGACTAGATGATCACTATGATCCCTTCTGACCTTAAAGTCTACTACGAGTCTATGAACTCAATGTAGCTTTGCTGTATGTAATATAAAGATACCAAAGTGACGAAACCTGGAGTTGAAGTGAGTTCTTGGGAAGCTGAGTGGAAAGAGGTCTCAGAGGGAATCCCAACAGGTGGGACTCTGGATCATTGCAGGGGGAGAGTGCTCTTCTGTTGCTGAAGCTTATGGCTGGCTTTCAAATGAAAACCCAGTTTGGATTTTAAAAACAACATCAACAACCACAACTGCGGTTTGCACACACCAGAACTGTCTTTAGATTTTTAAACCCCACGTTTCTTTGACATCTGTTTGGTGGCCTGTGCAAAGTCAGTCAGTCAGCTCATTAGCGGACAAGTGGCCACATCATAAAGTAACACGATCACAACAGTACCCTTGTTAGCAGTATCAGCAAACCAGGTGGGCCACACAGGCTGAGACACTTTCTCACTCCTACAGGTTTCTGCAGGGCACGGAAGAGGTTCATTGGTGGGACAGTGTGGGGAAGCTCATCCTGCTGCTGTCCATACGGTACCTGTTCAATAGCTAAAGAGAGGATGTTTGTCTCTAGTGCCTTCAGTCTGACAGCTTTCACCAGCTCCCATGTCACTTGAAATGAAACAAGCAGCACCTTCAGCTGTCTACATCTCTTGATGTTCCTTCACTTTCTGCCTTTGATAATTGTAATAATTTGAACATTTAGAAATTGCTTTTCATCCCCAAGGATCCCAAAGGTCTTTACAATGGGCCAACTTCCAGGGGCTGACAGGTCCATTACTCTAGCAGAGGTGTGCGCTGGCCTGCCTGATCTTCAAGATGGTCAGGCCAGGGCAGGAGGGGAAACAAAGTGATTGCCCCCTGCACTGGTTCTTCCTCCTGACCCTCTCTACTCCCTCAACTCTCATACAAGGATTGTGGAGGCCATGGGGCCATGCAGAGTGAGCTATGGGGAAGGGAGTGAGGGGACTCGTGATGGTGGGCCACGCTCAGTCAGAGCCCTCAAAATACTAGCTAGCGGGGTGAGACAGGAGAAGACCTGTGCTACTCTTCTGCTTCATTGCTCTCAGAAGGGGAGAAGTCTTCAGGCCAATCAGCTGCTGTTCCCAGATGACAGTTCTGACTCAGCCCTCTCTCCCTGTTTTTCAGGCTGAGCTCCCTGACTGTTAGTCTTCCCATGCAGGGAGATTGAGTGAGGCAGCGCCTCTCCCTGCCATAACACTCCCCTGACTCTCCTTGGTAAACAGAGTCAGTGAAGAGAGTGCAATCCTAGAGTCTGCCAAGGGGGCTGGACCGAGTAGCTGCAGAACATCTCTGCTGCCACTGCCAAGGGGAGCGAGCCCCCTCAGGGTGCGACTAGCATGTGGTGAGCCAGACGCCTGGGCAGGCTACAGAACTGTGGCCAGGCTCTCTGCCCGCTGAACTCTAAATGCTGTATTGGGACCTAAATAAATATATCCAGCTACCACTGCAGACACCACTGAAGTTCAGCACGTCTGGGATGGGAAGGTGCAATGGATGAACAGGGCACAAGTAAAGGAGGGTAATGTATTTCAGTAGGGATCCAGGGAGTGTGACTGTAATTACCCAAACTTGAATTTGGACAGGACACCCAGGCTAATACCCCTGCTTTTGTGAAAGCAAGCAATGAGCTCTTTAATGAGCACACAGGATCAGGACCTTCAGTTTACATCTCACCCAAGAGTTAGCGAGCCACAAACCCCCTCACCTAAGAGATGCCCCATACAGCTGGTCCCCAGAGAGCAGCTGCTATTGCTGCTCACCAGACATCATACACACTCCTTCCCCCCGCCCTCCCCCATAGTCAGGCAGTATCTCCTTCAGAATATGCCAGAAGACACTTCCAGCCTCAAGTGCAGTCATGAGCCCAAACTCAACCGGTGTGTGGCTTTAAAGCTCCCTGAAAAATGTGAAGCATTCCAGTCATTTTAATTACTGTGCATTGCATAAGCCCAAAACCAGTTCATACAAAGAAACAACAGAAAAGTGTTTTTCAGTCGCTCTCACTCTCTCCCTTGCTCAGTGCCAGGCTCCAAAGCTCTGGGAACTCCAGTTCTTTTTAGCATTTGAAGCACTTCATCTATTTGAAATCTCTTTGTTCAGTCATTTAAAGCGACTGATGCAGCTTAGAGTTCAGGTTTTCAAATGCTTCCATTTGGAAATGGCCCCACTAGCATGAAAGCAAAGCAAAGAGATGTGGAAATCCTTATTTTAAACAAAAATGAAGTAAAGTCATTGCTTGCAAAAGTAAGATTCCAATAATGTTGGCTAGAAACACAAACACACATGCACACACACACAGAGGTTTGTCGCAGCACCTAATCACAACCTCCATCCCCAACTTAGAGGGCTCAATGATCCTTCAAGAGGCTAAGCCCTTTGGCTCTCATCCAGCCGTGCACTTGAGCACTTGCTTAACTCTATGCATGTAAGCAGTCCCTTTGTCTTCAGTGGGACTTAAGTATGTGCCTAAGTGCTTTGCTGTATCAGGGCCAGATTGATTAGCACCATGCAGGATCTAGCCCCCCTGTTTCAGCTTTATAGGCTGGTAATAAAACATTTTATTCTTTAATGTCCACCTGTGACTGAGGAAAATAACAGTCAGTCTGATTTGGGGATCCCCTAACTACTGAGAGGTTGATTTCTTATCCTAAAATCCCTTTTGTGTAATGTTGCTGGTGCCACATGGCAGCTGTGTTCCACACCAGAATGGGTGCTCCCCATACACACAATCTGTTAAGCACTTTAGGATCCCTTGGAATTAAATGTGCTATAAAAATGTTTGAGGTGATTATTATGCTATAGTTTATCTGTAATCTGAAGCTCGGGAATGGGGTGTAGTCTCACCTGCATCTGACTTGCAGACAGGAAGGTGGCATGATTCCTTTATAACCTCAGATAATTAGATCAAATAAAATTTGTACAGAGAGAGAGAGAGAGAGAGAGGGAACCAAAGATGTAGCTTTTAAAGAAACCACAAAGCAACTATTTAGTGATTAAGCATAACATATAAAGTTCACTGGCATAAGAAAGCAATTAATAGAGGCATTTTTCTCAACCTTTCTTCATACAAATAAATCATAGCTAACATGCACAAACAACACTGAACAAAAGTGTCTTCCCAAAGAGCAGCTTATAAAAATACAGAGGACCAGATCCTTGATAAAGAAACATATAATAACAGAATCCCTCTTGTTAATCCAGGACTGTTCATGTGGGATTTCCTATTCCATGGCACAGTGTGAGACAGTAGGGCAAGAGATACCCTGCAATCTAACAGAATCAAAAGTGGCACCAGCCAGGAGAGAAAGGTATTTACTCTCTGCCATTGTCGGTATGAAGGCAGCCTGGTGTAAAAATGACCATCTGGAGTTTTCAGTGACTGAGGGCCAGATGCTAAATTGGGGTAAATCAGCGCAGCTCCATTGACTACAAGGAGACTTATTAAAGCAAGGGAGGGAAATTTATTTTTGCCAGCAGTTAACAATTTAAAATGCGACAGGCATGACTCCATGTTTATGGACTGCGTCGACTTTCCGTGGAGAAGTTAGAATTTGTAAAAAAGATGTATAGTGCTTTAAGTTAACATATTGTTCATGGAAGTGGCTGGGCTGACTAACTTGCAGACAGGAGTCTATTGACTGCAGAGGGGCTCTGTGCCTTTATGCCAGTTGTGGGTCTGACCCTGGGTGCTCCTTGGTTAGCTGGAGCAGTTCTGGCACTGCTTTGCACTTAATTTTGGTACTTTTAACCAGCAGTTCCCCTAGTTTCATGAAACGTCTTTTTGTACTAATTACATTAAGTTTTTGTCAGTTCAGAAGCAGTTTTCTTGCAGTACCTAGGCCCCATAAAATTTCACTTTCAGAGGTAGCCAGAAAGGAGGAGAATACCCTTTCCATTACTTTACAGTAGTAGCTTACATTTACATAGCACCCTTTGTCCTGCAGGAGGATCCCAGAGTGATTTACACCCTGTGTACCGGGGCTACTTCAACCACGGCAGCCACCTCTGGGGTGGAACACCTCAGACATTCCCTGCCTGGCATCAGTATGCAACAGGATTTGAAGAGGGGGAAGAGAAGAGTAATGTATCCAATTTAAATCATAGTGGGAACTCATGGAAGCAGAAAGTAGTTATTGTTGCTGGAATTTAACCAGGACATAAGGGTTAATCACCCTACTCTGGCAAAAAGCACCATGGATTCTTTGGTTATCACAAGTGGTCAGAACCCCTGCTTCACTCCACACTGAAACAAAACCCAACCTATATCTTGCAGCGCAGTGCCCCCTAGCACTATGTTGAAACATTAACTCAGGACTGACTCGCAGGAAAGGACGCCACATACTGAGTCACCAACACCTACAGATGTTACATGGGTTATCCTTGGAATTTTCACACCAAGTATTGACCTAGCCCAGTCATGCTTAGCTTGTGGGATCCTAGCACAAAGTGGATCAAGGTATTTTTGAAAATGGCCACAAAAGGCTTAAAGTTTTCTTCAAGAAGAAGAGTTCTGGTTTTTCCTCCTTTAGTTTTCCCTCCAAAAGATGTTGTGGCCCAGAGGCTAGGGCATTAGATGGGGAGCCAGATCTAGGTTGTAATCCCAGCTCTGCCCTGCTGCATGACCTTCAGCAAATCCCTTCACTTCTCTGTGCCACAGTTTCCCCATAATAATACCAATAGTGAGCTCTTATACAGCTCTTCTCATCAGTATCATTACTCCAATATTACAGGTGGGGAAACTGAGGCACAGAGCTGGGCAGTGACTTGCCCAAAGTCACTCAGCAGACCCGTGGCAGAGCTGGAACTAGAACCTAGGTCTCCCGAGCCCTTTGAGGTCTGCACCTGAAAAGCATTCTATGCGAGCTGTGTATTATCGTTACTATTGCTCAGCATTCAGTACAGGGAGAAATACAGAAAAACCAATACAGCACAATAGAAAATCCACCTCTTTGACAAAGAATGCACTGGTGGCAAGCCCCAAGCATTTAGGAGCCTCTTGTAACTTCAGGAACTCCTGGCCTGATCCCCTTTTCGGAACCAGAGGGGGAAGGAACTCAGGGGTTTGGTCCTCTGCCCCTTTCAGTTTCTTCTGAGTATGTTTTTTGTCTGAGTATAATACCAACTTTTAGCATGTAACATCTTCAGAGCATTTTACAAACTTCAACTCATTAACTCTCATAACACCGTAGTGAGGTAGGGAAGCATTACTATTTCCATTTTAGAGATGAGAAAACTGACTCAGCGAGTGACCTGGTCAAAGCGACAGAGGGAGTCAGTGGGATCAAAATTTGGGAGTTTGTGGGCCAAACTCTCTAATTTTCAGTATATCCTTCCTCTCTCGAATATTGTGTTGTGGTGCTGTTTGCTGATTGGTCAGTTGTATCATGATGCTGGTGATGTCAATTTCAGACCCATATTTCTAATAGTGAAAAAAGTGCAGGGCAAGATTCTGATCTTATTAATATGGGTTTACACCAGTGTACCTCTGCTGATTTCAATGGAGCTACTCCTGATTTACACCAGTAAAACTGAGATCAGAGTCTAGTCCCAGGGATTTAGCTTTTCTCATATGCACTCAACTACAGATTACAAATACCCAACTCATATTTTTGCCTGGGGTTTCTCAGGTTGCAAAGATGCATCACAAAACTATGTACAATTAGACATTAAAGCGATCTGCTTCAGAGAACTGTCTCTCACTCTCTTGTACTTATATTTATATATGTACATTGTGTGAGCACCACACAGTTTTTAATGTATTTAACCACACAACTCCCGTATGAGGTAAAGAAGTGCTATCATCCTCATTTTACAGATGAAGACCTGAGGCACAGAGAGAGAAAGAGTATGTTTACATTGCCAACAAACAAAAAAACCCAAAACCACAACAAAAAAACCCCAACCCTCCAACTCCCACTTCCCCCAGCTCTGAATCTCAAAGCCTGGGTCTACAGATTCAGGCTTGTGGGGCTCACACCATGGTGGCAAATATAGCCATGTATATGTTCCTGCACCACGGGCTGGAGCTCGGGCTCTGAAACCCAGAGAGGGGGGTGAGTCTCAGAGTTCCAGCCCAAGTTGGAACATCTACACAGCTATTTCTAGCACCATAGCACAAGCCTGAGTTTGTAGACCCAGACTCTGAGACTCGCTGCTGTGGCTTTTTTCTTTTTGCAGTGTAGACGTACGCTAAGTGGTCACACCGGTCACGGGTGGCACAGCTCGAACCCAGGTCTCCCAAGTCCCAAACTAGCACCACCTTAACCTCTAGACAATCCTTCCTCTCTAATATAACCATCCATACTGTAGTGGTCTAATAGTAATACCCAAAACAAAGTCTATCCTTCCAAGAGTTCTTAATTTGTTTTCTATAGGCTGTACAATTAAAAACTAGGTACAGATAGGCAATCTTTTACCCAGATGTAACTGAACTGTACATTTGAAGATTTAGCCTACTGTTTAGAAACTTAGGACAGCTGGTCTCTGGCCTTTAATACTGGCATAATGTACAACTCGAAATGCTTAAATCTTATAAACCCCATGGAAAATACTCTGATATTAAGTGCAGTGGTTTGATACTTTCATTAATCACTCCTCAGTCCCTTTGCAGGATAATAAGGCTGTCTGTATTGTGCATCTGGCAATCTTCCTCAAAGTCCATCTCTACTGTAACAGTTACATGTCTGCATCTGAGAGAAATGTACAGTTCCAAACAGGGATAAGGGAAACCAAACCAAACAGGACTTCACTATACATTGCACTAAAGCATCACTACTAAAATATACAGCAAGATTAAGAGTTGGGAGTGCCTGGGTAGATATGACAGGTTTTTTTCCCAGCTCAGTTTGAACAGTTTGCTTTATCACCCTTTGCTGCTTGGGAGTCTTGTGGGGAAGGGTTTGGATAGGATTAAAAAACACAAACATTAAATCCTGGTTTACAGCCCAAAAGGACTTGCCCTTCTTTTTTTCTTCCAACCCCATTCCATTGCACACCGAGGAAGGAAAAGAAGCACTAGTATGTTAATTTCTTGCTGTGATATATTTTCTTTTAAAAAAAAAGCATTCATATTCTAGGACCTCCAGTTTAAAATTAGCTCCCACTCAGATGAGCTATTTTCCAGGAAAGTAATTAAAGATGAAAAAAAAAATCTGCACTTTGAATTGATCTTCCCATATTGGATTCTGCCACCGAAATATGTGTTCGAGTGCGAGGCACATTGTCAAAACGTGTGTAAATGATCACAGCTCCATCACTGAAGTAATGACGAAGCTCTGGCAGTTTACAGGAGCTGGGGATCTGCTCTGCGCTGTGATCCCAGAATAATGCAACCTGTTTGCAACAGCATCTGCCTCCAGCATCATGCGGTGGGATGGGAAAGGAGAGCGGCTGCCTTGAACAAGGAACTTTTGGTTGGGCTGTGAAACAGGTAGCAACCCTTATTAACCCCTTTCCTCCAGCTGCATCTCCCTCTCTCTGCTCCAGAGGGGCCCATGCTGCAGGCAACAAGCAGCTTTGCTGTGATCCCTCTCCCAGCCCCACCACACTCCCACAGCCATATTATTCCCTATAAGGCACTGAATCCCTCGCTCCAACCCCGCCCACCCCCAGCTCGTCCCTAGCCTCTCCCCTTTGCCTGGGAGATGAGGTAATGCGGGGCTCCGATTGGTCGGGGCGGGGGCGCACCCCACGAGCCCGAGAGGGCGCTATCCAGGCTATAACTGCAGCCGCCAGCCTAGAAGAGCAGCACAGGCGCTGAGAGCTTCGAACTTCGCGTGCAGGGGGAGCCCAGGCAAAGCTGCCACCCAGCCGCACTTCCCAGCAGCGACTGGACTGAGAGGGGGGGCAGCGCAAGGAGAAGCGGCTCAAAGACCGTTTAAAAAGAAACCTCAAAAAGAACAACACCCCCCTCCCCACCAACAAGCCAGCCCTCCTCTCCCCTCCCAAGTGGAGAGCAGCTGCACCAGTATCATGTCTGTGTGGCTCAGCTTCCTCCTCGTGCTCCTCTGCAGCTGGAGCCTGAGCGACTTGGTGGCGGAGGCTTGTACCTGCCTCCCCATCCACCCCCAGGATGCTTTCTGCAACTCTGACATCGGTGAGTGCTCCCCTTCCTTCCCTAGCCCGCGCCTGGCTTCTCCCAGCGGCTGGCACCTCTGCCCGCTGCTAACCTCCTCCACGGTCCCAGCCGCGGGGAGGAATGAATGCCGCCCCCCCCCCCGGAGGGAGATGCACCTGGTGGTTCCACAGATGCATCGTCGTGTTGCGCGGGAGGGAGCGCTACGGTGTGGCGAGCGTGCGGGTTGCGAGCAACGGTTCCCGCTTGCAGCGATGTCAGAGTGCTTTGCAAGAGAGAAGTTGAAATGCCCCCCGCCCCTCCCCTCTGCATTGCACGCAGAGGAAGGTGGCACTTCTCTTCCACACTGATATTATGTTCCCTGACATCTAGAAAGTTCTCTGTGTGGGGCTGGGAAGGAGGAGGGACTCTTTTGCTAAAACTTTGAAAAGTAACCAGCATATGAAATATGGAAAACCACCAGTTTAGGCTTAACCAGACCCATTTATGAGAAGTTGGAGGGCTAGAGAACTACTTCCAAATTACAGCTCCCCCTTGTCTTTCTCCCCCTCTTCCAAAAAATTAAGGCTTTATCATTACAGTTTTAAGCAATCAAGTTAAAATGGGGGCAGGATAAAAATTGTGAAAGATGACCTGACCCTATATAGTGTTTTGGAGTTGCCTTATGCATCTCTATTTTTAAGTGATTTTTTTCCCCCCTTAAGGAACAATGGAGAGTGGGAGTTGTTTTAAAAATTAAACTCTGCGCAGCAGCTTTCCAAGATTACCACCTCTCCAAGAAAAACAAGCTTTGCAGACTTTCTAGAAATCAGTAATTGTAAAAGTGACAGGTTTCCTGCACGCAGACAAAAACAAAATTGAAGGTGTGGGCAGCCAACATTTCCTTCATGACCTGCTGCCAAGCAAATAATAATACTTAACAACAATAAAAGTCAGGACAAATTCTCACAAGCTAGGGAACTGCCCTTGGCAACTTGGAATGATGTAATTCACACCAATTAGTGGCAACAGAACACATGGGCTCTGTACAGTCATAGCCCTTCACAAAAGTTAGGGAGGTGTGTAACAAGTTTCCCAAGAATTTTCCACAATATGCTCTGATCCTTGGAGGATTTTTTGTGTGTCTGTGTTTTCTGACATAAAATAACAAGTTGAAATAGTGTGACACTGGGGACAGGCAAACTACAATATATAGCATTTAAAAAAAAAAACGTTGAAAGAAAAACAACATCTTCATTGGGACCTTCTTAATGTTCTCCTGCTCCAGTCTTTGGCATCTGAGCGGTATTCATAAATGAGGAGTGGGGGGAATAACTGGGTGGCTCAAGGGAATGGGATAATGGAGACTCACTCTAGTTACCTGTATCAGAGGGGTAGCCGTGTTAGTCTGAATCTATAAAAAGCAACAGAGGGTCCTGTGGCACCTTTAAGACTAACAGAAGTATTGGGAGCATAAGCTTTCGTGGGTAAGAACCTCACTTCTTCAGATGCAAGACCTAGTTACCTGGTTTGCATATGGCCCAGGTTGGTATTAAATGACCAAATATGGTTGCTGTTTGATGCTGTTCCATGGCCTACTGTATAATAAATGAGTGAGTGGTCTCTGTCTAGTTCCTAGTATACAGATGTTTGCATAACAATGGGCACAAGCTTTCAGCCTAAGTGTCAATCTTTGCAGAGAAGGGAAGGGTTGAATAGACATGGGGACTGAAGTCCTACTCTTGCCCCTAGAGGTTGTCTCTGTAGCTCAGGGTTGAGACACACACAAGTGGTTTGGGGAAGCTTGCATTGCTGATACCAGTACTGTGACTCCTCTGTAGACAGACAGAGAAAGCAGACTGCAAAGAAGTCAACTTGGCAGCTTCTATGAAAAATAAATTAAATAGAGGCAAAAATATACTAACTTTTCAGTGTAATGTTGACTTGATTCACTAACATGGAATCTCATCAGTAGCATTTTAAATTAGTTGAACCTGCTGACAAAAAAGTTTCCCTCTCGTCTTAATAACCCTCCTCTATAAAAACCTGCAGAGATGCCTAGTTATTTGTGTCTAGTTTCTATAGCGCATTTGCTTCTGAAAGCCAAGAAAAACATTACATACATGTTCAAAGGCCTGGGAAAGGTAAAATTTTCTTTAATCCTGATAGCCTAGAAAACATTATGAAGAGTTTTATAGCTGAGGATCCTTCTAGGAAGCCATACTATTGAAAGTTCACTTGAAGAATTTTATTGTGGGCACTTTCTTTACTTTGCACTAGCAGTAAGTGTGTCAGCTGAGAGGTGGCTGCCAAGGAGATTTTTGCCTTTTCTGAAAACAGTGGTGTTTGAGAAGCCAATGTGCCTGCATCTATTGCTGGAGCTTTCACATGTGCCTTTCATATGCTGAAATCTGTGAGAATTCAAGCATCTGCTACTCCCTTTTAATGCTTTGACTAAGGAATTAAATACACCCTGTTAATTACACTTTCTGATAACTTACATCTTCTCTAGAAACACAAGACATTAAAAGTAGGATAAGCAGTGAAGCCCTGTGTAGCATCCCGTCCCGAATAGCCTTGTACAGATCACATTGTTTGCAAGATTTCTCTGACTGGTGGTTTTCTGACTGAGTTCAATGTCAAGGTGCTGATCTCATTTTATTCTTGAGTGACCTGCTGTTATTCGTTATGGCTCATAATTTTTGCCTTGCCTTGGTCTGAGATATCAAGTGTGGGTATAACTGGGGTTGTGCTCTTGGGGCTTGCAAGGGGGTGCATAATACAAAGGGGAAGGAAGCAAAAGGGAAAGAGTTCCCCCATATTATGAGGTTACTATGGACTGATCTTAATCAAACGTCATTTTTGTGATTGGACTGAAGAAGTGGAGCTAGGTCTATGAAGCTCCAAACTCTCCCTTAAAGCAGTATCCCTGCCTGGCTGTCTTCCACCAGCATTGCCATTCTTTTCATGAGCCAAAAGAACAAGAGGTATATACAGACTTCTGGCCACTGAAGAGTTAACTGTCTCCATGGAAACTGGTGGCAGTGTACTAGTGCAGTGTTTAGACAGACTAAACTACATGCCGGGTTATAAAACACGTTGTGGGGAAGAAAGGGACTTGGCAGCAAGTTTTTATCGGCTCTTGAAACTCCTGACAAAATACCAGCTCCAAAGGGAGGAATCAGTGCAGTAAGGGCTGGGAATCAAGACAGGGCTGGAAGAACAGAGCTGTTAAAACAGCTCCTACAAGAATGCAAGATATTAACTAGCTAGGTGACAACCTGGCAAGTGTTTGTTACCTTCCAAAAACATGCCAGCACAGTGTGGCTTCTGAAGGCACAGAAAGCTTCTGCTTTGGAAATGTAATGCAAGTGCCTGTTGTTGGAATTCAGTGGGTAGGTGTAGCAGGGTGCTGGTGCAAAAGCACCTAATTAGCCCCTGCCCAGTCAGCTCCAATCAGGGGAAACAGATTGGGGCTGATGGAAAAGGCCTGATGCTGGCCTGAGGATTGGCAACACCTGCTGGCCTGACAAGCCAAGGGCTATAAAGGCTGGGAGGGAGCCAAAAGGTGAGGGGCAGCCAGAGAGAAGTCAGTCAGTCAGTCAGTCAGGGAGGGAACTGGAGGTTGACTCTGCCCATAAAAGAGGTTGACTAATCCTGTAAAGTTTGTAAATAGATAGACACTGGTGATGGGATAACTGTAGGTAAATAAAGACATGGGCATTGCACAACCCTGAAGCCTTTCTGAGCCTTATTGGGGCAGCAAGCGGGCCCCAGGAAGAGGGGTGGGTTGTGAACCCTATTACACATGGGGGCTTGTCTAGGATCCTTTGCCAGAGACACAGTTTGGTGACCTGGAAATGGAGGGCATTCTGCAGTGGCTCAGAACAACATGGGAAGGAGATGCAGAAGACACTGCAGGCCTTTCAGCAGTCCCACCAGCTGGAGAGGCAAGCTTTACTGGCATGGCAGGCTGAGCAACAACCGACTTTGCAGGACTTTATCAAGGAACAGGCAGCGATGCAGCAGCTGCTCCTGCAAAAACTGGTGAGTCCTGCGGGGGGAGATGGCACTCTGCCCCTGGGCCTCCGCCTCTGTAAGATCATCATGGCAGATGACCCTGATGCCTTTTTGGGTACCTTTGAGCAGGTGGCCCTGGGTGCGGCATGGGATAGGACAACCTAGGCCCTGTGGCTAGCCCCATATCTTGCGGGGGAGGCGCAGGTGGCGTACATGGCCCTGATGGATGCCCAGGCTAGGGACTATGAGACAGTGAAGGCAGCCATCTTGGACTGCCTGGGGCTTTCATCAGAGAAATACTGGCAAAAGTTTTGAGCAGCCCGATAGTGGGGCGCATGCAGCCCCGGGCCTTTGCCCAGAGATTGACTGACTGGGCGATGCGGTGGTTGAGGCATGATTCCCAAACCGTGGGGCAGATCATGGATCAGGTGATCCTCAAACAGTTTGTACAGTGTCTCCCAGATAGCATATGGGTCTGGGTGTGGTGACATCAGCTTGCCACTGTAGAAGCCGCCATCAAAAGGACAGCGGAATATGCAGAGGCAGACTTCCCCGAGGGAGCATCGGACCCTGTGAAATGCAGAAGGAGGCAAGAAACCCCGTGAGCAAACCACTGGGAAGCCAGTAGACAGGCGACTGGAGAAGCACAAGGGAACCCCTAACTGCCCGGGGCAGCTTGTGTGCTGGCGCTGTGGACAGCTGGGGCATAAGAGCCGTGACTGCCCAGTGATGGACTGGGGTTGCGGAATTCTGTGGGTGGACAAAGGTTGGGGGTGGAAGAAGAGGCGTGGAATAGCCACCATCACTGTATGGGTGGGGCGAAAGCCCCAGAGGGGTCTAGTGGATACAGCCTCAGCCCGCTCCCTCGTACAGCGGCACTTGGTAAAGCCGCATTGGCTTATCCCTGGAGAAAGGAATGCATCCATGGGGATGGGGAGTATTGTCCCGTGGCCCAGGTACCACTGGAAGTGCAGGGAAGGTCCGCCTGGAAGCGGGTGGGGGTAATAGAGGGGTTGCCCTATCCCATGGTTCTGGGGTTGGACTGGAACCCTTCCCCAAAAGGGAAAGAGGGCACGGGAAGGAGACCAACAGAGAAAGCAAGAGAGAGAACCCTGGAGGGAGGGCGCCAGGCCCCTACAGGGGTGGACCCTGAGAAAGGGGAGTCCCCACAACCTCAACAGAGCCAGGATAGTGACCCTACGGGAGGGACTGGGGAAGGCACAAATGTCCCAGGACGGGACCACCCAGGGGAGGGAATCCCTGTGATAGAGGCAGAGAAGCTGAAGAAAGATCAGAGGGTAGAAACCCAAAGGGGGAGGCCCAAACTCCAAGAGGCAGAGGGCCCGAACCGGAGATACAGGGTAGCCTCAGCGCAGTTGGCTCTGATCCATCTCCCACACCAGGGAAGGAAAGCGAGCTGGGGCAACCTGCCCCAAAGTTGTGACTGGTGTGACAACCTCTGGGCGGAGGTGGACTTGTGGGGTGGCCCACTCCCTACCCAATGCACCTTTTGTGGGTGGGGCATGCCAAAACCCCACAGGGTTGAGCCCAGGGACCACCACGCTGGGCAAGGAGGCCACCTCCGGACTAAAACCCAGGCCGAGGAAAGCGGGGCCGAGGAAGATCAGGCCCGCATCGGCTTAAGGGGGGAGGTATGTAGCAGGGTGCTGGTGCAAAAGCACCTAATTAGCCCCTGCCCAGTCAGCTCCAATCAGGGGAAACTGATTGGGGCTGATGGAAAAGGCCTGATGCTGGCCTGAGGATTGGCAACACCTGCTGGCCTGACAAGCCGGGGGGGCTATAAAGGCTGGGAGGGAGCCAGAAGGTGAGGGGCAGTCAGAGAGAAGACAGTCAGGGAGGGAACTGGAGGCCTCTTAGCTGAAGGCTGACTCTACCTGTAAAAGAGGTTGAATAATCCTGTAAAGCTTCTAAATAGATACCCACTGGTGGTGGGATAACTGTAGGTAAATAAAGACATGGGTGTCGCAGAACCCTGAAGCCTCTCTAAGCCTTATTGGGGCAGGTTGTGAACCCTGTTACAGTAGGGCTTAGGGGACCATCTTTCATTTAGTCTGCCCTGCCCTAATGGGGG
Organism: Terrapene triunguis; assembly: GCF_002925995.2. NCBI lineage: Eukaryota > Metazoa > Chordata > Testudines > Emydidae > Terrapene > Terrapene triunguis. The sequence continues at coordinate 6,797,239 of NW_020664598.1, read as the reverse complement.
ATATGGCACTAGAGTTTCATTTTGAATTACCTTGGGCTCTGTTCTGTGGCAGGGTTCCAACCCTGGAATCTTTTGCAGCCCTTTAAGCAACTTTTCAGAAATAGATGCTCAAGCAAACCCAGTGAGAGGGCAGTTTTTTAAACAGACCGATTCTTTAAATACCAAAGTGGAGGTTGTGGTTTCGGGAGGAAGCCTAGACTCTATACGCAGTCATACTTTTGAAAAACAGTACGGCTAACCAGGAGACCTGGCTGTCAGTTGGGGCCTCTTCACTCACCTTGGACATTCCATTTGTCACTCTGGCGTCACAATAAGTGGAGGGGTGCTTGCGTCTTGTTGTTCAAGTTAGGGGAGGGACAAGGCAGAATCTCTGAAGTTGATCCACAGCCAAACTGGTGCTTTAACTCTTGGTTTTCTTTCTTTTTAACTGAATTGTGACTTCCTATATAAGAGCCAGCATGGATAGCTCTAGAGTTGGCCAAGTGGCAAACTCCGTGCAAACTGTTAAGGTTTGATAAAGAACTTTGCCTCTTTTGCTTTCCAAGAATGTGAATTTTTTTATTCTTTTTGTTGCTGGGCCTTTAGAGGGAACAAAGACCACAAGCGCTTTGTCCCCTTTTGTCAAAGCTGTGACAATTCCAGCTGGATGTGGCTGACATGAAAGGGGCTTGTTTGTACTCTTCTTTCTGCAGGAGCAGCAGGAACTTTTCAGATTGGCTGCTGAATGTTGCATTCCTGCAGATTTGGAAAGAACCAAAAAAGGAACTACTTTTTTGTTGTATTTGTGGGTTTTTGTTGTTGGTTATTTAGAGCCCAATAATGCAGGAGTTGAGTGCATTTAGCATTTTGTAGAATCTGGCCTGGAATATGTCACTCCTCTAAATGGTTTTGTTCCAAAAATGTGATGGAAATTATTGTCCCCAAGAAGTGATGCAGAACATTCAATAATGCAATTCTGAAGGGTTTCCTTAGTATCTGGTAACTACTGCACATGCTCACTCCAGACTTCCTGCAGGAAGTAACCCCACAAAGACCTATACACCAGCAGAGAGCCAGATGTTCTAGCCCACAGTCCCAGCGTTCCTTACTTTAAGCAGAAATTTCTTCCTTTCAGTGTTTCCCACCTGCTCTTGAGAACCCTCCACCTGGCAGTTGTTTCTGGGAACAAATAGGGAGGCAAGAGTGTAATTATGTACAGCAATGTGCTGTGCGAGGAGAAAACACTTGCCTTTCACTTTGCAAACTTTTTCATCTACCAACAGAGGAGGGTATGTGTGTGACTTTAAGTTCAGCAAATCTGGCTATTTCCATCAATAGTTTTCTGCAGCACAAAAAAATAAGGGAATTGTTATTTATTATTCTTATTAAACTCCATTAGTGTGCTTGATACTTTGCAAGACACAAAGACAGTCCCTGACCTGAAGAGTCTCCTAGGTAATGCTCCTGGATCCAATAATGTGGAGCCATGCAAGACTGCAGAATCTTCCTGAAGTCAACAAGACTCCGCAAGAGTCCACGCTAGCAGATCCTGATGCAGGATCAGAAGACAGGATACACAGTGAAGGGAGTAAGTTGGTGGGGAGGTTGACTCCTTTCTTGGAATCATGGAATGATCTTGAGAGCAAAATTCTTAAGCAAAACTTAATTTTTGCACACACAAAATCTTTTGCCATTTTCTCTCCTATGACATTTGCCTTGGATGCTTGTGGAGATTACATTTTTTTACACACACACTTGAAATGAAAACCTAAATGTTGTGTGTGTCTGTTTGGCTGACCCTGTACTTTCCCCCCTCCCCTTTCTACCCCCATATGGTACTCTGATGTAGATCGATCCAGCATGTTTCTTTCAGGAAAGAAGCCTTGTTAATCTGTGCAGGAGCTGTTGTCATTAAATGAAACTTCAACAGTATGCATTCCAAAAATTCTTAAAGGCCAGTAAACGCGAGAGGAGACCTTTCCCCAGGTTGATTTTAGATAGCAAGCAGGGAGATGTACATGATGCCTTCTAGCTTGCAACCCAACTGAGCTCTGAGGTGTGATGTCAGTCCTCTAATAAGGGCTGGAGAGTATGTTGAAGTTTACTTTTAATGACAAGAGCTCCTGCTTAGACTGAAGAGGCTTCTTTCTCGGGTGTGCTGCATATCGTTCCAGGGTCCAATTCTCCTCTTCCATGCCACGTTGTAAATGGGGAGTACCTCTGCTGATGCCAGTGGAGTGGATCAATTTTATACTGGTGTAAGTCACAGGAGAATCAGGCCTTCATGCTGAAATCAGTGAAGTAGAAACAGTTGTTCTCAAACTTAAGACCTATTGTAGCTCATCTAAAACTCTGTCTTCTTATGACACTAAACCAATCCACCCAGTGGCTGATTGTGGCCTGTATGCCAGCAGTGGTACATGTACCACAGTGTGAGAACCACTGAAGTAGAACAAATGTCACTGTAGTACATATGCCACAGTATAAAAACATGAAGCTATTTTCTCCATGTGCATTCGCAGCAGAGTTGATCAAAGCAGCAGAATAAATTTGGATCTGCTCCAGGTCTCCTTATTCTCTATTCCAAGGGTGGCCAACCTGAGCCAGAATTTACCAATGTACATTGCCAAAGAGCCACAGTAATATGTCAGCAGCCCCCCATCAGCTCCCAACGCTTCCCACCCACCAGCAACCCCACCGATCAGCGCCTCCCCCTTCTCTCCCTGCACCTCCGGATCAGCTGTTTCATGGCATGCAGGAGGCTCTGAGGGGGAAGGCGCGAGGGCATGGCAGGCTCAGGGGAGGGGGTGGGGCCTGTGGCAGAGCCAGGGGTTGAGCAGTGAGCACCCCTTGGGCACATTGGAAAAAAGTTGGTGCCTGTAGCTCCAGCCCTGGAGTTGGTGCCTATACAAGGAGCCACATATTAACTTCTGAAGAGCCGCATGTGGCTCCAGAGCCACAGGTTGGCCACCCCTGCTCTTTACTCATTAGGCTTTGCTGGTATAGTTCGAGTGAGCTAGGCTGGTCATTTTTAGATTTGCACTTTAATTGCAGGGCTTATTAGCAACAGTGAGAGAAATAAAGTCTTGATATAGCTTGGCTCTGTCTGACATTGGTGCACTCTTCCATTTGAGAGAGTTTAAAAAAAGTGTACTGTGGTGGTAGGAAGTAGCTGTGCCGAGTCACAGAGATGTATTGCTCTAGGCATTTACTAAAGAGCATACATTTCAATGAGGGATTCAAAGGCACTTCCAAAACCTTCAATGGAGCTAGTCTGTTTTTCCCTCTATTAATCAAAGTGCTTGCAGTCCCCATTCAAGGCGGGTGAAACAATTAATGAACAAAAACAACCAATCTGTAGACAGAGCATTTTATCAAATAGTTTGCACATGAAAAAAATCCGTGCAGACTCATTGGCTTTTGCCAGCTCTGGTTTAGAAACATATTCTGCTCTGCAAATGAGTGGCTACCAGTAAAATATCTAGGTCAAAAATACGAGTTAATCTTAAACACTGGGGCTGAATTTATTGCTGTGCTGATGCTGAACTCAGCAGAGGGGCCTGGATGGAGAAAGAAGGTAGCTTTGTGTCTTCCTTATGCTGGGGTTCCCAGAGGGACAGTTTAGGAATATCTAAGGTGTAGGAGTGCTTGGCCATACCCGCCCACCGTCCCACGAATGCCCCCTGCAGTAGAGCTCCCTCAAGGGGCAGCGTAGGACTGACAACACCTGCTATGCTCCTGCCAGGGTCTCCTCTTATAACCAGGAGAATTCTCCAGCGGACAGATCCCAGTGGCCACTTTATGCCAACATAAAGTGGTCATAAAAAAACTGGAAGTGATGAATTTGCCCCCATGTTAGCACCTTAGCACACCTGGGAGGTATTTCTAAAACTGAAATAGCCACATAATTTTGAAGTGCACAGCAATAGCCACAAAGAGTGGGGCTATTGTTCAACATGTAGAATAATATGATCAGTCTCAAATTTGGGGGAGGGGAAGTTGGCAATACCTGTGGCCACATACAGACCCAGACTCATGCACTGTAGGTAAGTGCTGTTCTTAAACATCTGACTTAAGGAGCACACACAAAGCATCAGAGTGGCCCCTGCTGACTCAGCTGCAGCTGTTAACTTGCCAACAGAAAAGTGGGCCAGATTCTATTCATAGCCTAGAGTTAAACTGGATTCACACCGGTTTAAGTGAGAGCAGAATTTGCCCCACTCTACTGAGACCTGTGCTGACTTCATCCATTTTGCTGGTGCACAGAAAAAAGGGAGTACGCAAAAGGCAGCCACAATGACTTCAGCTCCTTGGAACTCTTGGGACAAATTCAGATCTCATATAATCAGGTGCAACAAAATTGACTTAAGTGGAGTTTCACCCTCTTATGCCAGGTCTGAATTTGGTCCAGAAGGTGGGGTTGACATGTTTGTCCTATGGAGGAGAGATGAAAGCAATTTAAAAAAAGGGGTTGGGCCAACTTAATGACTGCTGTAAGCAACTGCAGTGCCATTCACGTCAGTGATGTTGTGCCAGCTTGTATCAGAGATGGATTTGGCTTATGTTTTGAGGTTTCTAAGAGGAATGTCACAAATACTGGAGAGTGTTTAAAATTGTTATTATAAGCCATTAACTTTCCCTGTAAAGTGAAGTGGCTCTGTTGAGCTCCCAGAGTGAAGATTTAGTGCATTAACTGACAGTGTCTAATAACATAAAAATGCAAGTAGTTTTACACAACCCTGATGATTTTATTTATTCAGTATTTCTGCCAGCCAGAAGAGATTCCTGGACACTCTTGGAAATGAGAGATAAGTCTCTTGAGTTCTGTGCTGGTAAAATAAATGTTGACCATGAATAATCCAAATTCCTGGTGGTGTTTACACAAGACCTTTTCAAAGGGCAACTTCAGCCCCTGGAAAAAGTGTGCAGACAGTTAAATGCAAATTAAATAGCACAGAGAAGCTGATGCAAAAATTATCAACTAAACCCAGCAAAGATCTGGATTAATACACATTGCACATTGGACTTGATCTTGCTTTTCCAAGGTCTTGTCTGCATGAGAGAGCTCAATCAATTGTAATGTCCCTCAGGCAACTGGAATGCACCTTGCATCCATGGACACAAGTGCTTCAGTTGAGTGATAGGGAAGCTATAATCAATTGAAATAACCCTGGTAAGTTGAAGGGGAAAAGCCTCTATCGCCTGCGTGCCAGTGTGGATGCAACATGCTGCCACAGTCCATACATTCAACTCTAACACCGATCATCTTTGGCATTGTCGGGGGGAACACAACAGAGGGGAAAGATTATATTCTCAGCAGGCAGTCCACAGCTGGCTTGCTGGTTTAAGAGCTGCAAAATGGGAGCATTTCAGAGGGGACCACAGCTGCGAGTGGATTTCTGGGGTAGATACATTGCTGAAGAAGGCCTTTTGGGACTACGTAAGAAGGTTCAGCAGCTGTGAGAGAAGACAGCCATCCCACCAGAACTGGTATCCCACTAGGCAGCCCTAGTGTGGATGCAAGGTCAAATCTTTCACTGATTCAGGGTGGGTAATATGGACGAACTCAATAGGGGGTGGGCTGACCAGTGCAAAACAATTCATTGCTATACCACAGATTGATCTCTCTAGTGCAGACAAGGACTAAGTGGCAAGCGGGCAGGCTTGCCTGTAGAGGCACGTTTTGATCCCTTTGCCCCTGCTATGCCCATTGGGGGTGAGAAAGAGGGCTGGATTTCTATCTAGATCCTACGTATCTGCCTCACATCTCTTCATAATTGGCAGTCTCAGTTTAGAACTTGGAGTAGCAGGGCTTTGTGTGGCCTGAGATTGCACAGTGCCTACCTCTATTATCATATCTGGGTTCTAGCCAGTGCTATCCTTCCATCTCTTTGAGCATTAAGTTCATCCGAATAATCCTTTAAGAAATGCTGGGGGAGGGAAAGAACTTAATTCTGTTTTTCCAGCTGGATCATACCATTTGAAAATAGTGCTGACTGAATGGTAGGTGCACTGGACTGAAAGAACTAACATGCTGTTTAAAAGTATTCAAGGGATAAAACATTGCAGCCAGGAAATACTGGAACGAGTGCAACAAGTAGAAATCTCCTTGCCCAGCAGGCTCCTGGATGTGAATCCTGGTCAAAAATGTTAATTCTAGATAATGTTAATTGCTTTTCTTTAATAACCAGTTCACTGTAAAGCAATCTGTGAAAGGGTCTCCCGTTACTCCTTTAATTCTTATTAGTCCTTAAGAACATAAGAATGGCCATACTGGATCAGACCGAAGGTTCATTTAGCCCAGTATCCTGTCTTCTAACAGTGGCTAATGTCAGATGCTTCAGAGGGAATGAATAGAATAGGGCAATTATTGAGTTATCCATCCCCTGTCTTCCACAACCAGCTTCTGGCAGTCAGAGGCTAGGGACACCCAGAGTATGGGGTTGCATCCCTGACCATCTTGGCTAATAACCATTGATGGACCTATCCTCCATGAACTTCTCTAATTCTTTTTTGAACCCAGTTGTACTTTTGGCCTTCACAACATCTCCTGCAACGTTGGAGTTTTTGTGTGAAGAAGAACTTCCTTTTGTTTGTTTTAAATCTGCTACCTATTAATTTCATTGGGTGACCTCTGGTTCTTGTGTTATGTGGAAGAGTGAATAACACTTCCCTATTCACTTTCTCCACACCAGTCATGATTTTATAGACCTCTATCATATCCCCCCATCATCTCTTTTCCAAGCTGAAAAGTTCCAGTCTTTTTAATCTCTGCTCATACAGAAGCTGTTCCATACCCTTAATCATTTTTGTTTCCCTTCTCGGCACCTTTTCCAATTTGAATATATCTTTTTTGAGATGCGGGGGAACCAGGACTGCACACGTTATTCAAGGTGTGGGCATACCATGGATTTATATAATGGCATTATGATATTTACTGTCTTACTATCTATCTCTTTTCTAATGGATCCTAACATTCTGTTAGCTTTTTTGACTGCTGTTGCACATTGAGCAGATGTTTTCAGAGAACTATCCACAGTGACTCCAAGGTCTCTTTCTTGAGTGGTAACAGCTAATTTAGATCCTATCATTTGATAGATATATATATATATATATATATATAGTTGGGATTATGCTTTCTGATGTGCATTACTTTGCATTTATCAACATTGAATTTCATCTGCCATTTTGTTACCCAGTTTTGTGAGATCCCTTTGCAACTCTTCGCAGTCTGCTTTGGACTTAACTGTCTTGAGTGAGATAGTAAGGAGTTTGAAACCAGATTATTTTGGGGAGAAAAAAAGAGAGCAGGGTGCCCTTCCCCCCTCCTTTCAAATTTTCCCTTTTTTTATTCTTTCCCCCCACCACTGAAAAGCCCAATTTTCTAATACCTTGTACAGTCGCAAGTAGCATTTTACACTCCCTTTGTGCAGGTGTAAATGACCACAACAAGGTGCAACTGCACAAAGGTACCATGTTGTTACATCCCTTTCTCTGGCTATGCCAAAAACCCTACAGTATCGTTTAGGACAGAAGAGTGTCTCCCTTCCCCAAGTGCCTCAGGGTCCTGCTGGCTCGGAGTGAAGGACCTGAACTTTGACTCCCACACATTGCCCTGTGGTTTGACTGCTGGGACAGCCACATCTGTTTCTGTTTACCAGTTCATTCCCTGCTATTGGATGTAGTTGTAGTGTTGCCTGCTGGGGAGAGGCTGTTGGCATTATCTATGTTAATTCTGAATAAATGAGCACTGGAGCAGCTGTTCTGAAATCAAATACAATCCCCCATGCACAATGAATGACATGAGCTTTGGAAACTAACAAGAATCCCACCCCGTTGATGTAGATTTAATCTTTGGGCTTGTCTAACTTGCTGGGTCTGGTGTAACTAGCATAGTTTTCCCTCTACTTAGCAGATTTCAGTAATAGCCTATAAATGGTTAAAACAGCAGGGAGAAGCAGACGGGCCTGTGGCAGGACAGGAAAACCATAGGATGGGGGGAAAAAACTTACACCTGACTTTGAAAGAGAGGAAGTGACTGGGGTTTTGAAAGACAGCAGGTAGAGGGCTAGAGAGCCAGCGGATGTCTGGGTTAAACCAACCATTTCCTGTGACATTTCTCCTTAACTCTACCTTCCCCCCAAGGAATGAATTCCAGGCAGGTGGTGTGGCTTAGCCCTTTATACCCTTTCCAAGCTCCCATCCCAATTTCCTACTTCCTGCCTCCTCTTCTGACACTGCTATAAATACCCTCTCTCCCTGCCAGGGGCCTGGAGATATGCACATTTCAGATTAAAGGGGACTAAGTCGACAGGATAAAACAGCCTCTAGGCCAGGTCTTGTGAACCGTGAGGTCATTGGGTCCCCTGCTTTAAATTTCCATGCAGAAGGTGACAGAATGGAGAGAATTCTATGAGACTGACGTGGCCTCTCTATTCATTGTACTTGCCTTTGGACCTGTTCCTGGGTAAACAACCCTCTTGAATAAATGAGTAATAACAAAGAGCATGCCTTGTGGCTTTGGTTAAAAGCTGGTTAAACCACATGGGGGTGGGGGAAAGCAGGGGGCTCAGGAAGAAAGGAGAAAGAATAGTCAAGGGTCACACTGCCTGGAAAAGTACAAGAGCTGTGGTAATAATAACTTTTAATCGGGGTAGTGAAGAAAAGCATCCCAAGGGAAGAGGAAATAAGTAGGGCTGCAGTATGGGCAAAAGGTCTCCAGAGCTGTGCTTGTAATATTGACCTTGTCTGAGGAGATCAAGAGTAAGTGAGATGGCAATAGAGCTGCAGCCAGTGTAAGGTCTGCCGTGATAAGCAGGTGCTCTGCTTGGGCCTGCAGCTAGGGTCTGGACTCTTGCATCTCTAAATAGCTGGGGAATCCATAGGGTAGGGAGAGAAAGACACAGAACTCTAGTAACCACCAAAGAAAACGTGTTAATTTAAAATCCCAAAGGCCAAATCACAAACCAACAGCAGTGTGGAATGTCAGAGGCAGCTGTATCTGTGCTAGAGCTGTTGCCTTGCAGAAGGCTGCTGAATTTAAGGAAAGGACTAGTTTTTTAAGCTCCGTATTTTACTTTCGTAAACTTAAAGTACAGCACCAGTTTTTTTTTTTTTTTTGAGGAGATAGGGGATTAAGGTCTTCCTAGGGTATTTTCTTGGTGGATTAAGATAAAAAGGAGATTTTATTTGATCTCTTTACCTCTTTTATTTCCATGTTTCTAACCAAGTAGGTGGTTATCTTGATCAGGAAGAAGGGAATGGGTAAGACAACCTAATAACTTATTAATAATAAGGCTTTTCCTTTCTCTAAATTCTGTAGCAGTTTGGAGAGGTGGGTGAGACCATGATGTTACATTTTATGGGCAGACCTGTGATTTGCTAGAGAACAAGGCTCTGGAATAACTTCGGTGCCTCAGTTTTGTTATCCGTAAAACGGGAATAATATTTGCTTCCCTTACAAGGCAAATTCATTAATGCTTGTAAAGAACGTTGACATCTTCAACTAGAAGGCACTGTAGAAGGGGTCATGTGGGGAAAAAATAGTATCTGATCATGCAACTAAAGATATACCAATCTATATGAACAAGGGGCAGAACTTAGGTAATATGGGCAACTTTAATGCAGGCATTTCCTAACTTCCGAGTGCTTGAATTGGCAATCTTGATAGTATTCTTTTAATGTAGGGTTTTTTTTTTTTAATGGAATATTATAAACCGGGATAGAAGCTAGACTAGCTAAGAGACTAACAAATGATAACCCATGTCAGTATAATACCACTTACAACTTCAGCTTAACACACACACGCGATAGGAAATACCAGATAGGATCAGATAAATGGTCCATCTCATTGAGTCCTGTCTGACAGTGGCTAGCACCAGTACCCCCACAAAAGGAAGAGGTGGAATAGTCTGCCCTATCCCCCTTAAAATTCTCATCCTAATCACGAACAGAGATTGGTTTAAGCATTGGAGCATGAGTTTCTAGGTTCCTTTCAATTTTTTTCCTCCCCCACATTTACTGTTTTATCACTGGGTATTCTATTCTTGTTATCTATATGTGTCCAGTTGATCTTACACACGCGCGTGCGCGCACACACACACAATTTTTGTCATCCGAAGTTACCCAGAGCACTGTTGTCTGCTCTTTCTTTTAGACTGTAAGGCTCTTGGGAGAGGGATAGTATTCATAGAACATGCTGAATTAGGTCGAGCAAGAATCTTCCAAAGTGGCATTGCATGCTGAGTATTTCAATTGCATGATTAACGACCCCTGAGACACAAGCTTCTGTATCTCCTGAGATGTACCTGACTGCACCATGGCAGATGAATGGTTCATTGGGATATTACAAGTTCTCCAATGTTCCCCCCCTCCCCCCCAGCTGTAAGGTCATTAGATTATCGCTCCCAGTGTTGTGAAAACTTACGGATGCCTTTCTAGGGCACGTGGCTTAATAGGGCTCGGGTGAAAAATCAAACCACCTAATCTCAACCTATATTCCAGACAGAGCTGTATCTGTCTTTATGGACTAGGGCCCAGCTCCTCAGAGGTATTTTGGCTCCTAACTTCCATTGAAATCAGTGGAAGTTCAGAGCCTAAATACTTTTGAGGGTCTGAGCCTAGGTTCTACTTGGTTACAGAGCTTGCCCATACCAACAGACTGCTCTTTTCTGCATGTTGGAAGGCAAATGGCACAACAAACTGTGTAGCAGCCCTTATTGGCCAGTTCCCACCCCTTCAATCCATCCTGTTTCATGACCCAGTTGAAACGCAGTAGTACAGCAGGTACCAGCCAAAGCCTGTGTGCTTATCTTGCTGTTGTCGGAAAGTGTTCAAATCAATAAGTTCCTTCCTACGTTTGCTCTCTCCACTGACATTGATTTCCTCCAGCACTGATGTTTGTTCGGAGTGGTACTGCTGGGGGAAGCATTGGCTCTCTCCTTCCTTCATCCCTCAATAACTGCACAGGGACATTTTCCTGTTTGTCTTCTGTGAAGTCTGGCAGTTTGGGGCTATTGACGCAAGCTTTGTTCTCTCTGCCATTCAGAGCTCTTCTTCTCTAATCTTGGCAACAGCGATTACATACATCCTGACGTAGGCTGGCTATGTCATGGACGGACAGGATAGTAAACAGGAAGGGATCACATGGGTGGTGGTGGGGTTGGGGATACCTGATAGGAACATATCCTTGCACAGGCTAAAAATCCATTCTTCAACCCTGAATAAAGTCAATACCTAGCAGGATTCCGCCCAGGGAACCTCCTCCTCACCTATATACACTGCCTAGCAATAAGAGTTTGACTACATTTATTAGCAAATGTTTATATTGCAGCAGTGCTTAGAGGACAACCAGGCCAGAATCCCAGTGTGCTAGACACTGTACAAACATATACACAGTGATAGTCCCTGCCCCCAAAAGCTATTGCCTCGCTCTCAGGTGGGAGGATGACTGGGCAGCAAAGTTTCCTACAAGGTTACACTCAGCCCATTTAGGCTTTCCTTGGGCAATACATTTATTACAGATACGTCAATGCAGACTCCTGTATGGAACTAAACCTCCATTATCTGCCCATTTCCTTGCTCCCTCTGTTTGCTTTTGTCCACCACCAACCTCAGGCCTTGCTCAAAGTGACCATTCTTACTATGACCAAGTAGGTTTGGATTCAGCTCAGGACCCAAACTCTAATACACAGTGTGTCATCTCTGAATTGCCAGGATGGACCGTAGCATTATTTTTTAAAACGAGTACCTTCCTAATCAACTGCTGTATGGTGTGAACACAGTCAAATTCAGTGGTGTCTCCAGACACTGAACACAGGGATCTGCAGTGCTTTCATAGTAGGAAAATCAAATCAGATCGCTGCATTCCTGGGGTATTTCTCCTGGCAAAGAACAGATGCTTAAACGAAAACATGCATTCATGAGCTGCATGCACTGCACCTGCCTCTGGCACAGCAAGAGTGAGTGGATGTGTGTGTGTATTTCTACTTCAGTAAAGAGGAACTGTATTTTGGTGTGATCCCCCTATAAGGCAGCCCTCATTCCCATTTTGGCTTTAAAACTGAAAAACAGTCACTGCATTTGGCAGGAAAAGGACGATGTCAGTCTACTTGTTGTAGAAACAGTAATTCTTCCATAGTGCTTGACATTTTCAAAGAGCTTTGTAAACATTAACCAATTCTCACCACGCTTCCCATGAGGGAGGAAACTCTTGTTTCCTTTTGGTGCATCTTCATGGAACTCTAATAAGAGAGTTACCAAGCATTGCAGCATTTAGGAAATCATAATCTGTATTGGAGACTATTTTTGTGAACTGCTTTATGTGGGTTTTTTTTTTTTTTTTTGGCCCACATTCTAGACTGATGTTTGTCCTAGACTCATGTCCCTTATGACTGCAATATCTTGGGTTTCAGAGACTTTTGTGAATAAGGTGGATTTTTAAAATTATGTGCATATCCTTTCTTTTCTTTTTTTCTTTTCACTAATGTGTTTTTCATTTCCTTCCTTTCCTTCCAGGTGTAATCATAGAGGGTAATAGTGTGCAGCGTTAAACTGTACCTCAGCTTCTAAAATGGGGTTATCTGCTACTGATGCACTGCATGACTTTAGGCCTTGTCTACACTTACCAGGGGTTTGACATGCGGCGACCGCTGATCGCTCTCCCGTCGACTCCTGTACTCCACCTGAACGAGAAGCGCAAGGGGAGTCGACGGGAGAGTGTCTCCAGTCAACATTGCGTAGTGTGGACCCCGCAGTAAGTAGATCTAAGTACATCGACTTCAGCTATGTTATTCATGTAGCTGAAGTTGGTAACTTAGATCGATCTCCCCCCATAGTGTAGACAAGGCCTAAAGTCATGTAGTTCATCAATAGCAGAGCCAGGATTAGAACCTGATCCACCAGACTCTGGCTTACTTTAGGGAAATAGATCACGCTGCTTATCTGAGGCAATGCATGAAGTGTAAAATTAACTAGTTCCAAAGGGGGTGTACAAACACTAGTTAGAGTGAATACCCTTAGTTCCTTGTCCTACTTACAGCCCCCCAAGGGTTCAGCAGTCATGACCCTGAGAAACTTCCCCTGAGGCAATGGAAAGTGCTCAGCGTTGGACTGTGGAGAATCCTAGGTTGGAAGTGTGCCTCATGTGCATGCGCCTTAATGTCACAGCTCAGTGACGACCCGGATGACTTCTTGAACTGGTGATGACAACAGCGTCTGTCTCGTTGTCTGTTCACAGTGTTAATTAACCCAAAAGCTGTTTTCCCTCTTATGCTGTGAACAAGATGTGAAAACAACCAGAAGACTTTTCCCGTGCCCTTAGGGTGTCCAAGCATCACAGCCATGACCCCTGGCTGAGTAGGAGTGAAAGAACTGCTGCGCAGTGGTCCACATGTTTTTTTTTAAAAAACTGGTTCATTACAATTCCGCCTTCCCCTGCCCCCTACTTGTAATAAGTCTTTGGAGTGAGGCCACTTAGGGGACACAGCTGCAGAGTAACCTTCCCTGTTTTCTTCTGGAAGGTTAGAGGCAGCTGCTGTGGCCCCATTTCTTGAGATTCCACCACTACTTACTTGGGGCTGATCCCACCCCAATTAAAGTTAATGGAAAGATCTCTGTTGACTTCATTGGAGTTTGATTGGGCCCTTTACCACCTCCAGTAAAGCATAACTCTCTCTCTTTCAAGATCTTGGGATTGGTTACACCACAAAAAGAGAGTGGGAAGAAATTTGTCACAGAGCTGACTTACTTACAACCTCAGTGATGCACTAAATTAAAGGATTAGTGTTGCATTCTGAGACACTTTAGTTCAAATCCTACTTGGATCACAAGGGGCAATGAGTTTGGTAAACTCAGGGTAGTCCTTACCTATAAAAGCCACTAGCTGTCTGATATTCGAAGATGCTGGGCACCTGCAGATCCCATTGATTTAAATATGACTTGTGGGTTCTCATCACCAGTGAAAAATCAGGGGGGAAAAAGTGGGCCTGATTCTCTTTATTGATGTTATTTGAAGAACAAAATGTTCTGAAAAAGTCAATTCAGAAATGTTGAAATGAAACATTTCAAAATGTGGATTTGAAATGAAGAGTAAATTTGAAACAAACATTTAGTTTCAAACCACCATTTACACTTCAAATGACATTTTATATGGAAAAGAAGATGCAAAATGAAAATTTTTGTTTCAATTTTCTCAATGGACAATCCCTTTTTTTTTTTTTTTTTTCAGAAATAGATTCTTTTCCTTAGAAAATTTGGACAAAATCACATTTTCTAAGAGGATAAGTTTTGTTAGGAAACTCTTCTACTGATTTTACTTTTTAGGGTCTAACAAGAATAGCCTTCTGTTCTGGAAGCCAGCTAACTCTGAACAGGTTACCTGCTGTCTCATACTTCATAAGAAATTCCAGAATATTATCCCCCTGATATTTATAGCTTAGTCTCTCTGAATGCTAAGAATCTTGTATAATACAAATATCCTTCCCCAAACATCCTCATTTGTTTCTAGTCCTTGGCAATGGGCACTTCACCTTGGTTTTGCTCCATTAGTGAACAAACAACTGTCTCTGTGCTGACGCCAGTGGACTGAGACGAGGTATTTCCTCATATGTTTCCATTAGCTCTCTTTCAATGTTTAAGCTTCTAGTCACCTGTGAACCAGGTGCAATATGTACTGAGGCCATGAAACCCTGGCTCTGGGAGGAGGTTTGTGTTCATTATTTTGCCCAAATGGTCTTGTTGTGTCACGCCTCGGGAGACTTGGACAAGAAGGAAACAGTCAGGCTTGGTCTGCTCCCTACAAATTATTACCATGGCCTGTAAACATTCAGAAATACAGTGCCCAGAAAGTTAATGGGCCTTACAACATGCAACCTCAGCCACTGAGTTTCAGTAATAGCTACTGCTGCGCTGACTTATCATGTGTGTTAAGGGGATGAATAAGGGACATAGGCAGCTGGTACTAGAAGGTAGACTCTTCTGGACAAAGTTAGAGCCCCGTGGAAGTTTATGTCAAGAGTTACTCAAGGAGCTTGTCAATTTCTTTAGCATAGGGGTCTTTTTTGACTGGTAGGTAGGTCACTGTGAGCAAATCTCAGCTGGATCCGTTTGGCCTGAGGAGGGAGGTTTTGTATGAAGAGAGAGATTGATCACATGGAGTGGGAAGAAAATCCTGTGGTTTAAACTTGGATTTCTAAACAGCTATTGTGTAGAGCAAGTCAATACAGTCTGTGGAAGGTGGGTTCTGCTAACAGTTGATGCTTGCTGTGCTCACTGATGTTATAGCAAAGAACCCTCTCAACAATACTGTATTAGTAATATATGGATGTGCATGTGTAGGAGCGTACCACAATAGTGGCAAATAACGTAGATACACATTCTTATTAAAGCTAGCTGAAATTTTCAGATTTTTGAAATTTTAATTATTTGCATGAAAAATCACAAGCGAAAGAGCTTCAGTTTCTCTATCCAGGATGTATTTCTAAAGGGTTGAAAATATTGTTAATGGCCTCTTTGGCCAGTCCTTCCTCAGGACTTTCAGTATTGCATCTCCCACAAGAACCTGTTCACAAAACAAAGCTGTTGCATCACTGCCTATCTTCATCCCCTTTCCTTCAGTAGTTTTCTAGTCTGAAAGTCCTGTGTCCAAAGCCAAAGTGGGCAGTATTTCTCTCTACTACATAAACAGCTGTATTGCTGGCAAATAACCAGGGGTGGGCATATCTTCTCAGACACTTCAAGTGTTTTGATTAACTCTGTCATGGACATTCCAGTCCCACTCTCCATTTCACACCTTTTCAAGGACAAACTGCTACTGAAACCCTTCAGCCATATAATGTCACTCTAATGATTTAAAATTGAGTAATTGCAGTAGAACTCCAATTATCACAAAACCCGAAGGGATACCGGAAACCTTTGGATACCTGTGGGAGTTGGCCAGGAAGCTGTTAAGTCTGCACTGATGGTCTCCTATCCCTGAACTTCTTTGAAGCCTGCAGGCTGTCTGGCTGAGCTAGAGACAGCAGCCAAGATCTGTGCTCCAAGGGTTGATCCAATGCCACTAATTCTGTGGAAGGACTCCTACTGACTTCAGTGGACACTTGATCAGGCTCCAAGATTACTGTATATACATCTTAAGGTGGCAGTCAGACTTCAGCAGAGAGAGACTTGTGTGCAGTGCAGTCTCAGGGAATGTATCTGACATTCAGATAAGCTGAGATTTTTGGACAATCATGGTCTGGCTAACTGAGATTTGACTTGACACATTCATAAATAATATGCCAAATTAATAAATTTCTCAAAGCTCCCCATCAGTGTGAAGAGTGTCATGGACACGATGATGTTTATAGATACCCTGCTTCCTCCAGCACTTGAATGCTGCACAGCAAAATATGATAGGTAAAAGACACAGGCTTCTCCCAAGAAGGCATGTCTGCATACAATTTCAGCTTCCCTAAAAAGCAGGACTGATACTAGGTTATTCTCAGGTCCAGTGCAAATATGAAAAGCAGAATAGCACATGTAGTTTGGGACCTGGTTAAATATATATGTCCCTTTTGGCTTGGACAGCTGCTTAGTCTATCAGCTTAAGCAGGTTTTCTAATGCAGGAAGGAATTTGTAGGCCCACCCAGTACCCTTGAAATCTATACATGTTTCCAAACAGCTCTTACCCTCTAGCTCCTACGTGCAAAAATGTGTGTAAAACATGTGATCAGTAGAGGCCCATCTTGTCATAAAATGCTGGCACCTGTCCCAGTTGGGTGAGGTGCTTGAGAAAGGAGAGTCCTCTTACATGTCAGTGAATAAGTAGCGTCCAAAGCATGGAGCTTTTGACTCTCCCTTTTTGTAAAGTCTTATAGATCATTAGGGCTGCCCTAATTCTTCTGTCCAACAGAAACTTTCCCCCAGACATTTCCAAGCCAGACTCTCCCCTCCTTCTTGTGCATGTTGTTGGCCCATTTAGACTTCAGCACCCAGTATGTTTGGAGATTGCACTGTAAATTAAGGGGAAGTAGGAAAAGGGCAGATTTTGCTCAGGAATTTTTTTATTAGCTGTTCGAAAAATATAATTAAAGGTGTGTCGTTCTATTTGCTAACACCACATATCCCAGAAAGGAGATGCAGTAACTCATGAACAAGTTCCTGCCAGTTTGTTCACCTCATGTAGATTTGCCTTTCCCAATCACCGTTTTAATTTCTCAGTGTTAAGAGCAAGACATGAACCAGCATCCTCCATGTTAGAGGCCTGAGATTCCAGGATCTGTGTGAATGTGGCACTGCAGCAGAGCAGGAGGTAAAATTGTCATGGCTCCTACACAGATCTCTGAGAGCAGCCTCTACATCCCTATCTACACACGCCCCAGAAAATAGGGGATAGGGGCTTCTCTACCACGCTTGTGCTGAAAGCCAGACACCAGTTGCAAGCGAATGGCTTACTCGTTCACATCCTCTATGGTAAATAGCAAGGGGGCCAGCTGCCAGCAGAACAGCTGATCCTCTGTTTGGCTCAGCATTATCCAAGAGGCCATGCTTCAAATGTGCAGTGTGAGCTGGTGTGCATGTGTGTGTCTTGGGGACTAATTCTGCTCCCCTTACTCAGGTTCAATAATACTGCCAATAATCCCTGTGATTTCAAGGGAGTGAGTTACTAAGGGGGGGGTTAGGATGGTGGAACGGGGCCCATTGTGGTTGCAGGCCCTCCAGATTATTGCCCTGTCTCTTTTAGCTGCCGTGCCAGTCTTTCATGAAATTCAGCTTCCAGGCTATGGTCACCAGAGATACAAAATCAGTTTCACCCATAACTTTTTACTAAAATAATGAACAAAAACATGTTTTTTTCCTTAAAGGCTGTTCCCCAAATTGCACTTAATTAGAAAATTCATCTTTCTTTATAAGCTCCAATTTGCTTTCCACATTACTGCTCACTTGATGGCTGGGGAAACGATCAATGCCAGATGCACATTCCAGCCAGGCAATAAATGTTCCTGCTGCAATCAGCCCTGCGCACCAGCTCCTCATTTCATTAAAACCACACATGGTTTCAGTTTGCCCCTAATGGGTCTCTCCACGGCTCTGCCATACTCCCCAAACTGAACACTTAGAACCATGGCTCCCTCCTAACCATTCAGAAGAGCAGTGAGAAAGGACAGCCTGTCTGTCAAAGACTAACTTCTCAAATTCACCATGAGCTGCCCTACACCCCACCATTGCTTCCAGAATTGGGGTAGGGGTTAATAAACCTTAAACTCAGAACCCATGTGGCCCAAAAGCAAGCTGTGGAAGTGCCTCCAGAGGAAGCCCTGCTGGACCAATTTTGAGTCACACAGCAGTTATTCTTAGGCATGACTGTAAATTGACCCTGGAAATGCTTTTTTGTGTTGGTTTTGCCAACCCATCTTCCAACATCACTAGCCTCCACCGAACGCAAATCTTCCCTCTTTAGCAATTGCCAGCCAAACAAGAGGAGTCAATAGGCACTCTGCTGAGTTCATCCTTTGGAGAAGTGAGGGCACCTTCCCACCCTGTTCCCAAGGCACTCCCCTCCATACACCCCATTTCATTCCTTGCTTTTAACTCTATGGCTTGTTCCACCCCACTGAGCTTTACTGCAAAGTAGCCTAGTCCACAAATTATTTTAGGTGAAAATGTGCCTCCTGCCACCCCCCTCCTGTTACATTCTCTCCCCCACCCCCAAAAGCTAGATGGAAGAGGTGCCTTCAGTGCTTCCCTTTGTTAAGGGCCTCTCCAAGCTGTAGACACACTTACCCTGCAGCCCACATGCCAATCTAGTTAAATCTATGGCCAGCCCAGAATGCTTTACTGACACAAGCTGGGAATCTAAACTAATGACGTGTGGAATTCTTATGAGTCAAACAACTGCTTCATGTGCCATTTCCAATGATTGTCTCCATCCTGCCTGCCCTCTCTTGAGCTAAGAACACTTTGGTAGTTGTAAGAGTGGGTAACAATGGACCTCACTTGTTTTCCCAGGGCTTCCCCCCCCCTTCTCTTCCTTTAGCTTTGCTGGGTGCATTCTGCAAGGTGTTTCCTGCAAATGTCCCTGACCAGTCTTTTGGCACAAAGCAAACCATCTATGTAAAGTGCTTTAAAGTTTCAAGTTACAAATAATTACAATTTTTTTTTTTTAAAGTAGCTCTGGGTGATGGGAAGCACCAGAGTGAAGATGGATGTTAGGAATTAGGCAGATAGGACTACTATGGGGAATTTAGGAGTTTAAGTTGTTTATGGGGACCTGAACAGTACAACTAGATCAGAGGCTGCTTAATATTTTCCAGCAAAGTTCTCTCCTCTTTCTCCATTCCCACTACTGATGTTTCAAAGCGTAGAGGCTCATGTGGGATCCAGTGTGAGATACAACACTAGGGATGTAAAACTGTTACTAGTGCAGGAAGCTTAAAAATGGTGTCCTACTAATTTAATAAATAACATTTTCTACACTCAGATTTCCACATTTCCAATACAAACAGCTAATTATATATATGAGGCCATCAGATGTCATGTAGCATCTGTGATGAGGGACAATTGGGCCTCCTATGTGCTACCACACAATACAAATAATATACCCTTCCATTCATTAACCTAGATGGGGGATCCCAACACAACCATGTTTACTCCAGTTGCAGTCTGCAACTTTGCTTCTTAAATTCTTGGTCCTGCTATGTGTCCCTGTAAGGGGTCGGACTCACCCCTGCAGCGCCTCCTGCTGGTCATCCAGGGAATTAGCTCACCAGCCTCTGGAGTGCCCTCTGCAGGCCAGTGATCCGCCTTGTCATCTGCACTGACCCCTGTGCCCCCTGCTCTGGGTGCTGCCCCCTGGTAGTACCCACACACACTGGATCTCCCCTCCCAGGGGAACCCCCACCCACTAACTCCACCTCACCTCAGAATAAGGCTACTGCCAGTCACCATCTAGCCCCACACCAAGGGGCAGACTGCAGTATCAGCCACTCATCACTGGCAGGGTTGGGTTTGGACCTGCTGCCTTGGCCTACACCTAAGTTGCCCTCTGCAACCCCCAGTACCCCTTGACCTAATGCTAGGCTGCAGCCTGGGGCTTTCCAGGCTAGAGCTCCCCAGCCCTGCTCCACCCAGGTACTCTGTGTCTAGCTCCCTGCAGCCAGGCCCTTCTCTCTAAGTGCAGAGAGAGAGTCTCTGAGCTCCTGGCTCCCAGCCTCTTTATACAGGCCAGCTGGGCTCAGATTGGGGCGTGGCCCAGGTGCAGCTACTTCCCCAATCAGCCCAGTAGCTGCTTCCCTGCCCTTGCCTTCTCCCAGGGCTGTTCCAAACCCCTCAGGGCAGGAGCGGGGAACCACCCCGCTACAGTCCCCTAGTTGTGCTTTATAACTAGTTGAAGCCACATGGTGCCTAGAGCTATTATAGTCTCTCCGGAAAGAGGTGCATTGCCCTATTCTCTTCCTCATTGTAGGAAGTCAGGACATTATAGCCCATTGGAACAAATGAATTCTAGCAGAGGGGAAATTTGCAGAATAAAAGGACATGACAAACCTGGTTAATATTTAGCAGTAAGAGATCTGAACCAGACCTGGCCAACTGCAGTCGATAGCAAACAGATGCGGGCCCCCATATGAAGCCATTTAATTGGGTGCCCCCTACCCCACCCAGAGATACAGTGCGTGACTGTGTCTCTTTCAAGCTACCTCAAACAGGCTTGACACATGCCAGATGGGGCTAGGATTTAAAACCACAGGGTGGTGACCATTAGAGAATGTGTGAGATCTGGCTGGAAGACGGGGATGGGGTGTGGGACGGGATGGACTTTTTTTTTTTTATTGTTTTTCTTTCCCCCATCAAACTTGCATGTTTAGTCAAAATTTTCCATCCAGCTCTGGAGGAATGTGTCCAGGAGTGGTGTCTGCATTTGTCCCCAGGCAGACTCAAGTCGTCCTCAGAGATCTCTGTCAGCATGAAGCAACTTTTGCCCCACACCTGGTGACATTAGGACATGAGTGGCAAATATCTCACTCATTCCAACCTGGAGGATGGAATCCCAGTGAGCCAGGCACCCTCTTCTGTCTGTAGGTTTGGCAGCAATATCTGGTCCAGTGCCTCTGTTAATACAGTCAACGTGTCTAATCCAGCGGTTCTCAAACTTTTGTACTGGTGACCCCTTTCACACAGCAAGCCTCTGAGTGCAACCCCCCCCTTATAAATTAAAACAGTTAAAAAATATTTAACACTATTATAAATGCTGAAGGTGAAGTGGGGTTTGGGATGGAGGCTGCAGCTCGCGAACCCTCACATAAAAAGGTTACGACTCCCAGTTTGAGAACCCTCAGTCTAATCTGTGGAGTTCCTTAGTATACAGCCAGTTTGCTAAACTACTGTAAGTCGTAAACTGCAATGCTTGCACTGCATCCATCTAACTTAAGTCTACAGCAGGAGCACACCTTAGGTTACAGCAAGGCATAAAGTGCTCACACAAATGCCATACCTCTTTCCTGTACTATTATTCTTCTGTAACACCTGAACTGGTGTACGGGAGACATGGCATTAACAGAGATGGAGTCACGACAGCTAGTTACACAATATAATCTCTTCTCCATGCTCAGTGAACGAAGGTGCAATGTCCATTCTAATCATTACAAGAAAGTCCTATATGTTCAAAAATGACTGGTGATTTCGGGTGCCGCACGTGAGATGCCAGATTTTTCAGATGACAGATGCTCAGCACTCTGAGTGCTTCAGCCACTTTTCATGATATGTGGGGTCGAAGGGGCAAGAGATCAACATTTAGGTCTCCCATTCCCTGGCAGCAACGTGGAGGAAGTGTGCTTATTCTCCTTGCCTCCCCACCTCATGGTGCTGTGTAGCAGCTCTTCTGCCAAGGGCTAGTTCCAGGGGAACAGGAAGGCTGGGTTGGTGAACTGTAGTGGCTTTGGTTGGAGGGGATAGATAAAAAAGGAGTTTCCTCCAGTATTCTCTCATGCCTGCCACTTCACCCTCCCCTGCAAACATACAAATTTGTGAAGAACCCTCTAGTTTTAATTCACTTATTGTAGTGATGATACGAGGAGGTGGCTCTTACTCTGGTACACGCAGATTAAGGCAAAAAAACCAAGGGGAGAGTAAACATTATTTTCCTATCTCTTGCTGGAGTACTTACTATATTTAACCCCACCTTTTGGCTTTTCTGGGGAAATAGTAGGTTACTACTACTTTTCTCTCCTGAAAAGGAATCCCCCACCCCACCCCACCCACTTTTCTCTCACATAGCCCTCAGACAACCTCCCAAGAGCCTAAAGAAAACTAGGCAAGAGCACCTTGTCCAAGGGTCATAGTTGGCCCATAGTTGTGCTCCTCAATGATGCAGGAAGCCAGCCCTGCTGGTGTAATTACTAACAGATCAGCCTGAGGGGTGTGGAAAGAATGCAGCCTGTGAGACAGAGCGCGAATCTGTTGCAAGGACAGATCTGCTAAGAATGATCATCAGCGTTTACTCAGCCCTAGAAAGCAGCGTGAGTGACTCCCCCCCAAGGAGGTCCTTGTGACTGCTATTGTACATTAAACTCCTCAGATTCTGGGTAGCATGCGAGGTGTGCCATGAGTTGTAGACACTTCCACTGCTTAGGCCCTGCAGGGATGCAGCCATTGGTCGGTTCCCCACAAACCCTCACACGCACATCTGAGCAGGAAGACGTTCTTACCAGGGCCGGCAGAAAAGGAAGATACAAATACCCTTGGTAGAAAGCCTCTGTTGCAGTATAAGGTAAACACAGGATGAGTAAAAGCTGCCCCTTCAAGTCCATCCTGCTCCTGGAGGCAAATACATTTTTGCTTGGCTAGGCTCTGATCCAGTCAGTGATCTTGTTGGGGTATAATTTCTTTGCCCCATTGCTGATCCCACATCTTTGGCTTTGACTGCTTGTGCCTGTGGATGAACAATTAGACACCCCCTTCCCCATGCATCCCTGGTTATCCCACATGGATGCATCCACAATTGTGTGTGTTTCCTCTCAGAGCCTAGTTCATTATCCCCAGCCTGTGGCTCAGCCTCTGTTGTCCCATGGCACTTCCTAGAGGCTGCTCCATTGCTAGCCAGATTCTGCTTCTAATCCATTCTACTCACTCAGCTGACTGCAGGGTACTGTGGTGTTTTGCAATCTATATATCATGGCAACTTGGAAAACATCTTGTTACCACTGTTTCCATTACTGCATACATAAATCTTCTTATGCCCTCAATTATTTAAATACACTGCGGATTTTGTATCTGAACCAGATCCACTTAAAATTGGCAAAATGACACACTGATAAATGAAATCCTTGGAACCGAAATGAAAAGCCTCGGAGTTGCTATCTTGATCAGTCTTTGATTACTGGGTCACAAATGAAATGGGTTTGGGATTAATCCCTGTCCCTAAAAGGGTCTTCTCCCATGTAAAAGGAAAAACCCTACACATTTGTGACAACTAGTACTCTCTGGTGAGAAGACTCTGGGACTCAGATGGCAGTGAGTTCTGCAGATTAACATTGATAGAGCTTTCAATGCACTGGATAGTAAGCACCACTGCCCTCTGATTAATGTAATGTTACATTTGTGATGTTACCATCTAGTTGCTGGCCTACAAGAAAGGATACAGACCTTAATATTACTGACAGCTAATGGAAATTCCACTTTAGCTAAGGCAGTGGAGGCCTTTGTTTTTCCATGCCACATGTGTGTGGTTTAGCTGGTGTGTGCATGCATGTCACCATAGAATAATTACAAGTCCTCTTGTGTCTGCAGCCCTGCAAATGATACTAGCCTTCATCTACCAATTGTCCAGTTCTCTCACAACTGCCTGTGCCTGGTCTTCCATGCTGCCCTTCATGATCTGACTTGTGAGGCCACTGTTCTCTCCTACCTCAAATCGCACCTGAAGACCCACTGCTTCTGTGACTCCTTCAAGGAACTGGTTAACTAATAATGGATAGGTCAAGGAGTGGTTGGCTAGAACGGATGCATATTTATGTAACCAAATAAACCAAACCTGGCTGGATTCTCTCACTTCCCTTATGCCCTTCCTAAGTTGCTTACTTTCTTAGGGCCTGATCCAGTGTCTACTGAAGTCAAGGGAAAGGTTTGGAGCAGGGTATGTGTGGCTAGGCAGTGCCTACCACATTGTGGATGCTACGGGAATACAAACAATAAATAATAAACTGCAAGGGGGATGCCTGCATAGTGCTATGCTGCTATCAGTTCTGTGCTTTCCTAAGCACTAAATGTATTCATTTTTTTAAAAACACACATACCAAGGCAAAAAAGATATAAATATGCTCTTGTCCTTTTTTGGCATTCATGCTGTATAAATCTCCAGAGCCCAAGTGGAGAGTAGGATTTGTAAAAATTATTTGTTCAGAACCACAACTAAATACTTCTCTTCCCCCCCGCCCCCAATTCATTTTAAAGGAAACGAACATCAGATTTGAGAGTCAGTCCATTGGGTTCTTTTTGAATCAGTGTGGCTGCCATGCTTATCTTATCAAAGATTTATATCCCCATCTAATTTAGCTTCACATAAATAATTGTGAAACACTCATGAGACTTTGCCAACCGCTCAAATCCCACAAAGTGACCCAACCTGAAACCCCAAAGTACTGAGAAACATTCATCTCGGATCGGAGTATTTTTATAGGCCCCATTTCAAAGGATCTGTGGTTTAAAAATATGCAGCTATTTTGGTGACCACTTGTGTGGGATAAAGTTTCCCATCGGCAATAGCAGGATTGTAATAGGACTCCAGGGAGAAAGGGAGAGTTCAGGGGGAGTGCTCACTGCACCTTTTGCTGGTTAGCATGCATTTGGTTGATAAAATAGGAGTCTCCACAAGTAAATGTGCTTCTTTAGATATCTTGGATTGAATTTGCAGCAGAAATACTGTCAACTTCAGGTGCTTTATAGAGCATAACACTTTAAAAAATTGGGAAAACAGACAATGTTTAGTTTATTTTTAAGGTCCTGAATCAGTAAGGGACACATTCTGTATCCTCTACCCAGGTGGGAAGGGGTTTTCTGGCAATAAAGCTAGTGGAGATGCTCAGTGTGTGGGGATTTGGTGAAGCTGGGTAGGGCTGCAAATCCGTAGCACAGAGCCCAACTCTGGGGAGACTCGCAGCTTGCTCTCAGAAGGAGGGGTCTCGGGACAGGCTAGGTCTGGAGGATCCACACGGATGGGACCATTCGGCTGGAGCCACAACTGCAGAGCAGCTCCACTCCCATTCAGCAGCCTGGGTAGGAGGATTCCCTCCCATTCCAGCCCTCATGCACTTACTCAGCAGATACAGCAGTCTGGTCACTGGGAGCAGGATTTTAGTACCAGAGAAGATAGGGGTAGACTCAGAACATTATCTGGTCCCTGGCAAAGAGCGTGACTTTTCCTTTGGCCTGCACAGGTGCTCAGGGGAAGAGAAGGAGATGGAGTCTGAGGCTGCAGGCCAATCAGGTTCTCCGGCGGAAAAACAGGAAACTATATAAGGGTTGCTGCTTGGGAGAGGCTGGCTGCCTTGGAGTAAGGAGGACTCTACCCATTCACTGGAGCCCAGACTAGTGTGTTTTGTTTTTCATGGTTTTGATCAAGATGAGTTAGTTGGAATTACTGCTGTCTGACCACCCTGTGGAATAAAAGCCTTGAGAGCAGGGAAGGGAGGCACAAAGGACCATTAATCAAGCTAGTGAATCACTCTGCCTGTTCATCACTATTGCATTAATTGAAAGTGGGACCCTCTTTCACTTAGGGTACATCTACACAGCAGCTAGGAGGGATCATTCCCAGCTAGAATAGACATACACACTCTAGCGGTGCTTGAGCTGTCACCTAAAAATAGCAATGTGGCCACAGCAGGAGGATGGGCAGTAGTTTGAGCTAGCTGACCAAGTACGTTCCCAGGGGTCAGGCGGGCATGGACTCTGGCATCTAGCCCATACCACTGCAACCACACTGCTGTTTTTAGCATGCTAGCTTGAGCAGAAGTGTGTGCATACATCTACCCAAGGTGAGAATTACACATCCCAGCTGTAAGGGGAGACATACTTTTACTTAGAAAGACCCTAGTTCTGGATTCTCTGATTCTTTGGTAAATTTGTTGACTAGTGCCTAAATCAAAGCCAGCCTTTTTTTATGAAGTCTTTGCACTACGTTAAGTGCTTCCAGTTAAACTGTTGCTAAGGAAACTGAGGTTTGGGAAGAAAGAACTGATTTTCATCTGTTTTGTCAGAACCTGAATTTGTCTGTCACCTAAGTATAAACATGTTCTTGATTTGGAACTTAAATAGCGTTTAACCTCCCTCCTCCCTTGCCTTTTCATTGTGTTCAAGGTCCCTTCAGTAATGTGAGGTTTCACTACTATTTTTATCCTTTATTAGCAAACACTGATTTCTTCTCCCTATTCACAATATCTTAATATGCAGCAAAATTCAACATGGCCCTCTCCTGTTTACTTCCTTCATTGTATGCTAGCTCCATCAATGATACCTGATGGGATTCACATAACCCTGCAGGAATTGTGCTCGTTCTAGTTAACGTCTGATGCCCAAGAAGTTCTCATTCTGATTTTTAGGGGTTCACAGAAAAAATGGAGGAAGTTGGAGAACAACCCAACTCTTTAAAGATATTTAAAATCCTCAAGGGCATTCTTCACCAAATCTGTAACACTTTCAAGAGAGTCAGATCTAAGTATGAACTAGTATTTTGCTGAACTTTTTTTGTTTTTATTTTTTTGGCTGAGAGTTCATCTATTTTTGGCAATACAAGAAAATAAAAACACCTTTGCAAAAGAGTTCACAAATAAGTTGTCACTGGTATTTTGAATTGGTACTAGTGGAACCTTCTTATCTTCTATAGAATGTATTTGAAAAGACTGGCTGTAGTAGCCCTGATATCAACAAAAAGTTATTTGAAATAGAGGAGAGAGAGAGAAGCCCTCAAACCTCTTTTGGGTGGGATACAGGAAAAGACTATTTGTGTTCATCTGTCAGATAAATTGACCTCTTTTTCTTTGACTTTCATCCTGTTTCCAATTTTGGAGGGCAACCGTGACATCACGCAAGAGACAAAGAGCACAACACTTGTAAAGACTAGGCCACACCTTTAGATTTACACTGTGCATGCACACATGCACGATCTCAAAAAGAAACTCTTTGAAGACTGTGGCCAACTTTTGCACTGACTAATGCCCCAGACAACCTCATTAAAATCAATGGGATTGCATGGGGCTCAAACCCAGTGCAGAATTTGGCCCCCAAGGGTCTAGTGTCTGTACTGGAAATTACTGCATTTTTCATTTGGTTTGTTAGGACAATGCTCTTTTGCTTAGCTCTTTTGGGTGGGGGCAGTTCGTAACTGGCAAAGACCAAGCCAGATCCTGCTTTAACTGATGGGGAAAGACTTTGAATCCAAAGTCAGACATTGAACAGGTGACGAGTTTTCACCACTCTGCCTCCTGGACTTTTGAAGGGAAATTTAGTCATAAACCTAAAGAGCTCTGTGGATTCCCCAATCCTAAAAATAAAACGAAGCCAATACCTTTGACTCTCTGCAACTACTGTCCCATCTTCCTTCTCCCTTTAAACTCATTATATGTGCGATCTACAGCCATTGCCTCCAACTCCATACTTGGTCCCCTCTACGCTGTCTCATGCTCTATATGAAATAGCTCTCACCAGAGTCCTGGTCTTCTTGACACTCCTCTCAGGGCCATTCAGAATGTTGCTTCCTAAATCATCCATCTGCCTGGCTTGTTATTATGATCCTATCACCCCATTTTCTGACTCCATCCACAGGCTTCTCTTTGTCCAGTGCATTCCATTACAAGTTTCTAGTGCTTACCTTTAAAGCCCTGAAAACGTGGTTCTCCCTGCAGAAAAGGGAGTTGTATGTTTTGTCGTCCCCCTCCCCGCCACTATGCTTCTACCAGTCTCCATCACTTGTTTTCCCATTTCTCCTGTGATATACCTTGTTTCTTTTATTGTCCTAACCCTCCTTTTCCCTGGTTTTTCTCATCCATCTGTTGTCTTTTCCGCAGAGGGGTTCTCTCTTCTTTGTCACCTGTATGTAGAATCCCTGGCATAATGAGGCCCTGATACTTGACTGGGGGTTCTTAGGCACTGCCATAATAGAAATAAAATCCACAAGCTTTCCTCCATTCCATATCTTCTGCACAGAACACTCTCTGTGAACTAGTCCATAAAGCCAATACCTTCTCTTCCTTCATGTTCCTCTTCAAAATACTTCTGTCCTGAGGCCTAAGGGGAACTGCCAACTGATAATAGCTAGGTAGATGGCTAGTAGGGACTTCTGTTTGCTCTGTTCATTGGCCTATACAGTAAACACCTGATCTTTTTATTGCATCACTTCCCCATTCCTTCTAGTTGGTTATTATACCAACTTGTTACTACTTATCTGAATTAGACTGTACGCTCTTCCAGGCAGGGCCATCTTTTGCTCTATGTTCATGAAGCACCTAGCACAATGGGACCTTGATTCTGATTGCTGTTTCTATGTGTTACCGTAATACAAAAGAATTATTTTTTTTTTAAAAAAAGAGGAAACATTGCTAACAACTGGGAGCCTGTTCTTCTTTAAAACATGTTACTTAAAAACTTAATAGATCTAGAAGCTGTTAGGATGTGTCATAAAACAGCTTGCTTTTCAAAATTCCATGGAAATTCCTCCATCACTCAAAACTTATCAGGCCTTTAAATCACCAGGTTGGTCAGCAGGATTTTTCCTTTTAGCAAAGTAACAATTTCCCTGTTTAAATGAAGCATTTCCCCTGGCGTGCATTCATTTACCAGTAGATAAAGGTTGTACCGAATTTCTCTGAAAGAAGTAAACCCTTCTCCCAGTCCAAGGAGTCAATATCAGAACTTTAGCAAGGTCAAAGGAAATGGAATATATATACAGTCCTTTTTGGTTGCTGGAATATCAGAAATTGACAACATTGTTGGGCCAGCTCTTCAGCTTGTCTTCAATGGACTTATGCTGAAACACAGTAGCTGCAGATTTGGTCCAATGTCTTTTTGCCCAAACACTACAGAATAACAAAAACCCAAAACCTATTTCAGAAAATACTTCACTATACCACTGCCTTGATGATAATGTAGTGTCTTTTGGATTATTTAGGTATTGCTGAAGTAGTTTGAATGGTTCTTCATAATGAAAGGCTTAATATACTAAAAATAAGACTTTTTCGTAGGGTTTATTCAGATCTCATTTTAGTACTGAAAATATTATGGGTTGTGGTTAGTTTTTAAAAAACTCAATGGTCTCTTTGGGGAGTGGAGAAGACAAGTGATAATCTTTAGCCTTCCCAGGACCGGGCAGCTCATTTTTTCTGCCATGGTAAAGATTACACCACTTCTGCGGCTTGGATGACATGATACAATTGTTCTAGGGCAGTGAGCGTTAGCCGAATAATTCCTTCTGGCCTTTCTCTTGCTCTCTAATCTTTGGTGTCTTGCCGAAACTTGAAGGTGACCTGCAAACGTTTTTCTAAAAAAGATAATGGTAGTTATTTGCTGAATGCCCCAAATATCAAAGAGCAGGAGGATGTTCTGCTAATAATTGACTGTAAACTAATTTGAAAACTTACAAAACTGATTTCAAGGTCCTGAGGTTGCTCTCAATCACTATGGATACCTAGTATGCATTGCTCTGAGATATTCCAAACAAAAGGAACTTCACTGGAGTGATGGAGATACCCCTGGGGGTGCAGATTAATGTTATTTTTAATACATATTAAAAACAGGGTGACCCCGGAGTGCCCAGTTTATTACAGCTCCAGTGGAGTCCCTGGTATATTTGATATCACAGACCTATGTGCTGTGGCTTCAAAGTGACTGGGAGCTCCAAGAGCAGTATTAAGGACCAGAAATAAATTAATTTGAAAAAATGGACAGTTATTTGCTGAATGCCCTTCTGCCCCTTGCTCCTTGAGACATTCAGAGTGAAATTCACTCCAGTGGGTCAATGCAAAGAGGTCCGACTTCAAAGAGGTCAGCCCTTAGGTCCGACTTCAGCCCTATTTTGAGGATTTAAGTGAACTTTACAATGTATGTAGGCTTTGTTCTTGCCCTCTGCATGGGGATGATTTTCCCTCACTAAATGACACCACCATTGTTGACACCACAAAATATGGTCCCCTGAGTGACTGACCTTAGGGGCTGAGCATATATAGCTAGGATTTCTTGCAAGTAGCCAAAGCACTTTAATATCCAAGTTTATTTTGTGAGAGGCCCTCATCAGCAAACTATTTGAATTGGACAGGATATAATTATTGGGCCAGATTTATGAGTGCTAGCAGCTCTAAACTACACCTTGAGTGGGTATTCATCCCAAAGGAGGACTGCTCTCTTTTGTTTGCAGCCGGGCCTCAAGATAAACCCCACCAGTGAAGACTGCTGAGGGGATGTGCCAAATCAACACATTCCCTGGTCATGGCCCCCTCCCTGGCCCGTGCACCCACTTTCTAGGCTATGCTGGTCCCTATACAGTAGCAGAGGAGTAGTTATGGCCACTTTGTGCAGCTGAAACCTCTCGTGGTAGAATTTCTGCACCAGGTTCTTGCCAGTGGCATAGGCACCAGGCTCAGTTTAACTCAGCAGTTCCACGTCTCATAACAGGGGTCTGGATCCTTTCTTTGGAAGGAAAGTATTTCATTCATAGTCAGAAGGCACCCAGTGGCCTTTGGTAACTCAGCTGAACCCCTGTGAATCAAAAAGACATTTCTTAATGTGCATATGTGCCGGGGGAAAGCAAGTAATTGTGCATCGGATACAGAATAAACCTGGAGTTTATTTGTCCTGGGATTTATCTTATTTTTATTTTACAGTATCATCCACCCATGTGGCTTTGCTGAATTGAAGTGTCTAATCTAACATCTGGATTAGAGTCCCTGAAAGGTTATTGTCCCAATACCCATGTTTACTGTGTTTTTCTTCTCTCATTACAGTCATCCGAGCCAAAGTGGTGGGGAAGAAGCTCATGAAAGATGGACCTTTTGGAACGATGCGATACACCGTCAAGCAGATGAAGGTGTGTGTGTGTGTGTAGGCACCTCATGCTAGGTTTAGCTTCCAAGGCAATTCTAGTTACTTGCTGATCACTAACACTGGCTGCTTTTAGGATCCAGTCCTGCTAGTTACTGAGCACCTTCAACATCCATCATGATTAATGGGCGTGGAGGGTGGTCAACAATTTACAGAATCACACCCTCAGAGATTGAGAGAGAGAGAGAGGTAGTAGGCCATGCCTACCACAGAATGCTGAGTATTTAGGGTTTCCCTTTATTCTTAACACTTCTGGTGGTGAAAGATGCCAGAGTGACAGCTCTGGATACTGAAGTCCTGTTTATCCCCAGCAGATACAGTGTAGGCAGCAAAAGTGCAGGCTTCTCTATGTGGCACTACCAATAAGCTTCAGCTCTGTTCTAGTGGGACTATGTATCTGGGGATAGGTCATTCAGCCTCTTCTTGTCTTGGCTTCTCTGCTGAGACCGCCAACAAGCGTGTCAGTTAGAATGGTGGCAGTTATATGGATACTTGTCCAGTATGAGCCAGACTGAGAAAGCAAGCATGCTTCACAAAGACCACTCAGCACCTTAGGGAGAGTAGCTTTCAGACACTTTCAGCCTGGGCTAGATTTAAATGGGTGACATATAGGTGACGAGAGGTACATTTCATTACCAGTCCCGAGGTTTCCAGTTCTAGCCCGTCCACCCACACTTCCCCCTGCGCCAAGCCATATAACTAGGGTTGCAGATTTGTCACGGCGTTTATCAAGACTCACAGGAAATTTTAGTCAAACCCATAGGTTTAGTGACTGCTCTGGGATGGATTGATTTTTTTAATTAAAAAATGACTTGACAAAGGAGGGGGCACTGACTACTTACAGCAACAGCCTCTGACCCGGCACCCAGACCATAAGGCCTCAGGAGGAGAGCATGGCCCTCAAGAGTGAGCCCACCCCACACTTGCCACAGGCAGCTTGTGTGTACCCCAAGGCAGGACCACCAGCTCCTCAGTGCAGGTGCCGTGACCTAGTGCAGGGGGCCGAAGCACCACTCCCTCAGGTTGGGCCCTGCTGCCCCTCTGCCACAATTTGGGGAGGGGTGGGTGACTGGGTCACATTTGAGTAAGTGGTGCTGTGACTCCAGATGCCAGGTTGTAACACTCAAAGCAGTCCTGCTTTGCTACCCCCCAGCTCTACCTGTGTACCTCACCGCCAGCCCTATTCAGCATCTGCGTGCTGCAGCCCATGACCCTCATGGGCTTAGCCCCATGGGACACAGGAGCCAACACTGTGGGGCAAGTGAGAAGCAGACGCACCCCCTAGAGCCTTCCCTCTGCACCAAGAAGGTGACTCACCTAGAGCCTCACTGCAGGAAGTCACGGACAAACAGAAATGGTACCCATAACCTTTTCTGCACCATGATGAACCTGCAGTCCTACTTATAGCCGAGACAGATTTAACTTAACCTGTTGTTTTGGCTTTTTTTTTTTTTTTTTTGGCCAGCTGACCCCTTGTTATGTAATGTTAAAAAATCAGCCCTAGTTTGTTTTTCTTGGCTCAAGCGTTCCAGTCATAAGACTGGTTTATGTCTTTTATAAAAGAAAAAGAACGAAAAGGCCTTGGCAGCTGTTGCAGAAATCTGAAACATATTAGACAAAGTAAAGGTTCAGGAAAATGTGCCTGCCTTGTAACAGTAACTCTCTTTATAAGGCAGTTTATAGCTAAGCAACAAAGCTGCAAGGAGGAGACATAAAGCCTGTTTCATAAGCTATCACAAAGCCTCACATGTTGCCAAAGTCAGCCTTAGCAGGGCTTTTTCCCTGGAGTGGAATTTTTGCACTTCACGTAAGAGGGTGTGAAGTGCTGGGGTTATGTATTTGCTTAAGCTTTGCTTTGAAAAATGTCTGTGAATTTTGTGCGCATGAAAGGAAATGACTGATAACATTGGCTAGAGCGAGACAGTGCAGCCACACCCCTCCCTTTGGCAATCACCTCAGTCCTCACCAGCAGCACTCTGTGCTGTGCCAGTCCTGCTTTGCCACCCCCCAACTATACCTGTGTACCTCACCGCCAGCGCTATTCAGCATCTGCATGCTGCAGCCCACGACCCTCATTCTCCTCCCCAGTAGCATCTCCTGCTATTCTAGTCCTTCACTGCACTCTCCGTCTTCAGGCACACAGACAGATTTCATGTATTAAGCGCTTGATCTTGGAATCATAGAGTAAGTGAACAATAACTTCCCCACCAGACATGGTAAGGGCAGTTAACTTCTGCTGTTTCTACCAACTATTGATAGCAAGGTCACCACAGCACTCTTTGTCCCATGTCTGATATGGAAAGGGTCAGATGGTACTCGCCAACATCCCCAACAGCGATTCAAAAATATTGCCAGAGGGAGAGGGGAAACAAATATGGCTCGGCAGTTTCATGACAGCCTTCAAGTGCTTGGGACTCCCTTGGTTTAGCAACAAGGGAGTCTGAGGAGTCCCTCAATTTGGCAACAGCAGTGTCTGTCCTGCTGTCAGAGGGGGAAGGCATTCCAATCTGGGAATAATGTAGCTGACACTAGTTCAAGACAAGCAGAGGTTTCCATGAGTCTGGTCCACTGTCAGAGAGAGGAGAGAACTCCCTGTGTCTGGAATAACACAGGTTCTACCCCACTGTCAGCAAAGGGCTCCTCATGACAGTGTCCTCTGTGACAGTGATATGAGATTCTGACTGGGATTTAGGGCAGTCATCTTGAAGTAGACTCTAGCAGGCTCCCTGATATTAGTCATAAGTCTGCCTGCAGACATGGGAAATGCAAACCTAGACAAGGTGAGAGAGTTGAGTGGGAAAAGATCCCCACTCAATTCTCACACCTTGTCTGGCTTTGCATTTCCCACATTTGACTCTATTGTGAAAAGTCACCCAACTGTACTCCAAAGCCTTTCAATTTGGAAACCAAACTGTAGGAGGTTTTCCTGTTCTGTTTGCATTAGATTGTGCTGCTATATGGGGACGGGGGTCTTTACAGCAGGTATCGCACTAATCCATGTGTATCTATGCCAAGACTGCAAGAGGACAATTGTCTTTGCAGAAGTTGATCCAAAATATTTTGTTAGGAAACCATGTCCCCAAGAAAAGCCTGTGAGGTTTTATTTTCAACAAGTGATTGCATGTGTTGGCCAGTGTGGGTCTATTGGCACAGTGTGCTGTACTGTGGGGGTGATACATTGTGTCACATGTTTTAACCTGACCTTGGACAGGAAGGAACCCGTAGCAATCAAACTATTCAGCTTAACTGGAACATCCTGCAGACATAACTTTCAATAAACAATCTGAGCATCTTCTTTTAAACCCCACTGTCTGTCTGCTGCACTTAGGGTGCTCAGTATTCAGCTGATGCTGTCGGGGAGCAGAAGCTGATGCAGTACATCTTTCCTGCTCTCACTCCAGTGAAGTCCTACTGTACTCCTGCTGGAAAGAAATGCTAAGTAGGCATCTGACTTTGCACAGCTGCCTGTAAACAGCACTGATGATAAAACTACCATGTCAGTGTTTGCTGGCCACCTTTAAGCCCTCCTGCACCTGCAAATGAAAAACAAACAAACAAACGCCATTTACTTCAGCAGCATGTGCTGAATTGTCTGGCTAACCAGGCTGAGAGTGGCATTGAGCACGTTAAGTAATAATCTATTTTTGTATTTCTTTTTTGGTCCCCTGAATTCATTTGGGCCAGCTCCCACACTTCTGTGATGCCCCACAATTCATCATGTGATATTACAACTAGACTCCCAAGGGACCTGGATGGAGAGCATAGGGCCAGCCCATAGATGCAGGACAGTGGAAGGTTTTTTAGCACAGAGGTTTGTAGTTTTGAAAATCTTGTAATTATTTTATTCCCTGTTGGGATCTAAAATACTTCAAACATCTTTCAAAACTGCATGCCAAAAATCTTCACTGAGCTGATGGGACTTGGCTCTATGCACCAGTGTAACTTCTTGGTACTGTAAGCTGTGATATCACAATGCATTCTAGGAACTATCCAGAACGACTTCAGGGACCTGAAAAGGAAATATAGATCAGATTTTAGTACTCTGCATGTTTGCTCAATCCCATTGTAGGCTGGCTAAACAGGAGCATTGACCTAAAGTGTTGCCTAAAGAAAATGGCTTGTTTCTTTAGCTTGCAGCTCACCTTTAATGTGAGGTGAAGGGGTGAAACAGTGGTAGTCACAAGAAGAAAGAGTTGGTGTCTAATTTGCCCTCAGTTAAAGTTCACAGGGGAAAATAATCCTGCCACAGGACATCACAGTACTAAATTCATCATGAAATAAGAGGAACCAGATGATTTGCATATGCTTTTCTGTGGTAGAGTTCCACCTAATCCCCAAGAATGGGGTTTGTTAATGGGAATGCTGACACAACCGGAACTTGTGCAGCAGTAGCAGGCACTGCCATGCAATGCTCGTTAATACTTTGCTCCCTGTCATTAGATTTCCTAAAATATACAGCTGTGGTGACAGGATGACTCTGAGGGTAGCAGTTAAGAGAGAGGCTGGCTTATGGCTGACTTTCTTCTACTAATCTAATCGCACTTGCAGGGTATTTTATGTGGCCAGAAACAATGCTTGGGATTTATTTATTATTAGGGAAAGAGTCCTCTGTAGAAAACTTCCCTTTCCCATATTTTCTCACAGGTTTACACTCCCTTCCCAAAGTCTCCATGTCACAGTGACTGTCCTTCATTTGAAGGGGATTGGACGGGACTCTCTCTAGAGCCCATCCGTACAGCTCCTAGAACTAGCTGGAGGAGTCACTGCAATGCGAGGTGAAGTACTTCTCCAGGGACTGAGCATGCTGCCTTTTGCAGCGCTTCCAGTCCCTGTTGATTTATTGAACAAGAGAACGCACTCAGGAATGGAACCTGAGCCTCACCTGGTAGTGCAGTATCACTCGTTACCTGTTAAACACCTATGATGTGCTTGATGTTATCCAAAAGGATACAGTCCCTGTTGTTCTAGTTTATACCATCTAAGGTGTGGCCCCCATTACTGTAGTATCTGAGCACCTCACAGTCTTTAATTTATTTTCATAGCACTCCTGTAAGGTAGAGATGTTATCCCCATTTTACAGATGAGGAAGTGAGGCACAGGGAGAGCAAGTGACTTGTGCAAAGTCACAGAAAGTCTGTGGAGGAGCATGCAATTAAACCCAGCTCTCCCA
This sequence comes from Terrapene triunguis, assembly GCF_002925995.2. Classification (NCBI taxonomy): domain Eukaryota; kingdom Metazoa; phylum Chordata; order Testudines; family Emydidae; genus Terrapene; species Terrapene triunguis. The sequence goes on along the minus strand of NW_020664598.1, from coordinate 6,761,027 downwards.
AGTCCTAGGTTAGTGCTGTAACCACTGGACCATCTACAGACATACAGCATAAATCAGGAAATCTAAGTATATCCCCTGGAGACCAACAAAACTGTTGGATAACAACACATGGATGAGGCAAAGCATGCAAGGATCAACTATTTAATGTGAAGCTTATGCTCAGTTAAGTATACGCTTGCATATTCCAAGCATGATGCTTGCACTTCTACTGGTATGGAACGATTAACTTTAAAAAATCCTTTCCTCACATAGTTGCCAGGCATAATTAGAAGTAAGACTGGAGAATACAAGCTCTTTGGAATGAATTTTGCTTTATATAATATTGCTGTTACACAGTAAAGTACTGCTAGATCACTGCAGTGATAGGTGCAATATAAATATGGAGAGATAAGACAAATAGAAAAGTCACTGGATGACGCAGGAGATGGTTTTATCTCAGAGTATAGCAAGACTTTTTAAAATGTGTTTTTAAATGGGAGTGTGGCAGCAGTGTTCGGGCCTGGGCCAAAGTCTGTTGAAGTCAATGGGCTCTGGTTTAGGCCCTTAATGAAGGAAAGGTGGCATTTGGTGAGTTTTAAGAAAGAACTTAGTTAAGGAGATATGTGAATGAAAAATGAATGTAGACATGGACATTGGGATAATAGGGAGTTCCAGTAATAGGGTGCAGCACGGGAGAAGGTGTGCAGGACACTTCCCAGTTGACACAATGACAAGAATTCATAGCTTTTGGGGTTTGTTTTGCTTAGATATTTCCAATTATAAAAGGGGGAGAGAAACTTCAAGCTAGCAAAACTGATGTCTTAATGATGATGCAGTAGAAAGATAGGGGGAAAAGGATAATGGCAGATCTATAGGAGACAGTGAGGTTCAATGCATTGAGCATCTACTTCTTGTGAACCTAAGTTCCAGTGAGGATTTGATCTCAAGTGAGTTTTGTGGGCTTGGGTAGTTACGGGGAGAAACCTCATGAAATTGTGATTCCCCTCATCCTCCTGTGTTTCTGTCTAAATTTTGGCCACCTGTACAGCTGGTCAAAAAAAAAAAAAAAAAAAAACCAGCAGAAAAGCATCATGAAAATTTAGCCAAATACTTTTTGTTGTTGACATTTTCCGGAAAACGGTCATTGAAATTTCCTATATATATATATATATATATATATATATATAAAATCTTCATTCTTAGGGGTTATTTTATCCACATGACCCCACATGCTTCAGCATGATAGGTAGTTTGCTTTCAAGAGTGCTGCTGATCCAGACTGGGGAAGGTCAAATTAATTTCTGCCTAATTTTAAATCCACTTGAACATTTGTAGGTTCAAAAGTTCTATCAAACTTGAACATAACTGGGCTTCCACTTAAGAGAGGATGTGGGGGCAGGGAGCAGAGCAGATGGTAGAGAAATTCTACAGGAACAATAAAGAACCTAGATGCTATTACCACCAATATGGAACCCATTTGTACTAGTTTGGGGAGAGGGCTGTTTTTTTAATACATAGCATAAGCGTTTCTTTAGCTAGAGAAATATTAAGCCCCAGCTGAAGTATGGGGAGCTGTGAGTGCTTAACATATCCAAAAATCAGCCCTTGTGGCAGGTGCTTCAAATTGGGCACCCAAACCGAAACCTCCAAAATAATGGAGACTGGAAAATTTGGGCCTTATTTATTTTAAAAAAAAAAACCTCCCTTGGGGAGAGAGAAATTGTTTAAATTACAGGAAACCAGATTCATAAACTCAGACTAATTGCGCAGCTTCCCCCAGAAATAGCTTGGGATGTTTGTGAACCTTGGAAGCCCAGGAGATGTGGCCACTTCTAATCAGAAGTCAGGTGATGTGGGAAAGGTGGTGTGCTAGTGCTGGATAGTAATGGATTGTTGTAGGTGAAGATGCTAATGTATTGGCCGACTTGTGGAGGGGAGGCTTGCAAATCACATTACCTACAGTATGCCAGAGTCCAGCTAGTAGCATCTGTTCCTCACTTTCAAGAGTACTACAGTTCACTGCCCAGAATCACAGCCTGCTGATACCATTAAGGGATCCAAAGCAAATTCCAGCGGCATGCTGAAAAACTGTCCTCCTTAGAGTCTAACACGTCTTTATTTATTCCTTCAGATGTACAGGGGCTTTGACAAGATGCCACAAGTTCAATATATCTACACAGAAGCCTCAGAGAGTCTTTGTGGGGTCAAGCTAGAGGTCAATAAGTACCAGTATCTGATTACAGGTAAGGGACTACTGGGGTTTCTCATGATCAGGACCTCTTTTGTCTGTTTCTGTACTTGCCAAACACACACACGGAATGGGGGCAGGTAGGTCAGCTCTATAAGCAGGTTCTTAAAGACAGTGCATGTCTGCTTCCCTGTGCTGAAATATCACATAAAACGTAGAATGCAGGGACAATCAGTCAGTAGCATTCCAGTCTCCGGGGATTGTCTCTCCCTCAGTAACACATTCCTCTACTTTTCCCCCCTCCCCTTAAATCTCTCCAGTTTACAAACCACATAGCCAGTGTTGAGCATTTTTTGTGACAATAAGTGGTTATTAATGCATAACTGAGCTGGTGTGCCCACTGCAGTACAGGCCAGTGAGATTAGAAACAGCAAGGCACCGCTCTGCTGAGCTAGAAATAGAAAAGCCTGTTTGGACCAAGTGAGTTGTTAAGATGAGGATGCAAGGAGAATTGGGACAGAGCACATGCCAAGTCCTGTTTCTCTCAAGGTGCCAGCGCATTTACACCTTGCCCTGTTGCAGAGGGGAATGTGATGGTTGTGCTGGGGATTCTGACATGCTGCTGGGGATTATGACAGCTGGTACAAAGCTTCCAACTTGTGGAAGTGCCATAGTCTCACTAACTAACCCCACAGCTAATAGAAGAAAATAAACTGATTGCTGAACTGTGACTAAAAGCATACACGTGGGATTAAGAACATTAGCAGGCTCAGGAAACTGACTGACTGAACTGAGAACAACTAATTTGTGTCCCTTTCTGTGTTTTCCAGGCCGTGTGTATGAAGGAAAGGTTTATACTGGCCTTTGTAACTTGTATGAGAAATGGGACCGACTGACTCTATCCCAGCGCAAAGGACTAAATCATCGTTACCACCTCGGTTGTGGCTGCAAGGTATGTATTGCCTCCAGTTAGATGTAATTAAAAGCCTAATCCTAGAACTGTGTTCATTGCAGCTGATAGTTCACCTGCATTATTGCTATCAGGGAAGGAATCAAAGCGCTAGAGGTTTTTTTTTTTACAGAAGGCAAAACAAGACAAATTTTGCCTCCTCACTGGTTTCACAACATAATGAACAAGTTAAAGTTTTCTGCCTGTGTCTTTTCTATGAACTTTTTGGTATAATTTGGCGGGGTGGGGGGGGGGGGGAGAGAATCTCTGAAAATTTCACAAACATTATTTTGCAGATCAGTGAAATTGTGTGCAGAGCTGCTGGGAAAATGTGTTAAGCTTTTTTTCCCCTGAAAACATTTTGAGTGGTTAAAAGTTCAGAACTTATCCCTAAGCCTTTGCACTCGGCTCCCATCCTGCAAATACTTAGGCACATGCTTGATTCTAAGCCAGAGGCTCCCAACCTGGAACACAGCAATAAGGTTATCAGGGGAGCACAAAGATCTGATGGAGCCACTCTGAGGCTGGAGTTAAGAGGGGGTTCTGTCCGGCGGGGGAAGTGGACAGGGCACTGTGCAGGTGGTCTCGACTGCCAGGACCAGGCTCCCTGCCTGCCTTGCTCCTTCACCACTGCAGCAGTCACAACCCAGCAGTTATGCTCCTCTGCTGGGGATATTAGCAGAGACTCGGCTAGTGGGGAACGAAAGGCTATACCCCGGGAGTACTGACCCGCCTGCCAGAGAGAGCCCCTTCCTGACCCCAGCCCTTCAGCGCAGCCCCAGGTAACACAGCCCCATCCACTTCCCTGGCCAGACACAGCCTGCGCAAGGAAACCGCAGACAGGGCTGCACTCAAGGGCCCCTGTCCAGCCATCTTTCCACTCCGGTCCTGACCCTGGCACTTCAGTGCTGCCCTGCACAGGCAGGGAGCGAGATGGGCAGGGAGCTGGGTCCTGGCAGCCAAATCTACCTGACTGCTGCAGGGAGCGGAAGGTTTCCTCAACTGCCACATGGCTAGTGCCCCCCACCCCTGGCCCCCGTGGGTACAGGATACTCCTTCCCCATAAGCCTGCTAAAAAAAGAGGGGTGTGGGCATGGGACATGAATCTCTGAAGTGGGGCTCAGCAAACAAAAGTTTGGGAACCTGTGGATTACAAGTCCTGGTGGGGGATGGGTAGTGACAAATCACAGGAATGGTAAGGTGGGCGTGACTGGAAACATTTGCGCACCATTGCTCTAAGCACACGAACAGTGCCACTGACATTAATGGCACTGCTTGTGAGGGCACATTAAGAACACGTTTAGGTGTTTGCAAGATCGGGGCTTAATTTTTTAGTTAGCACGTTAGTGCTTAAAAAAAATTGCAAAAACACCAGTTTCTGATTTAAAACCAAAGTCCTATAAAATGTGCCTTCCATTTACCCCTATTGCACTTGCTGATTATAATTGCAGATTAAGCCCTGCTACTACCTGCCCTGCTTCGTGACCTCCAAGAACGAGTGTCTTTGGACAGACATGCTCTCCAATATTGGTCATTCAGGGTCCCAAGCAAAGCACTATGCCTGCATCCGACAGAAGGAAGGATACTGCAGCTGGTACAGAGGATGGGCGCCTCCTGATAAAACTATCATCAATGCCACAGATCCCTGAGCACAGTCCCTTCCCCATTTCCTTTCCTCCCTCCCTTGTGGCTGAGCTTCTCTTGGACAATAACTCCTACCAGATCATGATGATGACAATGAAATTAGTGCCTGTTTTTCTTGCAAATTTTAGCACTTCGAACACTTAAAAAAAAGAAAGTCTATGCTGTCATACTGAATTTGTTTTTAATCACCTTTTTCGATTCTGAGATCACCCATTTCAGTCAGATTATATTTGTCTGGGAACGTTCGTTTGCACACCGGAAAAAAAAATTATGGAGCCCTTGCTCTCTCTATGTATCATTATCTATAGCAATATAATCTATATTTTTTTAGGAAAACAAAAATATAAAAACTATCCCAGTTGGGCACTATATCCTTCTTCCTTGCCCTGGCTTCCCCAAACCCTCGTCGCGCACACACTGCACAAATTATGCAGATTGAAGCTATTTGAAGGGGAAACTGGTTTAATTAACTAGATCAGTAAATAAAGCAAAAAAACCCAAACAAACCCCTATTCAAATGGGGAATTGGAAGTGTGATTGGCTCCAGAAGTGGGAGAACTCAATTGGTGTTAAGACACTGCATTGTCTGGTAAAAGCACCAGGGACTGAATGTCCTCCTTGCTCATTCAGTCACAGTGTGAAGGATAGAGCACACTGGAAGTTCTAGGGTTCCATAGAACACGGAGAGAGGTTTATTATTATCATGAAGTTTTTGAAATAAAACCTGCATCCTGGGAGGCAATTCACCTAAGTAAGTACAATGCAGCAGGTGAAATGCTGAGTTTCTCTCTTTTAAACAGAGTTGCTCTTGAAATTTTTGCAGTTTAGCTCCCACAGAAAAATTCCATTGTGAACATCTTAAACTAAACAAATGAAAATTATCAACACTAAAAATAAATCAGGCAATCCCACGGCGAGGGGGAAAGGGGAGACTCACTAGGGTTTATTGCTATAAGAAATCTATTGCCAAAATAGTGTTTAGCTGAAGTAAGATGTATATACACGTAATGACATAAGCTATTTTTGACAGGACGTGGAATTATTTGGTGTTATAAACAATGAATGCTTTGACTGTGTTTTAAAACAGAAATCTTGACATTCCGAGTCAGTGATTTATTTTTGGTAAAAGATATTGAAACTCCAGTGTACCTGCAGTAGAGGTTAGAATCACTGTTTCGTGCCCCACCCTGCCCCCAACCACCATGACTTACCTCCTACAGCTACACTGGCTGCAATTGTATATGTAGTGAAAGCAAAAACTGGTGGAGGGAGGCAAGGAAAAGCAACATCCTGACAGGCACTTCCTAGAACTTTACATTTCAGCTGTCCAATGGATTCCAAGTGGGTCAAGTGCTCTGTTTCCCCCAAGCTGTTGTTAACGTAGCTGTGGGCACATTCTTATTCCACGTCCTGAGGTGACATGGGGGAAAGGGATGGTCCTGGCTTCACTGTCGACTGGAGGATTTTTTCGTTCTGTTTTGTTTTTATTAAGAAAACTATAATATAAATTTTCTTATTAAATAAAAATATTTTAAGGTTTAATGTTGATGAGGAGGGGTTGCTGACAAAATGGGTGACTGTATATTTTACTGAGTGTACGGGGGGGAGGAGGGCAACACTTAACAACATTATTTGTTTTTGTTTTTTATTATTATAATTATTTATCTTACATAGACATGTATCTTCAGTTCATTCCACTTAGAGCTGCTGTCAGAAAGAAAAGGCATTGCAGTCATGCTAGACAGGGACAATATAGCATTCTCTATGCAGTGATCTTTTCAATTTGTTTGGGGCTTCTTCGCCATTATGTGAGGGGGAAGAGTGTATTCTAGTGTTGGGATTGATGCATCCATCATTTTGGGGCTTCTTTGACTACAGTGGAGCTATGCTGATTTACACCAGTTGAGGATCTGGCCCATTTAATAGAAGCCCCTTACAGCAGAATGCATGTGATTGGCTTAAATGGCATTTTCATAGAATCGTTTGATTAGAAGGGACCTTGGGTGGAATAGTCAACAATGCCTAAGTGGTTTAGGAGCACACAGCTCACTGCAAGTCAATGGGACTTGTGCCTAGGCACACTTAAAAATGCCACCCCTTGTCGCTATCCCTAAATTATGGACCTGATCATCAAAAGGGGAGATTAGGTTGCTTTTTAGGGTCAGGTGCTACATCACCCTGCTTCCCTTTTGAGCTGGGCATCATCAAGTTGGGCCGTGAGCACAGGGGACCAATTTCTGCTCTGTTCCATCTGTGCAACCGCAGTGCAGTCACAGGTGTCACAGAAAGCAGAACTTACCCCTGCATCTCTAGCAATGATAATGCCACCAGTGCACTTCACAACTTGTAGAGTGACCATCACTAGAGCTAACCAAGGCCTGACCCAACTACCATTTGATCAAAGGTGCTTTAGCAATCATTAAATCATTGAGCACAGCCATTTCTCCGAGCTTTGGAAGGCGAGATGAAGCTTGTCATGCAATGAGTTGTCAGACATTTATTTGGATTTCTATTAAACTGTGGCTCTGTATTTTACCTGCTCACTGACTGTATAATTTAAAATCATATAAATAGCTGAAACATTACAGTATTGCAATCACATTATTGTGAAAATCTTTATTTTGTTGCTACAAAGATGTGTGTTCCTAAGTAGGCTGTAATGTATCTATGTGCTTTGTAAACAAACAAACTCCAACCCTGCTACCAGCAGTGTTATTTTCCTAACCAGATTTCCATTTTATATTGCAGAGGGTAAAAATACGTTTGACATGCAGACAGCTAGACTGGTAAAGGCGGGGGCTTGGAAAGCAACCCTCTCCCTTGCCAAATAAAGATGCAGTCATAGAAGCTCTTTAAAATGTGGAACCAAATAGAGGGAAAGAGTGAGGGGGAAGAAACCAGCACAAAATACATTTCTTTTGGGAGGCTTCCAGGTTTTTTTAAATGAATACTATCAGGGACAGATATTTTGTGGACTGAGCTTGCCTTGGAATCAATGGGTGTCTTTCCATGGACTTAAATGGGCTTTGGGGTCAGGTGCCTAAATTTCTGCCTCTCTATCTGCTCTTCCCTTCCCTCACTGAAGATCACTCCAGCCTGCCAAGGCACAACTCCCTCCTGGATTACAACAGGCCCTGCAGGATGTAGATACTCTGTCTGGAGGAGAGGAGTGAAGCTCCCATCTGGGTGTTGTTTTCCCAGATTAGCGGGGGTTGCCATTGCCGTTGCACAAATATCTTGCTGCTTCCCCTTCGTTGCTAAGGTTGAAATGTGGCCTCTAACATCAGCACCAGCCATGCTCTGTGCTGAAAGGGACGCTATCAATGGGACTACTTACATCAGTGTCTGCACGATCAGGGCCTTAGTTTTTCAACAAACACACTTTTGCTAGGTTTTAAATAAATCAATATTATTAAAACTACATTTTTACAAACCTAATTCACTTTTCTAGACTATTTTTGCAGTTTCGTTATTTCCATTTTGTTTTGTTGCCTCTTCTCTGAGCTTGGACAACAGATCTGTCAGTTTCACTTTCAAATCCAATTTCACTTTCCAGTTCTCATCACAAGCACAGTACTGGAATGTTCGGACTGCCAACTCTGCCTGGGGGCTCTTTGCTTCTTGAAAAATGGTTTCCTTTTAAAATTTGGAGTGGGGTGTTTTCCCCCCCCTTTTTCTTTAGGGAAAAGGGTGGAGGGGGGTTATCTGTATGTGGAATTTCCTGTGCAGAGTCCCACTGAAGTTAATAGGGCTCTGTGCAGACAGAACAGTCCACCAACACTGTGTAAACTGCAGGATCAGGGCCTAATTTTGGTGTGCCAAACATGACCCTCATCTACACTTTGAGCTGGCGTGTAATTCCCCACTCGAGTAGACAAACCCACTCTAGCTCTGATCGGCAGCACCAGTGGAGGGACAGGTTAGTCACTCCTAGTACGTGTCTAGTGTCTCAGAGGGATGCTACTTGGCAGCTAGCCCCTCCTGCCACTCCGGCTACACTCTGTTATTAGCACATTAGTACTTGCAACCCCAGGTCAAAGCGTAGACATACCCTTAATATGTCTGACTCATCAACGTGGATCTTCCACACTCACCAGTGGGGCAAAATGCTACCTCAGGGTGCCCATGAACACACCACTTTCTAGGAACTCTAAAGTGAAGGCACAAGGAAGAAAGGAGTTCCCATTGTTTCACAGGACTTTCCAGGTATATTTCTTCAACATTTTTCAAAATATTTTAAGTCTATGAATCCTTTGTATTTTGGGAGGGAGGGACAAAATTCAAAGGATGATGCAAACCTTTTTTTTTTTTAAATACATATATAAAAATGTAGGTCAAAGTTTTCTGTCCACCAAATCTTGACAAAATCCTTAAAAAAAACAAAAGCAAAACAAAAAAACCCCCACACCACTAAGTCTATGTCGCTGATTTTGTTGTAGTGGCTTTATCAGTATCTCAGTCACTCCCTTTTCTTCACTGAGCCCCTCTGCTGTTCCTGGTAGTCAGAGAAATTTGGGGAAAGGAAACGAAGCCTGGGAGAAAATTTTCTCCCGAAGAAATATATTTGTTGCTAAATTCTGTAACACTGTTTTACGGTTTTCCTCCATGTTATTTATAAATTTTATACTCAATGAATGTATATTGTCTTTAAGGTAATACTGCATAATGTTCAATTTTTATAGTGTCTTTTTCTTCTAAGCAGTAAAGTGGTTTTATTTCTATCACAGACATTCTGTCTCTGCCTTGCTTATGTTAGTCTGTTACTTTAACCACGTACAACTGGTACCATATACTTTAACATACACAAATGTTGCTTTTTCATTGGATCTTATGTGAAAATTAAGCCTCTGTCAATTGTTCTACTCCTGAGGACTCCCTCAACAATCCCTCTCTCTTTTTAAAGCAAACACTCTCCTGAGATTCTGTTGTTGGGGTCACCAGTCCCAAGGTGCAAGAAAATCCCCTTTGGAGCCTGTGAGTTCCACTTTTTAGATGGCCAGATGGGATCACTACAGAGCAATGCAGCCACTATGGCTGAACGTGTAACAACCACTGACTGCTCCTGAGGAGAAATATTTACACTGGTTGTGTGTGCAGCACAGGGGGCTGTTGCTATTACAACAGGCTGCTCCACAGAGGCTAGTTTGAAGCACATTTTATCCAATATACCAGTGTTTTCATGGACTTACTGCCCATAATGAGAGAAGGTGGAGGTTACTCAAATCCTTTCCATTGTGAAAATCTCAACCCTTGTAATCTCTCTTTAACATGAGTAGTTATGGGTAGTTGAAAAATTCTCCATCAAAGCTTTCTTTTTGACAGAAAGTCAGGTGTTCAACTACATTAATATTTTCACAGAGGAGTGCCAATTTTCCCTCACAATTTTGAGTTATTAGAAATATTTGGTTTTCCTGCAAAAAGTAGAAATTTTCCATTGAAAATGTTGACAAAAAATTTTGGGGGGGGGGACCGAAGGGGGTCAAAAGTTTCCATCACAGAACCCTCCTTACACACACACACACACACACACACCATTTTCTGACCTGCTTTATGACTAGTCCTCATCCATACCTCTTTCCAAATAGGAGCCTATTAGCATTGGGAAAAGTTTGGATATGCAAAGATGCGTTTTCTGATCTGACAACTGTACTAGTGAGGGAAAGTTACTTTAAGAATAGATTTAATTCAAGTATCTTCATAAACACTTCTATAGTGCCTGCCATACAAGGGTCACAAAATGCTTTACAAACACCAACAAACTTAGTTCCACAACACCTCCGTGAGGTGGGAAAGCATTATTATTCCCATTTTACATATGAGCAAGCTGAAGCCGGTCAGTTAAGTGACATGCCAAGGTCACAGCAGATGTGTGTGGCAGAGACCGGGAAAAGCACCCAACATTGCTTCCATCACATACATGCCCCTTTCTAGTCTTTATTTGCACGAATGAGGTTTTGTTTGCCTAAATGTTTGGGGAATAGCTACTCTTCATAAGGATACCCATATTTGTACATGAACAATTGTGTTTGCGTACAAATGAGATTATTGGCTCTTCATTATTTGCAGTATTGTCAAAAAGGTCAGAGACAACGTGCAACCATCCTTGACATCTGGGGCCAATAAGAGGACCGTACATGTGGCTGTGGCCAAAGACAGACAACGTCACATCACTGGTGACAGCCCTCTGGCCAACCTGATAGTGGTCTGCGGGCTCTGCACTTCACTGACAAGGCTGCCGCAAACTGGCTTGGCAAGTTCCGCATCCAATAAGAAGTTATTTGCAATTTGTTATTCTCCTGTTTAAAAGGGTTTCATCGTTCTTTCCAGGAGTCAAAACAGTGCTACAATGCTACCCATTGGCTGGAAATTGCTTATCCAAACTATCTCATGAACAACAAATACATTTGGATGAGTCTACAAATGATTTCCAAACAGAAGGGGAAAAAAAATAAAAGCTATATCTGTCAGATAATTTATTTGCAACAAACAGTTTGACCAGCTCTGTTAGAAATACAAATCCTGTTGTGAGAGCAAGGCAAATTCACATCTGTACTGGAGCATCTTGGATGGCAAAGTGTCCTCATAATTTGTTGGTATTATGATTAAATGAAATCAGGACTTACAAATTAAATTGACTTAACAAACAAGGGCAAACTGTAGCCCAGTGTAAAGAACACACCATTCTGCTTTCTATCTGTCTTAGAAATTTATCTAGCCCCCACGACTGTAGCATCTGAACACCCCACAATCTAACATTTCTCCTATGAAGTAGGGCAATGCTATTATCAACATGTTACAGATGGGGAATGGAAGTATAGAGGGAATAAGGGCCAGAATTTTAAAGATATTAGGTGCCCACATATACAGATGCTTTGTGGGATTTTCATAAGCAGCTGGAGACTTTTTGGGGATTTTTGAAAAATCTCACTAGGCATCTACCTACATGTTTAGGCACCTAAATAAATACCTTCAAAAAATCTGCTCTCAAAGGTCACACAAGAAGTCAGATCAGGGGCTCAAACCCAGGTCTCCAGAGTCCCACAGTAGCACCCTAACAACTGGATGACAGAAGCTCTCTTTAGGCCCTTGCCTAAAGACCAAGGCAAGAGCTAGAAATATTGGACAAGCTGGAAAGTTATATGGTAAGAATGTCTAATCATTTGCAGTTTTTTACTCCAAAGTGAACCTAAAAACCTGCTGATAATGCAAGTGGGTGGCCTCCTTTGGATCACGTGACCTGTTTTCTAGGTCTGCAGCCACCAACCATAAAAACTTTCCTCTGATTATATGGCATGCTAATCAGCCACATCATCTATGGGCCCAGCCACCCCACAGTCAGATACCATAAAAAAGCCTGACATTTTGACCATTAGAAGAACCAAGTGTGGAATAAAGCAACACTGGAGCACAGCTCAATGGACTCAAACACTTTCCAAGACACGCATCACTCTCTCTCTCTTTGAGTACATATATATATTACCACCCAGCTTTGGTAACAATTATGGAGGCTTCTTTCACTCTGTCAGACGTTTATGAATATGGGACATATCTTAGAATTATAGATATGCATGTTTTCAGTATACCATAGAAATGCAGGGCTGGAAGGGACCCCCCAGAAGTCATCAAGTTCAGCCCCCTAAGCTAAAGCAGCACCTAAGTAAACCTACACCATCCCTGGCAGGTGTTTGTCCAACCTTTTAAAAAAAATCTCTAATGGTGAGGATTCCACAACCTCCCTTGGAAGCCTATTTCAGAACTTAACTATCCTTATCATTTCGAAGTTTTTCCTAATATCTAACCTACATCTCCTTGCTGCAGATTAAGCCCATTAAATATTGATCTACATACTTAAAGGGAAGATATCAATCAACATCCATAACACAATTTTCTTACTGTGATTGATAATTTGCATTTAACAAAAGCATATAAAAAAATCCCAAAATAGAAGTTTGATAACTGCCGTTATTGGATGTCCATTCATTTAAAAGATTATCTACAGTACCTAACCCTTATATCACCACTAATCCTACCAATGAAGATTAAGGAAGAACCCAACTGGTTGGACTAGGGAAGTTGGTAGCACTGATCTTATTAACAAAATTAAAACAGACAAAAAATGGTGGAGGGCCCTATCTGAATACTATTCCACTTGTCTTATGCATTTACAGCCCTGATCTACTTAGCTAGAGTAGGCCTTCCAGCCTTATGACCTCTCAGTTGCAGGGCTGTGTACTGGCCTATAAGAGGGATTTAAGTCAGGAGATATTGTATTAGGAGTGTCATGAGTAATTGAGGGAGGACACCAATTTTCATCTCAAAAAGCAGGGCTGCCCTTAAATTGTCTGTGTGTGAATCCCACCAGCCTTGTATCTGAATTCAAAATGAACACAGCTATACAAACTAAAAGGCAGGTGATAATTCAGACATGGGGTCAGGGCTCATAGACAGAAAAGACCATTGAGATTTTTGAGGGAGGCAGAAGGAGTCACAGGTTCATGGATGCATGTTGCCCGGCAAGTTTCTCAAAGGGCCAGGCTAAGAGTAGTCATGCCTCTGCCTAGGGTCACTCGTAAGGGAAAAACAAAAGAAATACAGCTGAGTTGTTTAAACACTCCCACTTCTGCTCCTTCCCCAGGTTCAAAAGGAGACAGTTGCCCAGCACTCTTAGGAAGTTGCTGCCTTTAAGGAGCCCATGGAATGCTTAATTATTGTGCAGGTCTAAGGTACAGTATGTACTAGTTCACAGATAGGATGAATAAACACCAAAAGCAATTATGCTACAGCAAATTACACAAACCAAATAGAATAAAAGCTAATCTTCAAAAACTCAAAACCACTTCATTTAACAATCCAACAGCTGGTAAGTATATCTAATAGATGGTAACTAATGTCACAGATGAGACAAATCAAGAGCAGCACAGCACTCTCTTATAAGAAACTTCTTCTGCACCCCACACCTCTGCACTCTTCCTAATGAATAGAAGAGCAGGAAGATCAAAGACCAACTCAGCCACATCCAAACAGACCTTTTCCCTGCCTATGACAACCAGAGTCAGCAATTTATTTCTCACTCTTTCACCATATGTGTCCGTCCAAGAACTGAGGGAAAAGAAAAGAGGCACCCAGGGCAGTGTTCTATGCCTGCTATTTTTCTGCTAGGAATTTATTGTCTGTAAAGTCACAGCGATTGTTTCAATTGCCAAGGCTCCCAGAGTGAGAGACTCCTTTCACTCCCAACCACAGATTTGCTGCATCTTCCCCAACTAGATCATCATCAAAATAAACAAAGGACACTTACCATCTGCTTATGGCTTGGGAAGAATGTTTGCTCCACAAGGGGGAACTTCTCAGAACCCAGCGAGTTGAAGATTTTAATTAGCTGAGAGAACTAGAGAGAGAGAGAGAGAGAATTAATCTGTTTATTAGACAATAAACCAGTGCTTTTAAAAAGTGCTGGTATGAAGGGTGGCGGGGGGCAAGGGAATCACATTATCTTCTCCCACCCACCTTTCTGCAATTGACAATGGTGAAAAATATGGGTATAGCATGCTAAGCTATCACTCTCTCTCACTGGGTGCATAACACCCAGGCATCTTGAGAGAAGGGAAGGAGTTAAGTGAAGAGGCTGGAAGTGGACCAGCTTGCATTCAATTACAGATCCACTATAAAAAGGCTTAGCTTTCACAGTATAGAAGGGCTGAGAGAAAAGAGAGAGCAGCTCATCTTGACAGTCTGGAGGAAAGGGCTCAACACACACACACACACACACACTTGGGACAGAAATAAGTAGTACCACTCATGTATAGCAAGAAAACAAAATAAAGCTCTCTCCACCAATCCTTTATTTGGTTGCATGGGGATGTTTCTTAAAAGGTATGAGTAATCAAAAGAGACACTCACTAGAAAGAGAGAGTCTTCTCCAGCAGTGGCTCTCAACCTTTCCAGTCTACTGTACCCATTTCAGGAAGCTGATTTGTCTTAAGTAACCCCAAGTTTCACCGAACTTAAAATCTACTTGCTTACAAAATCAGACATAAAAATACAAAAAAGTGTCACAGGACGCTATTATTGAAAAATGCTCACTTTCTCATTTTTTACCATACAATTATAAAATAAATCAATTGGAATATAAATATTGTACATTCATTTCAGTGCATAGTATATAGAGCAGTATAAACAAGTCATTGTCTGTATGAAATTTTAAGTTGTACTGACTTTGCTAGTGTTTTTCACATAGCCTCTTGTAAAACTAGGCAAATACCTAGATGAGCTGATGTACCCCCTGGAAGACCTCTGCATACTTCCAGGGGTACACATACCCTGGTTGAAAACCACTGTTCTACACCATCCAATTTGAGTGCTGGGCAAAGAAAGCATGAACCTGATGTCTATCATATAAACATCTCTTGTGACTAAATTCACCTGAGAGGGTCTGTCACCAATCTCACATGCATGCAGCATGATGCACACAGAATGAAATAGAGAAGGGTTCACCTCTTACTTCCCCATTTATTTTGGAAGTCTGATGAAAGTATTTTGTGCAAGTCTATTAAGTACCTTCATTTGGATCCCCTTCGCAGAATTGCAATCACTGGGCCACCTTAGCAAACACATTTCTGTTTACTAAATTTAATCTTGCACTTCCTGGTGAAGAGAGCATTTTGGAAATTAAAGGATGATTCCTGTATGAAAAAATTACTGCCAGTTTGTAAAAAACAGTATGAAGGGCATGTGCCAGACACAGGCCACATACTGAAATGGCAGCTGCCCTTAGATTTGTAGACAAATACAAAGATTTCCGTTTCTAAATTGTGTGGGATAAAATTCAGTGTTTGAGAAAATCCAGAAATCTTCCATTGGTGGCATAATCACATCACTAGTACCACCACCCCCTCGCACACATCAGCAGATAAGAGGAAAAATTTCACGGCTAGAATAATTTTTGTTGGCAACAAGGGCGTTGATCTAGAGGAAAGAGGACAGATTGCGTCTCTTAACTACTTGGACTACCCCTGCACATCCCAGAGAAAAACAAAACAAAACACTGTTTTGACTAGCAGAGTGAGAAAACAGAACCTAAAAGTTACACAGAGTGAGATGGAGACACAGAGAGAAAGATCAACACACCGGCGAGAGAGAGACATGTGTCACAATGGGTGCACATAGCACATGCAGATCTACAAACACACACATAGATGCTGTATACATGTTACTCTAGGAAAATAACTAAAGCTACTGAATAATTGTCTGGATGACATATGGTGTATTTGCTTGTTAGTTTGCCTTCTTTTTGAAGCATTAGGTATCGGCCACTGCTGTAGTAATGGGTGTGATAAACATGTGCTGGAAAAGGACTGAACTATTTTTTGCCCACCCTCACCATTATAAGATGGGGCAGAATTGCAAAAAATTTATATCTTTCATATTGACCTCAGTAGCGAATGTTACATGTGTGATCGGCACGATACTGTACAAGAGACATCAATGGATTAACCCAGTACAGCAACTCTGATCTTCTGGTTTAGATAAGAACATAAGAATGGCCACACTGGGTCAGACCAATGGTGCATCTAGCCCAGTATCCTCTCTTCCGACAGTGGCCAATGCCAGGCACTTCAGAGGGAATGAACAGAACAGGTAATCATCAAATGATCTATCCCCTGTCGCCCATTCCCAGCTTCTGGCAAACAGAGGCTAGGGACGCCATTCCTGCCCATCCTGGCTAATAGTCATTGATGGACCTATCCTCCATGAATTTATCTAGTTCTTTTTTGAACCTTGTTATAGTCTTGGCCTTCACAACATCCTCTGGCAAGGAGTTCCACAGGTTGACTGTTGTGTGAAGAAATACCCCTTTTTGTTTTAAACCTGCTGCCTATTAATTTCATTTGGTGACTCCTAGTTCTTGTGTTATGAGAAGGAGTAAACAACACCACTTCCTATTTACTTTCTTCACACCAGATACTTGACACATTGACAAGGATAATACGTCAAGTATCCTCTCTGTATGTGTGTCCTAAATTGAGAGGAACGTTATTGTCAGCAGTTCAGCTAGCTTATTCCTTGCACCTAAGGGCCCACCCTTATTCATGGTCAGTAGTACCTCAGTCCATAAGTAGCCCTATGGATTTCAATGAGACCACATACACTGAGTAGTCCTATGCTCTGTAAGCATGGGTGGCACAATCTGGGCCCTTACTATCCCTACACAATCATGCATGTGTAGTAGTGTGGCATGCCTAAGCTTGCTGGGCTCTTCGATGTCAAAAGTTACTGCAGTAGGAAGAGTTTAAAAAGAAAAGGAAAAGTGCATCTTAAGGCTGAGGGTAAAATTGTCTAACATGGCTAAGCGTATGTCTACACACCACCTAGACACCTGCGGCTGGCTCGTGCTAGCCGATTTGAGCTTGGGCTGCAGGGCTGTTTCATTGCTGTGTAAGCTTCTGGACTCTAGGAGTCTGCAAGGTGGGAGTGGGTTCCAGAGATTGGGCTCCAACCCAATCCCTGAAGCCTACACAGCAGTCAAACAGCCCCACAGCCTGAGCTCCGTGAGCCCGAGCCTGTGAAGAGGTGTAAGCTGTCTTACAAAATTGTGGGTATTACTGCACATCATTACCCTGTATGAAATCCTGCAGTGTTTTGTACTGTAGCTTTTATAACAGTTACAATTGGCTAATGCATCTGGACTGGTGTGGTTATAGCAAAACTTTTACATAATTCTGAGATCCTGAAAATTCATTTTTTTGTTTAGCCTCTGTGAAATAGCCCAAAACAGTTCACCCAAAACAATTCAAGTTGTGCATGTTGTCAATGCAAATTAATTTTCCATCCCTCCAAAAAGAAAAATTGTTTTGAAATACTGAAAAATTCACAATTATCATTCAAAAATATGAGCGTACTTTGAGCCTCAATTCATTCAACAGTTGCGGAGGAATCATTCCAGACTATTGAAGGAAAAACCCCACAAAATTGTGAAAGTTCCTCATGAAATTGGATCACGTTTGAAAATACAAACAAAATGTGAAAAACCTCATTTCTTAACATTACCTAATTTCATTTTTCACACACCCCTACAGTTATGTCTGTCCAGTAAGTTTCCAATAACCTTTGTCAAACAGATTCCTCCTTTCAGGATGCCTATTTTGCAATCAAAATGCAACAAGGGTAAAATATCTGTCCCCAAGAAAAGCTGTTGGTGTCTCTGTCTCCTAGCGATCATAAAATCTTTTGATCTTACTGCCAGAGAAGCTCTCAATAAGCAAAGGCATGACAGAAACACATATCTGAGCCAGCTCCAACCAGATAAAGCCACTAGCTGTGCCAAATGCCAGTTTGAGATCTTACTTAGATTAAGTAAATTGCTTTGTGGATTTAGGGTTTTTTTGTTTGTTTGTGTAACAGGGTGCACTCACCTCTCCCGAGCAGGGCTGGATTAACGCAGGGGCTTTGGGGGCTGCAGCCCAAGGGGCCCTTCAGGCCCACGGACCAGATACGGCCTGCTACTTCTTTTCATCTGGCCCGCCGGCATGCCCCTGCTGCCCCTAGGCGAGGGGCGTTCAGGGAATCTTTGCGTGCTGCCCCCATCCCCAGCTCCGCAGCTTCCATTGGCTGGGAACTGTGGCCAATGGGAGCTGCGGAGACAGCGCCTGCAGGCACGGGCAGTGTGCACCGGCAGAGCTGCCTGGCCCCCTCTGCCTAGGGGCTGGACATGCCAGCCACCTCAGGGAGCAGAGCAGCATGGAGCCAGGGCAGGCAGGAATCCTGCCTTAGCCCTGCAGCGCCACCGACCACTGAGCCACCTGGGTAACTGCCTCCCAGCTGGAGCCTGCACCCTAACCCCCTACCCCAGCCCAGAGCCCCCTCCTGCACCCAAACTCCCACCCAGAGCCCACACCCCAAGCCTCCTGCCACACCACAACCCCCCCAGCTGCACCTCCCCACACACCTCAATCCCCTGCCCCAGCCCATTCCCACACCCCAAACCCCAAGGGGCCCCATGAAATCTAATAGCCCCAGGCCCACAGGAAAGTTAATCCATCCCTGCTCGCAAGCACCCCCCTGGCTGAGTGCATGTGCCTGCACACACACTCTGCATTTGTGGTGGGTCTTCACTGACTCAGCCCTCCAGCCGAGTTACACACAGTCTGTGTAATAAAAGCAAAGCAAGCCCCTTTCGGGGTACAAGTCCAACAGGGGCCTCTCTCAGTGCCCTCTAACATCTCTCTCAAGTTGTCTGGAATAGAACAGTGCCCCAGGGCTCCTTCCCTAGAGGCAATGTCTTCATCCTCTCAGGGCCTTTCTTCAGCTGGGCTACTACAGGTCAGTTCCCCTTCTGAAGTGCCTCAAAGTCCATGCCACTTTTCCAGTGGCTGGTGGGATGAACCTGGCCTGCCTTCTACTCTGGGTCCCAATCCAGGGACCCTATAAATAGCAGCCGTCTGCCACATCCCTTTAAATAAACTGCATTGCTGCTACAATTCAGCAGCATTGCTGCTACAATTCGGGGAGGGATAACTCAGTGGTTTGAGCATTGGCCTGCTAAACCCAGGGTTGTAAGCTCAATCCTTGAGGGGGCCACTTAGGGATCTGGGGCAAAATCAGTACTTGGTCCTGCTAGTGAAGGCAGGGGCTGGACTTGATGACCTTTCAAGGTCCCTTCCAGTTCTAGGAGATGGGATATCTCCATTAATTTAAAAAAAAAAAATTTCCTGGGCCACTTCTCCATGGCTCCAGCACATTCTTCACCCTTACATCAAGGCTTTGTCCTGGTGGAGTCCCAGTAGCCAACCCAGAGCTAATCCATGTTCCCCTCAGCCTCTGCCCGCACTGCTATGTCCCAGGTCCTGTAGCTTCCTCAGCCAACCAGAGCATCCTCCAAGTCCAGCAAGGAACTGAACTCATTCTGGCCTGCAGCTCTTCTTATACTAGCCTGCTGGGCCCCAATTGGCTGCTTCCCACACAGCCACTCTAGGCAGCTTGGAGGACCTCTCTACTGTCCTTTTCTGGGGTGGGATGTGGTAGGGCTACGAGACCTGCAGTTGGGGGCCTCAGGGGCCTAGTCCACCCCATCATAGTTTGTTTGTTTGTTGTGGTGTAGGTGGTGGGGAAAGCAGGGTATTTCAAAAAAGTGTTTAAGTGGTTTCCTTGATTTTCCTGGGACTGCTAGGGTTGTAGGAGACAGTATTCACCAGAGGTAAAGCAAGGCAGAATCACACCCAGATTAACTACAGCAGAGGCAATGGCAGAGCCAATTTCTCCTACACACTTCTGGCACCCAGCTTCATTTTGTAAGGCACTGACTTGTTTCTTTTCTTTTCTTTTAGACTTCTAAAAATATGCCCGTCACTTATATCTCTAGGTTCTTGCATACTAGCACACACAGAATTATGAAAATGAGTTGACACATGTCAACTAAACTTACCCAGTCTCAACGCCCGACTCAAACTGAAGGCACAAATATGTCACACCATCACCTTCCCCAGCAAAAGCCAATGTCAACAAATGGGCTTTTCACCAGGCCCCAAAAGTCAACAATCTCAGGCTCTGTCAGACCAACAGTGGAAGCCAGCTTCAAAGTCAAGGGCCTTGTATTGAAAATGCCTTCTCAGGAGCCCTAAGTATTCAAAACTAGGGACTAGGGAGGTGATTTCTCTGGGAGGGAAGACCCAGATTATATAGAGCTTTATAGATCAGTATCAGCCCCTTGAATTGCAGCTTGAAGAGAACAGGAAGCTAGTGTTATTTACTGATCATTTGTATCAATTTACTGCTGTTGACACTGCTAAGCAAGAAGGCCATTACACCCTGCACCAGGTATGTCTAAGGTGTGTCTATATTACAAAGTTTGGTCAACTTAAGTTACGCTGGCTTTCAGCTGATGACTTTTGTAAGGCACTTGGGTGGTGCATGCACACTTGGCTGTTTGCATCAGTGCTGCACATCCTCACCGCATGCAGTTGTGTCAATAGAAAATGCGGTGCACCACGGTAGGTACCCAGTGTGTCTTGCACCATAGTCCGGTGCAATGCCTTGTGGGACATTTTCACAGTGCTTTGTGGGATACCAGCAATTCACCCAGGGATTTGTGGGAACTAGGAGTTAAGTTCCCACAATTTCACTTTCTCCATCCCATACTGCTTATTCCATCCCATAATTTTCACACCTTTTTAAAAATCCCCACAGGCCCGCACACCGATTTTCAGTCTCCGCCATCTCTGTGACAGAAACGTGTACCCTGCACAGCTCAGCACAATTCTCATGACCACTGCTAATACAGGATGCACAATTGTCCTGTATTTGCCAAACTTCAGGAACTACTACAACAACCAGCGTTGTGGTGATGCAGATGAGCTGCTCAAGGACGATGAATGGATGATGGACACAGCAAATAAAAATGTCAGGTTGTTGCTGGGATTCATGAAGCAGCTCCACATGGTGGGTAGGTGCTTCTGGGCCTGAGAAATGAGCACTGATTGCATTGTAAAGCAGATATGGGATGACAACCAGAGGTTGCCAAACTTTCCGATATGAAAAACCATATTGCTGGATCTGCGTGCCGAGCTCTCGCCCCAGCCTTCCAGCGCAGGGACACTAGAACAATAGCAGCGCTGACAGTGCAAAAGTGAGAGGCGATGGTGCTCTGGAAGCCTGCAACACCAAATTGCTATTGGTCGGTGGGGAATCAGATCAGAGTTGGAAAACCCAAAGCAGGGGCCGTTGTCATCCAAGTATGTAAGGCCATTAAGCATCTCATGCCACACAGAACTGTGACTCTTAATAATGTGTAGGGCAGTGGTTCTCAAACTAGGGCCGCCGCTTGTTCAGGGAAAGCCCCTGGCAGGCCGGGCTGGTTTGTTTACCTGCCGCATCCGCAGGTTCAGCCGATCGCAGCTCTCAGCGGCCGCGGTTCGCCGCTCCAGGCCAATGGGGGCGGCGGGAAGTGGCAGCCACTACGTCCCTTGGCCCGCGGCCACTGGGAGCTGTGATTGGCCGAACCTGCGGACGTGGCAGGTAAACAAACCAGCTCGGCCCGCCAGGGGCTTTCCCTGAACAAGCGGCGGCCCACTGGTGTAGGGAATAGTAGATGGATTTGAAGCAATGGTGCTCCTGAACTGCTATGGGACAATAGATAGCAGGCATATCCCTGTTCTGCATCACCCCATTGTGCCAATGAATACATAAACCAAAAGGGGTACTCTTCCATGGTTATGCAAGCACCAGTGGATCATCGGAGGCACTTCACTGATATCAGTGTTGGCTGGTCAGGGAAGGTGCAGCAGGACTTTTCCAAAAGCTGCAAGCAGGGACATTCTTCCCTGACTGGTGCATTCACATTAGTGAGGTTGAAATGCCAACAGTGATGCTCGGGGACCAGGCCAACCCCATGCTCACCTGGTTCATGAAGCCGTACACCAGCCACCTTGAGGTAAGATTCAACTGCTAGCTAAGCAGGTGCAGGATGACTGTTGAATGAGTATTTGGTCAACTCAAAGCTCACTGGTGATGTTTAATGGCTAGATTGCCCCTTAGCAAGGCAAACATTCCAAATGGTATTGCTGCATGTTGTGTATTACACAATATGTTGTGAAGTGAAGGGGAAGGCTACTGGCAAGGTGGAGGGGTGAGATGGACCAGCTGTCTGCTGAATTTGAACAGCCAGGCACAATTAGAATTGCCAATCATGGAGCTATGCTGTAGAGAGAGGCCTTAAAAGACCATTTTAACTGTCAGCCACCGTAGCGTTGTGTCATGCTTTTGGGAACTTGTGTTCCTTCACGTGTACAGACCTAAAGTGTGGGTGGTTTAATGATTCCTGTTATGAATTGTGTAATGATTGCTTGGTGCAAACTAATAAATAGACTTTGAATTTCAAAAAATAAAACTTTATTGTGCACATATACACAGGAAACAAAGTTAAAGTGTAAATAAACAAGTTAAAAACATTTTAGCATCACTGTGAGGTGACCCATATTTATGACGGACAAGTAAAACAATAAACGTACATGTTTACATATTAAAAACATATGACAATGTTTCATTCATGGTAAAAACAAGTAGTGCACTGTGCTTGCTGGCTGATCCTGTAGTTATCCCTGGTCAGTGTAAGTATATGGTTCTCCTCATTCTCCCCTGGCATGGAGGAGCAGGGTAAGGGTTCATACCATGCTGCCACCTGTTTTGCTGGGGGGTACAGAAAGCAGCAACCAGGGTTTTTCTATGGAATGGAAAGGCTGCTGTGTGCAGGGTCTTTGGGCATTTACCTCAATAATGTTCTGCAACATCGTTGTGCGTTGCCTGAGCAAAGCCATAATGTCCTGATGCAACTCCCGATGCACATCTCTATCCCTTTGCCTCTCCTCCAGCATCCGATCTCTCTCTGCCTGGTCCTTCACCCGGCTCTTGGCCGTTTGGCCCCTCCGATCCCTGTGTTCATAGACAGTCTGCAACCGTAGAGGATTGGAGGATCTCACTAAACATATCCTCGCTGGTTCACTTCTTTCTTCATCAGATCTGAGTCAGATGTTCAGCAGGCAGGGAGGGGACATCTCTCAAGGCCACCATAGCAGAGGCTGCTGTTAAAAACAGATAGATACATGATTAGATTTACACTTGTAAGAGAAAGGGAATGATAAGTCTCAAAACTCCTTTACTTTAGTCCCATAAAGACCGTTCATAAATAATGTGAACATTAGCTTCAAAGTGCCTTGTTTTGGCACCATTCTGCAGCTCAAGACATAGTGAATTTGGATTAGCAGGTGAGAGAGGGGAAACTGTGGCATGAAAGGTTTAGATGCTGGGTGCCCCAGAGTACGAATATAAGAAAAGTGCAGTGAATGTTGCCAATATTTTCACAGGCAGTGGTGATTTTGGCTGATATTTCACTCCTGAGGGTGACAGAGGTACAGAGAATGCTGCTGCGACTGGCGTCCCAAAGCCACCCTGGACTGTAGCTGAGAGGGTTGCAGAGTATCCCCGTGAAAGTTAATTTGAATCTGTTACAGAGGAAAAAAGGGACATCCCTGTTCAGATTAAACACTGCCTCTATCTCTGTCTAAGCACAAGACAGTGGTTTATTGTGGACTGTGTAATTCTGACTGCTGTGCTCATCTGTTGGAATTCATTTCCTAATGTAGTAGTTGATTGAAGTGGCAACTATGTATGCATTCCAAAGCATGAACTTTAATTGGCTACCCCGTGCAAGGAATCAAAAGTTAATGCCTTTGTTCTCTAAATGTGCAGATGGGATGAACGCCATTTGTAAGCAAGGCAGAAGGGAAGAGGGAGGGAAGGCTTTGGTCACTGAAAAGAGAAACAAACATGCTTATATAGAATAAGGCATCTATACACTAACCTGAGCTCCTTTCCCCTTCATTACTGGGCTCATCCATGCTCGCCTGGCAGGACTGGCTCGATTCCACTAGAGTTTTGAAGAGCTCCTGGCTCACCACATGGTGTGTGTCCCCCACTTCCTCCTCTTCAGGGGTTTCCACTCCCCGTTCTCATGATGTGTCCACAGTCACATTCAGGGTGTTGGTGGGGTTCCCACCAAGTATGGCAAGCAGTTTGTTGTAGAAACGACAGGTTTGCAGGATGGCCCCAGTGCTGTCGCTCTCGCTCACCTTCTGATATGCCTTGAAGTTCCTTGGCTTTCACCCAACATTGATGCTCATCCCTGTCATGCCTCGGGTTTCTGATGCTCTGTGCGATCAGCACATAGACGTCTATATTGCTTTGGTTGGTCCTTAACTGGACTTGCACAACCTCTTCTCCCCATAATATGGGGAGCTCCAGGACATCTGCCTGGTCCAGGCAGGAGCACATCTAGGTGTAGCTCTCTTTGTGCTGAGCCGGCGTGGCCAGACACTCACAAAGGCTGACTAGTTGGTGTGATCGCCAAGGTGGGCAACCAGGAAAAGGCATTTCAAAGACACACAGAGGTTTTTAAAGAGGGAGTAGACTTCCAGTCTCTGTGACCCCTGCCAGTGGAGTTCAAAGTTGTGATCAGAGTGGCCACTATTGCAGGGGAAAGGGACATCATGGAACAGCTGCTGGAGGACTATTAGGGTTGAGCAAGTAATTCAGTGTCTACACTAGCACTACGTTGATGGAAGTAGGTTGATTTTGGCCCTGCATCGTTGGGGGCGGGGGTATTGTGTTGATGTAATGGGGTGCCTGTATTGACAGCAGACAAGCTTAGGTTTAGATGCATGCAAAAAAAAGTTGAAACAAGGCGACTTAGGTCAGCCTACCTTTGCAGTGTAGACTCAGCCTAAACAGGCTTTAAGAGAACAGTAACTCCTCGCTTAATGTTGTATTTATGTTCCTAAAAAATGCAATTTTAAGCGAAACGATGTTAAGTGAATCCAATTTCCCCATAAGAATGAATGTAAATAGAGGGGGGTTAGGTTCCAGGGAAATTTTTTTCACCATACATACATAAATATATATACACACACAGAGTATAAGTTTTAAACAAACAATTTAACACTGTACACAGCAATGATGATTGTGAAGCTTGGTTGAGGTGGTGAAGTCAGAGGGTGTAAGAGGGTGGGATATTTCCCAGGGACTTCCTTACTACTAAATGATGAACTAGCACTCGGCTGAGCCCTCAAGGGTTAACACATTGTTGTTAATGTAACCTCACACTCTACAAGGCAGCACGAATGGAGTGAGGGGAGACAGCATGGCAGAGAGAGACAGAGACACACACCCTGTGTCTGAGAGAGAGATGTGCATTGCCCCTTTCAGTACGCTGACCTCACTCTAAGTACACTGCCTTGTTAAGTAGATCAACAAGTTGGCTGCTCCCAGGAAGCTCCCTTGCAGGAGCCCTGTCATGTCATCCCTCCTCCCATGAAGATGGGGTAAGTGGGGGTGCAGGAGCAGGGGAGAGGGAGACACCCTGACATTAGCCCCCCTCTCTCCACCCCCCGCACAGCAAGCAGGAGGCTCCTGGGAGCAGCTCCAAGGCAGAGGGTAGGAGCAGCACACGGCAGTGGGGGGAGGGACAGCTGAACTGTTGGCAATTGATAGCCTGCTGGACGGCTGCCACACAGGGAACTTAGGGGAGCAGGGAGCTGATAGGGGGGCTGCCGGTCCACCTTGGTTCCAAGCCCCCACCAGCTAGCTCCAATGAGCTGCTCTTCCTGCAAGCAGTGGACAAAGCAGGTGGCTGCCAAACGACGTTAGAAGGGAGCACTGCACAACTTTAAACGAGCATGTTCTCTAATTGATCAGCAACGTAACAATGAAACAACATTAACCGGGACGACTTTAAGTGAGGAGTTATTGTACCCTCATTTGCAGCTCACTATAATCATTAGGACAGGAAGTCACACAGGCAGAGATAACAGTGAGTAATACATGCAAACAGTGCACCAAACGCAGATGAAAGACACACATGGTCTCTGATACTATCTGGGACTTCAGGAATAGTCTAGGATCCAGAGATACCTCTAAATTGAAAACCCTATTGACAGCACCCTCAAGCCCTAGGTGCAGACATCCTTGACAGAGGCTCAAGATGCTTCCACAACCTACCCGGCACTAGAGTCACTGGGTATTGCTGCATGCTCAGACTTTGTAAAATCTGGCCACTTACTTAGGTGCCTAAATATGGATTTAGGAGCCTAAGTTTAGGCTCCGATTTTTGTAAACCTTTGGCCTTCATGCATTATTTTATCCTTGGTCTTAGTGATGAGACTGACTGTCAGGAAACAGGGACTGCAGAAGAGCCAGGTCTCCGTGCAACCTCATGAGCGCAGTGGGCCTGTAATAGGCTGCCTACTTAGCTACAGGTTTCAGAGTAGCAGCCGTGTTAGTCTGTATCTGCAAAAAGAACAGGAGTACTTGTGGCACCTTAGAGACTAACAAATTTATTTGAGCATAAGCTTTCGTGGGCTACAGCCCACTTCATCGGATGC
>NW_020664598.1:6709621-6733941 GCF_002925995.2 Terrapene triunguis | reverse complement strand
TGGGCTACAGCCCACTTCATCGGATGCTGTAGCCCACGAAAGCTTATGCTCAAATAAATTTGTTAGTCTCTAAGGTGCCACAAGTACTCCTGTTCTTTTTACTTAGCTACACCGTCTGATTGGGTGGAAGAGTCAGCAAACTGGCTCTTAAGCCCAGCAGCAGTTCAGTGGCCACTCAAAGCATTCGCCTATAGCTCCCGCTTATTCCCAGCCTTGTTCCCTCATAGTTCCAGTCCTGTTCTTGCCTCGGTTCTGACCCTCGGCTCCAATTCTTGACTTCTGACTCCAGTTCTGATCCTTGGCTCTGGCCTCTGATGCCTGCTCCAACCACTAGGCCTGATGCCTGCTCCAATTTTAGGCCTGACCGTCCAGGTCCTGGCCACTGACACTGACTGTCAAAAAGGGTGCAAATTGTGAAGATTGGTTTTGTAACAAAGGCACCTTTTTAATAGGAAATGGACTGAAAGCACCAGTGCCAAACAGGGTAGTCACAGGATAAGACTTTTCAATCATTACTGACCTCAGCTGAACTTGCAAAATCTATGGTTAAATAATGAGGATGGTTGGTTCCTTGTTACTCTCTTCTCTGTCCACATTTTGTGATACCTGTGCAATTATATAGGAGATTTCCTAGAGTTGCATCAGCAGGGATCCTCTAGAGGAGTGGTTCTCAACCAGGGGTACACATACCCCAGGGGGTACGCAGAGGTCTTCCAGGGGGTACATCCACTCATTTAGCTATTTGCGTAGTTTTACAACAGGCTACATAAAAAGCACTAGTGAAGTCAGTACAAACTAAAATTTCATACAGACAATGACTTGTTTATACTGCTCTGTATACTGTACACTGAAATGTAAGTACAATATTTATATTCCAATTGATTTATTTTATAATTATATGGTAAAAATGAGAAAGTGAGCCATTTTTCAATACTAGCGCGCTGTGACACTTTTGTATTTTTATGTCTGATTTTGTAAGCAAGCAGTTTTTAAATTAGGTGAAACTTGGGGGTATGCAAGACAAATCAGCCGCTTGAAAGGGGTACAGTCATCTGGAAAGTTTGAGAGCCACTGCTCTAAAGAGGACATTGGAAAGTCCCTCTCCCCACAGCTCCATACACAAATGGTGGGAACTGAAGTCCACAGTTTCAATGGCCCTCAGATCCAGAACTGTGCAGGGGAGAATCCCATCCATGAGGCCCGACCCCTTCCCCACAGCTATATAAGCTTGGGGAAGAGAAGCCAACATGGAGAAGCAGAGACAAGCAGCTGCAGCAGGAACCTGTGAGGGGAGGGATAGCTCAGTGGTTTGAGCATTGGCCTACTAAACCCAGGGTTGTGAATTCAATCCTTGAGGGGGCCACTTAGGGATCTGGGGCAAAAATCTGTCTGGGGATTGGTCCTGCTTTGAGCAGGGGGTTGGACTAGATGACCTCTTGAGGTCCCTTCCAACCCTGATATTCTATGAACTCTAGAGAGGCCATCATCTAGCTTTTACTCAGGATAGTCTTTCCCCTGTGCTGACTGGCATCTCACATATTTACCTCAGCCTCACTCCACCTGTCTTCCACACTCCCCTTCTTCCCATTACTCTAATCTCCTCCCTTTCATGGGCCCTCCACCTTTTCTCTCTCTTTTCTCAGTTAATCCCCTTCCAACAAAACCCCACCCCCAAAATTAGAAACAAAACAAAAATAACACCCCCCGACACCAACATGACATTTGCAAATCACTGTGTTGTTCACTCTGCTCATATGTAATATCCCTTCCCCACAATCCTTGATCTTGTCTATTTAAATTGTAGGCTTTTTGGTGGCTTGTTCTATGTTTGTACAGTGCCTGGCACAATGGGGCATTGATTTTAGCTAGAGTCTCTAGGCGTTACCATAATACAAATAATAGTCATAGAATCACGTAATCCCTTTTATGAATCACTGTCTACATATCCGCTAGAACAGGGTATGCTGATGGTTCATACAAATTAAGAAAAATGCCTAAGCCAGCCCAGTGACCTAGCAGTATTGATCTGTACTGCCACAAAAGAGATCTAGATTTAACTGCAGCTCTTGTCTTCCATGCAGTCAAGTGACAGAATCTGGGACTGCTGAAGATGCCTTGTAGTTAGGGCAGGTTGTTATTCAGAAGCAAGTTGGATAGGTTGATAAAGGGGCAATGTTGGCAGGCTCCCAAAGGAGTCCCCAAACAGCTTGCTAAGGCTAGCGGAGCGGTGGCTGCAATGGGAAGGGAAGGGCTCCCATTAGAAAAACTGGAGTCTGACTTCGGCGCTCCATCATTTTTCTGGCCCGGTGCTAACGTAATAAACCTGGATCGTCACCTACCACCCAGGGCTTGCTGCAGAAGTTATAGATGGAGTAAAGGGAGTTGACACTATGGACTCCGCCATACTGCAGGCCGATGATGAGGCTGCGGAAGTCCTCTCCTAGCGCCATGCTGTATGCATGTTGTCGAACCAGAACAAAGTCAGGCTTAAAGGACCTAGAAGACACAATTAGAGTGATTTTTAAAAGAAAATAATCAGCAAGGCTCCTTTCCCTCTTTTGCCTCCATCTTCCCCTGTTTTGCTCTCCTTCAAATAGGCTGAACCTTCTCAGGCCGCAGTATTGTATCAATTATACTACAAAGAAAAACCTAGTGATTAAAAAAAAAAATCCTACATAACCGCGAGCACAAGGGCTTAGAAACTCTCCAGACAGATTTGCCAGAGTTTCCATTTCAAACAGGCTCACACAGGAACAGCCTGTGATCATCAATTCTCTGGTGGGGTGGGGGAATTCTCCCTAGTAATCCTAATAATTCTCTTTTGAAAATCTTGGCCATATTTGGTGACACTTGTTGCAATGTGCTGCACAGATGAAGGAGGAAAAGATTGTTTGCTAATGATGAGACTGGATACTGAAATGAAGCCCACTGGGTGGGAAGATCATGCACGGATTTCCAAAGATCTCACACATCCAGGCATCCACACACATTTCCTTTTACTCACAGACCGCAGTGCATATTGGACACAGACCGCTGGAACATCAACACCTAGGGATCAGACACTGCAACATAATTAACAAATTTTCAGAGTGCCCATCCAGTGATGGGACTTACTGCACGAGCAATCAACTCATTATCCTAGCCAAGACTTGCCATGGGATCCTTATGATTCCAAATGTAGCAACTCTCTAACCAAACTGGAGGCCCTCCAGGGTTAGGCAGTAGGAGATAGCTTAGGTGTCAACCAGATGGAAATAATTCCTTTGCATACTGTATCTTAGGGCCAATTCAAAGCGTTTGGAAACAGCAATTGGAAAGGCTGCCCAAAACAGAGTTCACCAGTTTGTACCTTGAACGCACTGGAGGGACTTTTCCACTGACTATGGGGACTATTTTACATTTAAACAAAGTTTGCATCAAGGGCATTGGAAAAACTTCCATATTGCATTAAAGTTCTTAAGAGAAATTAGTTCTGTCCCAGGACCCATTACGTCACTGACTTTGAACATTTTCCTTGCTATGAGACTATAATTTCAATCCTTAGGATGTATGAACTGGAACTATTTTGGTTTTATAGCCCCAACTTATATTTCCGTCACTCTGGCTGGGAAATCTGAGATGGCGACTCTGGGCCAGATTGTGGCAAAGAGTATTGAGAATAAAACCCAGAGCTGCTTGTGGTTTTAAACTTTGTTTTATTTGTTGTCCTTGGACTTTTGTTATTAATCTAGACATGGCAAGAAGCATGCTTTGCCCTTGTTGTGAGGCAAGAGGCAGAGGTTTTGAAACATCAGACACCCGCCCCTGTAGTATTTCTAACCCACACAGACTCTTTAATGCAGTGGGCATCAAAGGTGGCATGTTTCTCAATCAGTGAAAGGTGCAATAAACATCAGGAGGGCTGTACTATTGAATGTGCAGCTGATGTATGGATCTTCCTACGGTCAATGAAATGAGGCAAGTGGCGACCCCATGCTGAGAAACAGCAAGAGAATACAAATCTTGGCCGTTTAACTGCTTGACTTCTGCTGACAGTCCATGTAGAAAGCACCCACTGGGCAGCCAAACATCCCCAGAAAAGAAATTAACTCTCTGGATGCCAAACATTCAGGATTCAGTGCCCCCCAGTGGGCTGTTACACATTCTAGGGTCTAAGCAACCAGATGCTCTAGGTGCATCTTAATTTCCCTCAGGTTCAAGAAGATAGGTTGGCACAGCAGCACAAAACTATTAAAAACCACCCAACACCCAAACCCTTCCTTGCAACCAGTTTTGGAACTGGTCCTTACTGAGCTGGAATGTATTTTATGCACGCTGTGCTGGTACTAGCTTTTGTGCCCGCACATGAACCTGCTATATTGACATGCACACCTTTCCCCCCACCAGCCAATGGCGAACATTCAAGGGTAAGATCGAGAATCACACTCTAAAAAAAGCTGTTACCAGCTGAAACTCTGGGTTGAAAGACTTCAGCCTGCTTGAAGTTTAGAGAAAACTATGGACTTTTAGATACCGAGGAAGCAGGAGATCCCAGTATAACAGATGGCAATGATAATGCAGAGTAAATGATGGAGCCCTGCTATCTAAACTCTATATCTTGTATGAGAATAGGATCGGTTTCATTGGTCAGAACCCCTCCACTGAAAAAAAACACTGGGAGAGGGAAGAGGGTGCCAATAACCATAGACAATAGTATGATTCTGCCCTACCACTGCCCCGGGCTATGGATCTCTCACAAGCCACAGCTGAGAAGTGGATCTCTCTTTGGAGATGTGGGGCAATAGCCAGGTCCCAAAGTATCTTGAACAATAAGAAACAAGAGGAATGAGTGCAGGTTCTGCAACCACTAAGGTAAAAGCAGGAAGTGTGACGAAGAGGAGTCTTCTAGGCATCTATAAAAGAGAAACTGAGCCTAGTGGGAAAATGGGAGGCCGAAGGGTAGAAACTAAAAGAAGAGAGATCAAAAGGAAAACAAAGGGCATCATCCCTCGGGAAGCTGGCGAGCCAGCAACTCATAAGGGCGATGATATGAATAGCAAGCAGCTGTGTGCTCTTGTACCTGGGGAGAAAGAGGCTTGGTTCCCACACAGAAGAGGATTTCTCTCAATGCTGTACATTTAGTTTTCTTAGGAGAGTAGATCACTTTTGAAACAATTATTCAGTCAGAGGGGTAAACCATGTTCTAATGCAATGAGCCCTTGAATTTTAGAATGGCTAACAGTATTACAGTTTCCTTTCCCAGCTCCACTCATCCACACAACAAGCAACAAGAATGACAGCCTAAACAGAAAGTTGACACGTCATCTAAAAGAGAAAGGGTTGAGAGAAGACTCCCTTTTCAAATGACATTAAAATAATTGGGCCTGGCAGGTTCTGTAGCATCTATGCATTGAAGTCCCAAGTACCCTCATCTGATGGGGCTAGGAGTGTGGAAATGGTAATGCAGGCTCAGCTCTTGACCAACCCCCTCAACCCAGGTTTCAGAATAGCACTGATGGGCCTTGGTTGCATAGAACCACCTCTAGGCCTCCTTGGCCAAAAGAAAGGTTGCCCGAAAGCAGATAGGCAGAGGAAGAAGCTACCTCAGAAATATAGTGGAAAGCAAAATGCTACGGATAAATGTGAAGTGTGAAAATCCAGAACAGCAGCTCAGAACATACCAGCAATAACTTGTAGCTGTGCCTTGTACGCTTCGCGCAGGTGCCCTACCTTTCCTAGATGGAAGTAGGCTTCCTGAATGCACACACCCTCCTCCCTACTGAGACCAGATGGCTGCAGCTTTTGGCAGAAGAGAGAGCCCTTCCTCATCCCAGCCTCCCCAAAAGCCCTTTCCCATACTCAGCAGAATCTAAAGATGCAAGTCCGATTCTCATTTACACTACACACCACTTTGGCAGTGTAAAAGAGCTTTCAAATGAGGGTAGCTGTAAACTAGAATGGCATGCAGGACTGTCAGGTAAATGAGAATAAGATCCTTTGCCATTTAAACACTCCCACCAAAAATTCATTTTCAGGTTAAACTGATTTGCAATATTATATTTTAAAACGTATTTTAGGTTTATTCTTCTCTAATGCCGACCTTGGAATGGGCATGCATGGCTTTGTCATCTCTAGGCTTGGACTGTGGTAATATTCTCTACTTAGGGTTACCTAGAACCTCCAGAAGCTCCAAACAGTGCAGAGTATAGCTGGCCACCTCCTGAGAGGTGCAATTCACCACAAGCACAAGAACTTGCAGTTCTCTCCTAGTCTGATGTAACTTCCCACTTGTGCCAGATGCTATTCAAAGTGAGTGGCTGCCTCTCACCCTAGAGCTCATCATGGCCGTTCAGATTGGAAGGCTCTTGTTGTCCGTTTCCATAGTCAAGCACCCCAAAAGTGGCAGCAGTGGATCACAGTTGAAAGTCTCCTGCCTTTGGAAGCTGGAAGCGTCTCGACTATGAGGCCACCATGCAAGACATTTATTTTGGTTCGTATTTGAGTGACTGCTTTTTGTTTTGCTCCAATGTGTTTTAGTTCCGTTTTCTAAATGGTAAAACTAATTTTAGCAATGGCCCCAACTCAGAGACATGGATCCAAACACCCACAGCTTTAGGGAAAATCTGAATCCAGATCCTAACTTCTTGGCTCATGCTCAACTATACCTACATTTGTGTTTCAGTATTTGCAATTGCACCACTTAGCTGTCTTGGCAACAGGTGTGATAGAAATTAGTAAATAGGCATTTGAAGGACAATTCAAAGGAATTTTTTCCCTGTTGTTCTCATAGTTAAACACTCCAGGAGCAGCAGCAATGGCTCTGACAGTGGAGAATGCTCTAAGAAGCAGAAGAGAATCAGATCTGAAAAGATCATCAGTAACATTTCACTGTAGTGGTTAGGTTCTCCAGCCATTGTGGACTGGAACACAGCAAATGGCACCAGCAAATCCTGCTGGAAGGTGGCATTTCCTATTTCCTAGTTCTGATTATAGACTTAACTCTGGCTTGTTTCCTTGGTCCTTCAATTGTTCATGGAGAACTTCAAAGAGCTTCATGAACATTAGAAAAATAAAATTCAGGACTACGTTATGCTGCCAAAACACCTTTTAAAATCCCTTTTCCCTCCCGTCAACAAGCCACCCACAGACAGTCAAAAATTACGTCTACTTCCATAAATAAGGCCTGTTTGACCTAGCACTTTACTTCTGCGTCATTAGATTTCTTTTGTGACTGTGAGTGAATCACACAGAAGGGCAGCTGGCCATCTCTTCTATTCATTTCAGCACTCACCATCTAGTCACATAAAGAACAGAAGGTTGCACTACTGTGACATGTTTTTCCCTTTGCACGATGATGCGCTTACGGAGCTCTTGGACCATTCCATAGGAGGAGGGCGGTCTCTCTTTCAGTCTCACAGGGCACTCTGTTTCTCATGTTCACACAAGAAGGCATCTTGGATACCAAAGACTGAACTAACGTATTTTAAGTTTTCTGAGTGACCAACCTGTTTTACCTAAATTCTCTTACAAAGCCTCTCTTATCTTTTCAGTACTCAAAGGGAAGGAAAGTGTATAATTAAGCAATAAGATACAAAAGGCTATGTGTTGCCAGGGGATTAATGGAGTCTACAGGCAATGTTCTGAGGCACAAGGCCAAAACTGGAGTGACTTCAACTACCTAAACAGTGCAATAATCCCCCAAAGAATGCACTACCTCAGGTGTGTGTGAGCTAATATAAAATGGCATTTAGGAAATATGAACAAATCCTGTCTGTGCATTACCTGAGTGTTAGTGATATAGTTATGACATCACTGACAACCAACTACAGAGCTTGGCTATTTTTGGTTTTACATCCATTATTATATATTTCACAATGTTAGAATTACTGCATGTTCCCAGATTTCTCATTATATTAATTTAAATAGCATCGTAAAATCTTCCATTTCAACCAAACCCTCATGTCTTAATTTTCTACAGAAAGGGGCGAATCTTTCCTCCCTTACTCATGCAAAGAATCCCACTGAACTCAATGTGAGTAATGTGATTGGGACTTGACCTTTGGAAAACATTATTTGACAATGTAAAGAAGAGGAGTAGCTGTTTTAAACAGACAGTTGGGGATTCTTCTGGCACAGAGAAATCCACAGGTGGCAGAGAGGGGTCCAGTGACCAAGAGAAGGGGATTATGGCAAGAGTACTGGGAGCCACTGCAGCCACCACAACTTAGAGCAGCCTCAAGGTTGCTCTAAGTTGCTTCTTCAGAACGGACTTACATCTATTGGCCCAAGGACCAGGGATTCGTAAAGCTGGGTTACATGCTGCTCAGGCCATTCAAGAGCAGGCTCCAAAATCCATCCCCATATTTTTACTTGTAAACTGAACAAATTTGTCATGAAACTCAGTGAGGAACAATAAACATAGAACCTCACATAGCCATTTTTTGCAATCACATTTCAGAACAGAACCACACTTTAGGAAAAGTGGTAGAGATCAAAAAGTTACCAGGAAAGAGACTGAAGATTTTAACAGTCCCTGTTACAACAATGGCAGAAGCCAATGGGGTTGTACATGTGTAGGCTTGGCACATTAAATTTTTATTATTTTATCATTTCAACTGATAATAGCGAAGTTCATTTTCAAGCATTTTTTTATGTTTAGCCATTTAAATTTTCACAGAGTTGTACAAAAATTATGGGTTTTAAGCTTTTAAATGTTCACAGCGGTGGGAAATTATGAGAGCGTATCAGACAATTATTTAATGGCAGACATTGAGTTCAAAATGTTAAAGCTTTATAACTAGGGCCCTACCAAATTCACAGCTGTGAAAAACACGTCCCAGACCATGAAATCTGGTCTCCCCTGTGAAATCTGGTCTTTTGTGTAATTTTACCCTATGCTATACAGATTTTAGGATTTCATGGGGGAGACCAGGGTTTCTCAAACTTGGGGTCCCGACTCAAAAGGGAGTTGCACAAAGGACAGAAGGCTATTGTAGGGGAGTCCCTGTATTGCCATCCTTACTTCTGTGCTGGGTGGCCAAAGAGCGGTGGATGCTGTCCGGATGCCCAGCTCTGAAGGCAGCGCCCCACCAGCAGCAGTGCTGAAGTAAGGGTGATAATACCATAGCAAGCCACCCTTAGTCATGTGCTGCTGCCTTCAGGCCTGGACGGCCGGAGAGTGTCGGCTGCTGGCCGAGGGCCCAGCTCTGAAAGCAGCACCGGCGCCAGCAGTAGCACAGAAGTAAGGATGGCAATACTGTGGACCTCCCTACAATAACCTTGCAACCTCCCCTAGAACTCCATTTTGGGTCAGGGCTCCTGGAGTTACAACACGGTGAAATTTCAGCTTTTAAATATCTGAAATCATGAAATTTATGATTTTTAAAAGCCTATGACCATGAAATGAACCAAAATGGACGGTGAATTTGGTAGGACCCTATTTATAACAATTACAAGCACAAATTGTCAACAACATATGTCCAAATACACAAAGTAAATATCCTTAAACGAACTCTAATGAGTTCTTAAGCAGCATTTCTCTTACTTTACCTATCTGTAGGTTTTGATTATTACTGATGGAAATATTTGTTGTTGCTTTGTGTGTGTACAGTGAAATCAACGTTTAGCGACGTTTACTGATAAAAATCTACTCTTTCCACAGCTATACCTGTAGAACAAAGCAGACTTTGCCCCATCATTTCCAACATTCATTTTTCCTCTGAAACATCGCTAATAAAAACCCAGGAAGAAAAGAGATGAATAGGACCAAAAAACTGACCAAACTTAAATACTTTAACCAACTTTTGCATTCACTTCACGATTTAGCTAATGAATGATAACTCAGACCTTGGCTGCAAATTTCTTAGCAGAAGGACTAAGCGTAAATGTGAAAGGGCCAAGGAGGAGTTTTAATCTCTAAATTGTTCCCCACCCTTGTCTGGTAACAGTGACTTCTGCTTTCTGGCAGCTGCCTCCACTCCAAATGTTTTCCCCATAGCTGTCAGCATCCCACTCACACGTCGGCTGGACGCCAGCTGCTGGAGAGGTGAAGAGGGACATTATTCATCCGGGATATAACTAAACCCCGATGAGAGAAACAGTCCCTCCAAGCAGCTGTTTAACAGCAGCAACTGGAATGGATGCAACCAAAGAAAACCTTCCCCTCCCCATTGTGCTTCTGCTAAAAAAAAATAAAATAAAAAGGGGGGGGGGGAGAGGGAGACGATGGTGGAAGAATAAGGCAATCACCTCTCTTGTGGGAATAGTTACTAGGGTTTATAAAAAGTGTGTTGCACATGCTAGATTGTTAAATTTGTAAATACAGGCTGCTAAATTCTACCCTGATTTACATCTTGTTCTAACCCACTGACTTCCCTGGGTTGCTGAGTGCTTAGGTGAAGGTAGCAGTTTGCTGGGGGGAGAGGGCGGGTTGGTTTTTCTTTAAATACATATTTTAAAAGTTACATTCTGTTTGAAATATACCAGCATGACATCTATTTAAAATAATCAGTCAAATTTATTTCATTTGAAATACATTTATTCTTCTGTACATTTTGTGTTAAATATATGGTACGAATTGTACTGTTATAATACAGTACATTCTGTAGATCATGGAAAAACTATACGCTAAATATATTATTTTTCCGTCTGGTTTTCGGGAGACTACATTCTCCAGATCAGTTTCTTCATCCTCCTAAACTTTCCTTCCTTTGCAGGGATTCCCAGTTTGGCTTTAAAAAAGACAGGACATTTTCCTAAAATGTGTGTGGAATTTAGCCAAATGATGAAGAGGCACCAACTAGGGTTCTTCTATGAAACACGATTTCTGGAAGATGTCAGAGGTGAACACTGAGTTTCCCACTAGAGAACTTCTTGGATCAGCACATACCTACTAGCTCTCTCAAACTACTTTCATGTATCCTTTGCAGAACAGTGACAGAAAGAACCCACCCCCTAGCAGTGAGCAGTCCCTGGGTGACAAAAAATACTGATCGCCTAGCAGTGAGCAGCTAATGTGTGGCAAGAAAATATCTTCATAGGACAGGAAACCAACCACCTCCTGCAGGGGGCAGCCTCTGTGTGGTAGAATATCCACTTTTTGGGGTGGGTGGGGCCTTATGTGACAGGAAAACATCCACTTGAGACAGGTGGTCATCCACATGTGGAATTAAAGCATTCACATCCAAGAGCTGGCAACCTGTGTAGAGCAGGAATATACTTGCCTCCTGGAGTGGGCAGAGCTGAACATCAGGAAAAGACCTGCCCCCAGCATGGCAAGTTGCATGTGGAAGTGGCAGTTTCCCATTCCATGAGATCATATAATAGATCACAGTGCAAAAGCATGTAGTGGAGAAACACATTTTTAGGGCACGATGGATTTAGGATTGTGATACAACAGGCTCCAGCTCTGTCACTAGAACACATGCAAATGCTAAATCAGCCGGAATCAACAGAACAGTCATAATTAATTAAAGAGACGAATGGGCTTGTACTGAGGAAACAGAACATTCATTGGCCTCTCCACAGTTGTGATTGACAGGGGCATTTCAGCCAGCTAGCAGAGTGAAGCATGCACATTGTTAGACAAAATGACTGAATTGCAGGCAAAATCTGTAGTACTAACCCCTCGCCCTACAAGAGACCTGTGCTCACCCTGTAGGATTTCCTTCCTAACAGCCAGTTTTTTAAGCATGGCTGGTTCCACTTCTCTTCACTTTCAGTCTCTCTCTTTGCCAGTGGCCAATTCTGTCTCATTTTGATCCAACGGAACTAACCCACTCCTTTTCTCAAGCATGGTCTGTTTGTATCAATCTATTTAGGTACATATGACTCTCCTCACTGCAGTACCTAAACCTCTCACAGTTAGTCATTTATTATTTGTATTATGGTAGTGCCTCAGGGGGCCCAACTCACAGACCAGGACACTATTGTGGCGGGCACCATACAAACACACAAAGAGATGGTCCTTGTCCCTGGATGTTCGTATCACTAGCTGGTGGCAGAAGAACTAAAGTGCCAAACAAGGCGCCTCTAACTGAAGGAGCCAACCAGGGAGGCAACAAGAGGGGAGCAATCTGGCACATATTTAATCCATATCTTTAAAAATCTGAAACACTCCCACAGAAGCTGCTTTTCCCTGTGAAAGAAAACACTCGTGGATTTCAGTGTACCTCTGCTTTTCCCTCCACATCTACCAGAGACAACAACGGCAGGCTTTCTAAGCCTGGGTGCAGGGCCAGCCCACAGCATTTTGGCACCTGAGGCGGGGAGCTCAAATGACGCCCTCATGCCCCCTCGCTTGGGCCAAAACTTTGAAAGGTCTCAATTCTGCCTTCTTCCTGTTCTACTCCTCTCATGGTACTGCTCTGCTACCTACCCCAATAAAGGAGAACTAACAACTTAAAATGCCTTGTTCAAAAATTGCAAGTAACACTTGACTTTCAAACGCCTGAACAGCAAATGTAACTTTTCTTGTCTGCATAGTAAACACTGGCATTTTTATCCATTTGAATAATCGAAGTGGTGCTTTCCGTGCATTCTTGGTTGCAAAGATTTGAACTGCTTCCTGAAGGTCCACAGTCTGGACCTTCCTGAAGGTCCAGCTCATGCTCTATTGAGATGGTTGCAAGGCCAACCAGCCTCTCCTGTGTCATTGTGGAGAGTAGATGTGTTTTTATTAACTTCAGCTTGGAGAAGCTGCATTCTCCACTGGCCACAGTTACAGGAAGTGTGAGAAGTATGCGCAGAGCAACAAAACCATTTGGAAAGAGGGTGGTCATCTTATTCCAGAACAGCCTTTGGAGTTGATCCTGCTGAAATGAAGTTGAAAGGGCTTTCAGTTCATCACCTAAATCACTCGCATCAATATCGTGTGTCAACACTGTCTCTACTGCCCTGCATTGCTGGTGTAGGTCTTCTTCAGGTATAGTGAGGAGTTTTGGAATATCAAACAACATCCCAAATATACTGCTGTGTTCCTTGAGCTGCATTAAACACTCTTCAACTGACTGTATTGCACAATCTAGCACCTGGTTAAAGAATTCAACTTTGAATTGTTGTTTGGGGTCTCTTATGGGATTATCCTGTGCCTCGTAATCAAAATGTCTTCTTCCGGTGACTCTTGTATTCTTGAATGGGCGGGAAAATAGCTTCAGTGTGAAGTTCCTCTGCCAACTTCTGTGCACTCTTCAGAATGATTTGAAATCCCTCATCTGGCCGGTAAGACTGTAGGTATGACTTTGCTTTGTCCAGTTGTTCCATTACTCCAGATATATCAAAGTCAACACCTTGGAGTCTCTTGCTTACAACATTTATTTCAAACAGTATGTCATGTCACAACACTAAGCCACACAGAAATTTGAAGTTATGTATGTTTCTGGTGATTCCATTTCCCTCTGCCACTGTTCTCCCATGAACAGTTCCTGTCATAGCATTATCCTCCATAATGGCAACCATGGCATCATCTATCTTCCCAATTTGGTGTTTGATAGGCTTTATCGCCTCCAGTTGACTTTCCCATCGTGTGGCACTCAGTGGTTTCAGTGTCAGAGAGGATGTTCCCAGATGTTGCTTCAAAATTTGCCATCGATGAGTTGATGCAGAGAAAAATACATAGATGCTTTGAATTACATTAAAAAATTCAGCAGCCTCACTAGAAGCTGATGCTGCATCACTGACCACCAAGTTCAATGAATGAGAACTGCATGGGACAAAAAAAGCTCGAGGGTTTAACTCTCGGATCCATGTCTGCACTCCTCTGTTCTTCCCTCTCATGTCGGCACCATTATCGTAGCTCTGATCTCTCATGTCAGCTATCGCAATTCCCGTATCTTCCAACTTTTTAAGAAGCACATTTGTCATACCAGCTCCTGTAGTATCATCAAAGTCAATAAATTCTAGAAAATGCTCTCTGACAGTCACCATTGCAGGGACATTTTCACTAGGTTCCGTTGTTGTTACAAAATGCACCATTAAAGTCATTTGTTCCGTATGGCCAATGTCAGGTGTGCAGTCCAGAATAATAGAGTAATATCTTTCTGACTTCAGATCTGCCACAATCTTCTGTTTGACTTTTGTTGCCAGTAACTGTACGATCTCATTTTGAATTGTTTTTCCAAGGTAGTGGTGTGTGTACATTTCTTGGGTGGTGACTCTTCTTAGATGCTCCTGGAGGACAGCATCAAACTCAGCCATCAGCTCCACACTTTTAAGGAAGTTTCCATTGTTTGGCACATACAGCTGATCTGAAGTGCCACACAGTGCTAGGTTTTGCCATTCTCACAATGGCAATGAGCCTTTTCAGAACATTTTGCCAGTAAAGAGACTCTGATGCAATCTTCTCTTGATGCTGATCATCTATGGTGGCCTTTAACCTTAGTCTCATCTCAAGCTCTTTCCACCTATGGAATGCTCTCTCGTGATTTGCTGCCTTCCCTTGGCATGCCAGATTTCTAGCCAGATCTTTCCAGTCCTTTGTTCCTGTAGAACCCAATGTGGCTGGAGCATTAGACTGGAAGAGTTTGCAACAAAAACAGTATGCAGCATTCTGGGTTTTTGAGTACATAAGCCATGGCCTCTCCACTTTGTCACCATTGGGGATTTCATGGCAGTAATGTGTTGGATGGAAACTTCTATTTTCATTGTCTTTGGGGAACATGAAGTTTTTTACTTGCTGTGGCCCATGCAGTACAAGGAAGTCCCCCAGGCTACTGCTCAAGTGGGTCCACAGTCCTGGATCATCCAGACTTAAGGAACTAAACTCAGCAGCAGCTGTTTCTTGTGCCTCCACCACACTCTTCTCTGAGCTACACTTTTCTTCAGCAATGCGCATGGTTACATCCATTTGAGATGGAGATATGGATGCTGCCGTAGCTGCCAGGTCACCTGCACTCTGACTAACTGGAAGATCAGGCATCTCCTCACCAGCCACATCCTCACTGGGGCCGGAAGGCTCACCATGAACATTTGTGTCTATGTATCTCAGCAGAGCTCCTTCCTGCTAAGATAGAAAAGCTTCCTTTGCTTGCTTTCTTTTTCTGAATGCTGCCCCAGAGGAGCATTTTCTTCTTTCACTCATGACTGCTGTTCTGTGCCAGCCATAGTGGCTCTCAACACTCAATTGAAGGGGACAAATAAGCAGGCTGGTAGCAGGGCCTGAGTGAGGGAAGATATCAGTGTTTTAAGGGCCTAACTGGCTCCTACTACTTCAGTTGACTGCCTGTTCTCCTCAAGTGGGTTCAGGGAAGCAGCAGGAAACAGGAAGCTCCCTGAGAAGCTGGTGTTAATCAGTCCAGGCTCCTGGGGGTGCTAGAGAGGTACATAACAGCAGAACCGTAACTAGGGATTTTTGCGCCCGAGGCAAGGGACAGGGGCGGCACGTCCGGCTCTTTGGCAGCGGGTTCCTCTCGGAGGGAAGGACCTGCCGCCAAATTGCCGCCGTTCTTCAGTGGCAATTCAGCGGCAGGTCCTTCCCTCCGAGAGGGACTGAGGGACGTGCCGCCGAATTGCCGCCGGTTTTCAGCGGCAATTCAGTGGCAGGTCCTTCCCTCCGAGAGGGATTGAGGGACCCGCCGCAGAGCCAGACGTGCCGCCCCTCTCCCTTGCTGACGACCAGCGGCAATTCGGCAGCAGGTCCCTCAGTCCCTCTCGGAGGGAAGGACTTACTTCCGAAGGAGAGACTTTCTGCGCCCCTCACCTTCTGCGCCTGAGGCAAGTGCCTCACTCGCAGCGCCCTCGTTACGGCACTGCATAAGAGGCTCCTCCTCCTCTCTCTCCCTGCAGCTCCAGCTGCTTTCTGTTATTCCCTCTCACCTTTTCTCCTGCCTGCCTGTTATGTCTCTTGTGCCCTCCTTCCTCCAGCACAGCACTCCACCATCTTTGTGCATCTAGAGCAGAGAGAATATATATGCACCAGCAGCAGACACAGTTTTCTACACTCTGGGTCCTAGTGGCCCCCCCCCACAGTCTGGCACCTGAGGCGGCCACCTCAGTTCGCCTCATAGTAAGGCCAGCCCTGCCTGGGTGGCAAACACAGCCCTGTATTTTATCTAGTGCAGAGAGAGAGGGCGGGCTTAGGAGCATCAAGTTAGAAACATACAATAGGCTCCCTAGGCCCGATTCTCATTTCCACAGAGGCCCTTTCACCCTGTTCTGGCAGTGTAAAGGGGCTCAAAGTAGGTGTAACACTAACAGTTTACGATCCCTTTAGGCTGTCAGAGTGCAGTGTACAGGGGAAATAAAAATCAGGCCCATTAGGTCTAATCCCAATAGGGTTGACTCAGCCCTTCATCCTTCTGAGACTGATAAATTAAGTCCTAGGCAGTTTGCTGTGTGTGGGTCTTTCAGACATCACCTTAATAACCACGGTCCCGTGCATGGATATTGCACCTCTGAGCTATCGCCCTCCATCCAGAGGTGGCTGCAGTTCACTGGTGAAGCGATTCCTGTTTCCAAGGTGGTTAGAGATCTTTTGGAATGAAAGGTCCTCTATAGCTATAGGGCCTCTCATCAAATTGCACAATATTATTTATTTAACATTTAACTGGGAAAGTTTGGGTGCTGCGTATCATCACAGGACTGCAATTGTTATGCAGGCAGGGCAGATGCACTGCAGAATCTCCCCACGCTGCTCTGACAAGGCATTATGCTAATGACCCACCTCACATCCACTTGTTCTGTTGCTGGTCCTACTGAACAGAGGCATCCAGAGTGTTGCAATAAGTATGGTAATTTGGTAACATGGTAAAGTGTTCACTAGAGACTACATAAGGCATCATACGGCTACTCTCTTTCCTTCTGAATTTTTGGAGACATGTGCAAGGAAGAACTTTCAGAGTGAACATTAGATGGAGAAACAGAGGCATAGAGAAATTAAAGCAAACATTTTCAAATGTCGGTAACTCAATAGTTAGGCATCTGAATCCATATTCAGGTCGCTAGATAAGTGATCAGATTTTTAAAGGTACTGAGAATCCTTTGGGCATGTCTCCATTGCATCTGGGAGCAAGCCACCCAGCCCAGGTCCACAGACTCGTGTTATCAAGGCTCGTGCTAGTGCTCTATAAATCCCTGTGTGGACGTGGAGGCTTGGGCTGGAATTCAGGCCCTGAAGCCTGGGGAGAGGATGAGGGATGTGGGCTCAAGAGCCTGAGCTGCAACATCAAAGCAATGTCTGCACAGCTATGTCTAGAGCACTAGTGAAAGCGTGTGGACAAGGGCTGTGAGGCTCACTCCCAGATGTAGTGCAGACATGCCTCTCATCCTCATTGAACTGCCTGTCATTTGTGGGAGCCCCGGGTCTCTAAAAATCAGGCCACCAAGTAGGTACCTTACTCCAGCTGCCCACATTTAACATTTTTTAGCTGAAGTGACTTGCCCAAGGTGTCACAAGCTAGTGGTAGAATCCAAAACGGCATTAAGGTCCACTTACAGCCACTCCCCGCTCTCCCCAATTGACAACACTGCCTACAAAATTATGTATTTAATTTTGTCTGAGGGATGGGATAGGGCTAGAGCTTTAAGTAATATTGCACCTTCCCGTTAAACAGGGCTTCTTTTTCAGAAAAGAGCTCCACAGTTATTTACTTGGGCAGTTTTAATCAACTGGCATAGGGACGAATAGAATGTCCTAAATCCTAGGCCCCCAAAACAATCAAAAAAGTGGTTTGAATTAAGCATGCAATAGACTCTGTCTATTCCATATGAATGACAGGGAGACC
The DNA here is from genome assembly GCF_002925995.2 of Terrapene triunguis. Taxonomy (NCBI): domain Eukaryota; kingdom Metazoa; phylum Chordata; order Testudines; family Emydidae; genus Terrapene; species Terrapene triunguis. The sequence continues at coordinate 6,716,245 of NW_020664598.1, read as the reverse complement.
CATTGCAAATAACTGAATTTAGCTAACTAGGGAATAATTCAATTAACACAATTTAAAATGTGAAGATAATATACCAGAAAATGTTAATATGGAGTGTAGGTTAGCTTAAGTTATTTATAATCTGCTAGTACATACATGACAGTGCATTTACTATATTAAATTAGTAATTCAAACCCTTACTGCAGCACTCAGTTACCATTCCTTTGAAGAGGAGTGTGCAGAAGCCATTGCTTTTTCGGGGGCGGGGGATCCTAAATGTGCATATTAATGAGGTACCATTCTGTCCTATGTCACATTAAGGGGATTTACAGGCATTCAGGATTTTTCCAGGCATCCCGATTGTTCACATTTGCTATCTGGTCACCCTACCTGAGGCTTAAATAGTTCACCTGAACCAAGGCCCAAACAATCCCCTTGCCCAGAAAAAAAGAATCTGTTGCTTTGTTTTTGTTCAATCAACATTTTCTGCACTCTGTGGCCTTGAACTTGTAACTCTCTTCAGGTTCTCCTGTAGTTTCCAGTTTCCCTGGGCCACATCAGACCTTCCATTCCTTGAGTGAGTATAAGCAATTGCTTAAGCAGAAGCTTGCTGTACTGTGGTTTGGGTATTTTAGAAGTAGAAATTACTCATGTTTCTTCTGAGGAATTCTCAGTGTTTGCAGAGAGCGTTAACTTAGAACCTCTCTAATTTATTCCCACAATATTACAGATCTGTCAATCCTTCCCATCTTCTTTAGGGGTTTACTCTTGCTGTGACTAGAATAACTCAACCACAATGAGTATCAAATTATCTTCATTAGGGATCTGTGTGTACATGTGCATAAGGAGCGTGCCTGGGTGAGGCTGTCTGTGGCATGGGTGGATTTATGGGTATAGAACGTATGTGCTCTTGTGGCTAGGAGAAACATGTGCACAAGGGAGGAGAAGGTGAGTTGCACGTGCACGAGAGACAATTTGCATGTGTGTCAGGAGACTAAAGTGTGTGCATGCCTGCGTCTGTGTCCATGGCTGTACAGTGTGTGTGACCACACACAATTGGCATGTATGTATATTTTCATGTTTATGAGCAGTATGAATTATGAGGTTATTATGGGAATGCCTAAGGACCAAGCAAGAACAGGGACCCATTGTGCTAGGCACTGTATAAACACAGAGTAGGAGCCAATCCCTGCCCTGAACAGTTTACAATCTAAACCGTCATGGCAGACAAAAAGGTAAGGGAATGGAGCATAACACACATGCAACGTGAACAGTGTGATGGTGGCAAATGTCATGTTAGTGCCACAATATTATTGATTTTAATTTTTGGGGCAGGTTGTCATGAGTAGGGTATGAGCTAAATGGAAAGACAAAGGGAGGGAGTGGGGTGAGGAGGACAGGACTGAGGGGAAGAGGATGGGAAGGAAGGTAGGAGAGGCAGTTGTAGAGTGAATGAGTGCAGTATGACAGATGTATGTGTCATCCAGAAAAATAAGACGGAACATTGTCCAGTGTTTTCTCCTCTTCTCTTAGCTTGACTTTTGGTAGGCATGAGAGTTGGAGAGCATCTATGGGATAAGACAAAGAATGAGAGTCCCTAGTGATACAGGGTGTGATAAACCTAGTGATTTCCTACAAATCTGTTCTCCAGCCCCATACAGAAGAATTTGAATAGTGTGGGAATTCCCCTTCTGACCAAGGCTGGAGGGAGTGAAGAGTCTTTCCACAAGACTTATGAGTGTGCTCCTTTATTAGCTTCCCAAAGTGAGAATTTCTTTTTCATTCTCTGTGTCTTCTAACCTGCTCCAAGGGTGGTAATACAAGGCACTTGTGCTGTGCTCCCAAGCGAGCTAAGCAGGGGGCCATACCAGCACATGTGGTGAACAAATGCTGCATGTGTGCAGTAGTATGTCAAAGCTGAGATACGTCCAAATGGATAGAACATATGACCAGATCCACATATGCCAGGCACCCATACAGATACCCACCCACCCACCCAAGTCACCCCACCATACAAACATCCACATCTACAAGCACACACGGACAAACACAAAGATGCATACACACCACTGCCACAGCCAGATGCACACATACTCTTTCTCATATATAAATACCCATGCAGACAGACACCCTATAATACAGACAACTCACTCATCACAAACAGAAAACACCCCCTTTTTCAGACACAAAGTTTTATTGTCAGTAACAGTTTAATAAACGAAGGGAAATTTTGATAGACTCATGAATAACTTTAAGGGCATGGGAAGAGAAAAGAAAATGGGATCAACACAGGTGATCTTCTTGGATAGCTTTCCAGTTTTGTGTGTGAATGAACAAAGGAGTAGACTGGCACTGATCACCAGCTGATGGATGCACCAGTGGTGCAGACAGAAGCTTTTGAATGCACATAGCATGGAAATAATTTGTGCACTGGGAGGCAAAAATTAGTGGGACAAGTGAACACAACGGATGTCATAGATCTGAATTTTAAATATTTAACACAGACTCACGAAATCTTACATGGAAAGATCACTGGAAATTTGCATAGATACAAGCACGGCCACAATCATAGAAAAATGGCTGGAGAACTATAAACAAAGTTCCACAGCAGTGTATCAAGTTTGTGGGATATATTTAGTACAGGGATTGGCAACCTTTGGCACGCGGCCCACCAGGGTAAGCCCCCTGGCGGGCCGGGCCAATTTGTTTACCTGCCATGTCCGCAGGTTCGGCCGATCGCGGCTCCCACTGGCTGTGGTTCGCCGTCCCAGGCCAATGGGGGTGGCGGGAAGTGGTGGCCAGCACATCCCTCAGCCCATGCCGCTTCCTGCAGCCCCCATTGGCCTAGAGAGGCGAACTGCGGCCAGTGGGAGCCGTGATCGGCCTAACCTGCGGACTCGGCAGGTAAACAAACCGGCTCGGCCCTCCAGGGGGCTTACCCGGGTGGGCTGCATGCCAAAGGTTGCCAATCCCTGGTCTAGTGGGATGTCCCAGTGATCAATGTGAGATCTGATTGATTCTAACATCTGTATTAATGCTCTAGAACAGGGGTGGGCAAACTTTTTGGTCCGAGGGCCACATCGGCATTGAGAAACTGTATGGAGGGCCGGGTAGGGAAGACTGTGCCTCCCCAAACAGCCTGGTCCCTTCCCCCTTCCACTTCCCGCCCCCTGATTGTCCCCCTCAGAACCCCCGCCCCATCCAACTCTCCCCAGCTCCTTGTCCCCTGACCGCTCCTTCCCGGGACCCCCACCCCAACTGCCCCCCAGGATCCCCCCATCCAACCCCCCCTGTTCTCTGTCCCCTGACTGCCCCACCCCCTATCCACACCCCCGACTCCTATCCACACCCCCATCCCCTGCCAGCCCCCCTGGGACACCCACGCCTATCCAACACCCCCTGCTCCCTGTCCCCTGACTGCTCCCCCCCAGAACCTCTGCCCCATCCAACCGCCCCCTGCTCCCTGTCCCCTGACTGCCTCCCAGGACTCCCTGCCCCTTATCCAACCCCTCGCCCCCTTACCATGAGGCTCAGAGCAGCAGGAGCTCACAGCCCCACCGCCTGGCCAGAGCCACGCCGCCCGTGCTGCCCGGCAGGAGCGGCGGGCCAGAGCGCGGGCTGCGTGGCGCGCTGAGGCTGCGGGGGAGGAGGGACAGCGGGGGAGGGGCCGGGGGCTAGCCTCCCTGGCTGGGAGCTCAGGGGCCAGGCAGGACGGTCCCAGAGGCCGGATGTGGCCCACGGGTCGTAGTTTGCCCACCTCTGCTCTAGAAGAATATGTAGAGAGCATGCTAGTTAAGATACTGTATTTGGGTCTGTAATATAACTCATTGAGTATCGAGAAATAATACAAAGAGAACTTACAGTGGTTAGAAAAATGGGTAGGGAAGAAGATTACATTTCCAACCTGAACAAACGTAAGCTATTACATCTGGATAAAGAAAACAAAATAAATTTGAAAAATGGTAATGACAGAATAAACTAAGAAGTGAAGTTTTAAAAAAAAATGTGATTTGGGGGCTGCATATACAGTATCATTCCCATCATGGAATAGAGAGGTGATCATTGCTCTATATATGACATAGGTTAGATTGCACCTAACATACCATATTGATATTCTGGGCACCTCAGTACCAGAAAGAAGTGGACTAATGCTGTCTGACTAATGAAATGGATAGATGGCCAGGATGAATAGAGAGCAGCACTGCTGGATGTGCCTTTGCCTGCAGTAGACTGTGGTTGATGCAAGGTGGTTATGCTGAAATGCTAACAACTACAGAAATATCCAACAGACTGAGATATTGCATCCTCCCCTGAGGTGACGCAGAAGGCAATGTTGAAGAGGAAAATCTTCCCTAAGGAAGGTGGTGCCGAAGAGCAGGCAGGTTGGTAGATGAAGTTCATGGAAGTATTCAGCGGCCACCAGACCTGCAGATATTCAAGCAGACTGTCCCAGTCAAAGTGGAACGCATATGGGCCTGGTTGTGCGTGCAAGGCAGTATTTACAGTCAAAGTAAGTCAGCAGGAGAATACGAGAGTGAAAGGTGAAATGAAGAGCATTGCCTATTGGCAGTACCATCAGGCCTCAGGTTCAAAAGATTATGAGAATGGGACGTTTCTGCCTAAATTAACGGGTGGGGAAAAGTGAGGATAGAAAACAACAAAACTAGGAAATAATGTACATTTGGGGCCTGATCCAGAGCCCACCAAAGTCACTGGGGGCCTGTCCATTGACCTCAGTGGGCTGTGACCAGGTACCTGACTCATCCCACTTACTCCCACATCTCTCTAAAAAAAAAAAGAAATGTAAGGAAAGTCAGCGTTTCTCACCTTACTACCTTGGTGCCGTTCCTCATGACCTGCATGTCCACCATGCAGCCACCAGTAACGTAAGCAGCCAGGTTCAGCTCTGAGAACTCAGCCTGCAGTGAAGTGAAAGAACAGAGCGTTACATGATGACAGAAAACACAAAGAATAAATTGACAGAAATGCAAAACTGTCTTCACACGGAATGTTTCTTTCAAAACTTTTCCATGAGGCAACAGCAGATCCAATTACTGCCGATTTGCAATGGAAACACTGGAAAAGTGTTTATTGCTCCAACACTAATGCTGCATGACTACTTGGGATTAGGTTTATGGCAATAATAAATACTAAAGGAATTAAGAATCATCAGGCCAAAAAACAAAAACAGAGGTAAAGTCATTTGAATTTGACTCAAGTTCCCACTTGGAAACATTCATTTGGAATTATGTCTGAATCCGCTGTCATGGCACTGGCCAGCTATAAACCTAATGCAAGAGATTTATGCCTCCCTTAATAGCCAAAAACCTCATTATGCTGCAGGAAGGTGACAAACAGGGGAGTCTAGCTGAAGTGGCTTAGCTATTAAAGGTTTAACTATTAAATGTTTAGTGGAGCTGGGTAGGTTACTAAGTTAATGTTTAATTATTAAAACAATTCAGTGCATTCTCTTTATAAACTGTAACTCACACTCATGAAAAGGTTAGCAAAGAATAATTAAGCAATTAGAGGTAAAAGGTGAGTTCCAGGTGACTACGCTTGCTGCATGTCTCAGGTGGATCCCAAGGACTTCAACAGTGTCATATATGTAATAATCCCCTAGAAATGCATTTGATTGAGGGCCTGATTACCAATATGAAATATAATGAAGAAAGGAGTGCAAACTAGACTTGCAGAATGTATTGAGCAGTATATGTGGGAGTAGGATGTCAATATTAGCCAGTCAGGATATTCAAAATTTCTAAAGGTCTTCCCTAATTACAGTTTAATGAATAAACTGTAGTGAGGCATAGTATGTCTGTCTAAAGTGCCTATCACCATAGCTTGCAAGGTCCTGATTCTGCAACAAGATACATGCAGGTAAACCCCTATACCCATATAAAGCCCTATTAAATCAACTGGGCTCCATGGGGATGAAGGCATCTATCTGATTCTGTATCTCATTGCAGTCACAAGGCCTACATTTGGATGCAGAAAACTGATCTTCTCACTTGAATCATTACAAGGGAAAAAGGGGCCACATCTTTTAATTTCAGGTGTGGCTTTTCATTACAGATTTTTAAAAAAAGCAATCGGGCAATGTTGTCCTCTAACTAGTTCAAACTGGCTTCTACCTACTTTCATAGCTATGCAGTGTTGCCAACTCTCACGATTTCATCATGAGTCATACAATAAATTAGTGTTTTTCTTAAAGGCCCAGTAACTGAAATCAAGAGATTGTATGAGAATCAGAGAATCATAGAATATCAGGGTCGGAAGGGACCTCAGGAGGTGATATAGTCCAACCCCCGGCTCCAAGCAGGACCAATCCCCAACTAACTCATCAATATGTCAAATTTCATTTTAAAAAGTGTTTCTAACTCTCATAGATGCACAGAAAAGCTTGAAAATAAGAAGTGAATGCACCTTAAACGTTCAGAAACCAGAAGGCAAATAAGAATAACCTCACCATGATGGGGTGAGGCCCTGGGCTTACTGGTGACTTTTCCTAGTGGTTAGGATGCCGGGCCTCGACATTCCTCCCTGCCACCTCCAGTGCCCCTCGCCTGCAACTATAGCACTGCGAATTGGTGGCCGGGTCACTGATTAATCCCCTTCCAGGAAAGGAGAGTCCAGAGGAATATA
>NW_020664598.1:6680950-6699621 GCF_002925995.2 Terrapene triunguis | reverse complement strand
CCCTACATTTGAACCCTAAAGTTCAAAGTGGGGATCCAGCCTTGACATGGTGGCATAGCGGTGGAGATCGTTTTAACCCAAAAGCCAGTAAGAGATTTTTTTTTCTCCTTCTAGCTGCTTGGAGAGCAGAGCTGAAGGTAGATGCATATCTTATCTCTCCTTGCCTGAAGGCAGAGGTGTTAAGTTTTTTTAACGAGGGGCTTTGTTAAGAGAAGGGTTCAAAGGGAGCAAACTTTGACTGACTGGTAAAGATCATTTACAAGTTGAATTGTTTTTTTTTTTTTTTCTTTTTACATCCTCGGGAGTAGCTTGTTAGAAAGTCTCTGTTAACTCAGCAGCAGCCAGAGCTAAATACATCCCAGTCTCAGTCAACTGCAGAGGGTGTGACCCAGCACAAGAAAACAGGAAAATGACTGCCAAAGAAGTAGCTAAAAAAATAGAACTGGCCAGACTAGAAGCAGAAGAAAATGAGAGAAAACATCAGAGACTGCTTGAAATTAAAAAACTCGAGGAAAAAGCCAAACAGGAGGCCCATGAAAGAGAAGAAAAAGCCAAACAGGAGGCCCATAAAAGAGAGATGGAGCTGAAAGAAAAAGAGATGGAACTGGAAGCAGCAAGGACTAGGCAGGATGCAGCAGACCATCCTAACAACTCCTCTCCAGGTACCACTTCCCATCCCAGGAAATTCCCCACCTACAAGGCAGGCGATGATACTGAGGCCTTCTTAGAAAATTTTGAAAGGGCCTGCCTTGGATACAGCATCCCTCTAACCCAGTACATGGTAGAGCTGAGGCCGCAGCTCAGTGGACCCTTAGCAGAGGTGGCGGCTGAAATGCCTAAGGAACACATGAACAGTTATGAACTTTTTAAAAACAAGGCCAGACTCAGAATGGGGCTAACACCCGAGCATGCCCGTCGGCGGTTCAGAGCCCTAAGGTGGAAACCAGATGTGTCATTTACCCGGCATGCCTACCACATTGACAAAAATTGTGATGCCTGGGTATCAGGAGCAAATGTTAAATCTCTGGAAGATCTGCTTTCCCTAGTAAAAATGGAGCAGTTTTTAGAGGGTGTTCCTGAGGAAATAGAAAGGTACATCCTAGATAGGAAGCCCAAAACTGTAACCGAGGCGGGGGAGATTGGAGCCAAATGGGTGGAGGTGACAGAAAAGAAAAAAGCTAGTAGCAGTTGGAGCGAATATCAGAAGGGGCAAGCCGAAACAAAACCTTACCACCGGGGACAACCCAAGGCCCCACCCACCTCCCAAGGGAAACCCCAGACGCCTTCTCACCCCACCCCACCAGTCTCCACCAACCAACATCGCCCCGGTGATACCTTAGCAGGGCGATGTTTTAAATGTAATGAACTGGGGCATATAAAGGCTCACTGCCCCAAGAACCCCAACCGATTACAGTTCATTACACCCCAGTCACACCAAAGATCCCCAGACCCAGATGCCTCTCTCATACCCTCGGAGCGAAGGGAAACCTTGAGAGTGGGCGGAAAGAAGGTTATCGCTTGGAGGGACACTGGGGCACAAGTGTCAACTATCCACCAATCCCTAGTGGACCCCAAACTCATCAACCCGGAGGCTACAGTGACAATTCAACCCTTCGTGTCACAGTCTGTAACCTTGCCTACAGCCCAGTTGCCTGTCCAGTACAAGGGCTGGGCAGGAATGTGGACTTTTGCAGTCTATGACAATTATCCCATCCCCATGCTGCTGGGGGAAGACTTGGCCAACCATGTGAAGCTAGCCAAGAGGGTGGGAATAGTCACCCGCAGCCAGGCTAAGCAAGCTTTCACCCCCATCCCTGTTCCTGAGCCGGATCCCCTGCCAACGACTGCAACAGCCGTAGTGGATCCAATCCCAGAGACCCAGCCAAAGCCAGTCCCAGAACCGGAACTGGCAACGAAACCAGCACCAGAACCATTGCCAGCACTGAGTCCAGCGCTTGCAACCCCGTCTACAACTCCAATGCCAGAGGGCACCAGCGAGCCTGAACTGGCGGAAGCAGCAGATAACCCTACCCAAGAGGCTCAGCCAGAGCCTGAGATACCACATAGTGCACCAGAGGACAGCGGTTCACAGTCAATGAAAACAGCCCCAGCACCTGCATCGCTTCCAGAGGGACCAAGCCCCAGTCCACAGTCCAAGGAGGAACTGATGTCTCCAGCATCAAGGGAACAGTTCCAGGCCGAGCAGGAAGCAGATGACAGCCTTCAGAAAGCTTGGGCGGCGGCACGGAGCACCCCACCGCCTCTCAGCTCTTCTAACCGATCCCGGTTTGTTGTAGAACAAGGACTTTTATACAAGGAGACTCTTTCTGGTGGGCACCAGGAAGACTGGCATCCTCAAAGACAGTTGGTAGTTCCCACTAAGTATCGGGTAAAGCTCTTGAGCTTAGCCCATGATCATCCCAGTGGCCATTCTGGGGTGAACAGAACCAAAGACCGGTTGGGGAAGTCCTTCCACTGGGAGGGAATGGGCAAGGACGTTGCTAATTATGTCCGGTCTTGTGAGGTGTGCCAACGAGTGGGAAAGCCCCAAGACCAGGTTAAAGCCCCTCTCCAGCCACTACCCATAATTGAGGTCCCATTTCAGCGAGTAGCTGTGGATATTCTGGGTCCTTTCCCAAAGAAGACACCCAGAGGAAAGCAGTACATACTGACTTTCATGGATTTTGCTACCCGATGGCCAGAAGCTGTACCCTTAAGCAACACCAAGACTAAAAGTGTGTGCCAGGCATTAGCAGACATTTTTGCCAGGGTAGGTTGGCCCTCCGACATCCTTACAGATTCGGGAACTAATTTCCTGGCAGGGAACATGAAAACCCTGTGGGAAGCTCATGGGGTGAATCACTTGGTTGCCACCCCTCATCACCATCAAACCAATGGTCTGGTGGAGAGGTTTAATGGAACTTTGGGGGCCATGGTACGTAAATTCATAAATGAACACTCCAATGATTGGGACCTAGTGTTGCAGCAGTTGCTTTTTGCCTACAGGGCTGTACCACATCCCAGTTTAGGGTTTTCACCATTTGAACTTGTGTATGGCCGCGAGGTTAAGGGGCCATTACAGTTGGTGAAGCAGCAATGGGAGGGGTTTACGCCTTCTCCAGGAACTAACATTCTAGACTTTGTAAGCAACCTACAAAACACCCTCCGACACTCTTTAGCCCTTGCTAAAGAAAACCTAAAGGATGCTCAGGAAGAGCAAAAGGCCTGGTATGATAAACATTCCAGAGAACGGTCCTTCAAAGTAGGAGACCAAGTCATGGTCTTAAAGGCGCTCCAGGCCCATAAAATGGAAGCGTCGTGGGAAGGACCATTCACGGTCCAGGAGCGCCTAGGAGCTGTTAACTATCTCATAGCCTCCCCCACCTCCAACATAAAGCCTAAGGTATACCATGTTAATTCTCTTAAGCCCTTTTATTCCAGAGGATTAAACGTTTGCCAGTTTACAGCCCAGGAAACAGATGACGCGGAGTGGCCTGCAGGTGTCTACTACGAAGGAAAAAGGAATGGTGGCGTGGAAGAGGTGAACCTCTCCACGACCCTGGGACGTCTGCAGCGACAGCAGATCAAGGAGCTGTGCACAAGCTTTGCACCGATTTTCTCAGCCACTCCAGGACGGACCGAACGGGCATACCACTCCATTGACACAGGTAATGCTCACCCAATTAGAACCCCACCCTACCGGGAGTCACCTCATGCCCAAGCTGCTATAGAAAGGGAGATTCAGGACATGCTACAGATGGGTATAATCCGCCCCTCTAACAGTGCATGGGCATCTCCAGTGGTTCTAGTTCCCAAACCAGATGGGGAAATACGCTTTTGCGTGGACTACCGTAAGCTAAATGCTGTAACTCGTCCTGACAACTATCCAATGCCACGCACAGATGAGCTATTGGAGAAATTGGGACATGCCCAATTCATCTCTACTTTAGACTTAACCAAAGGGTACTGGCAAGTACCACTAGATGAACCCGCTAAGGAAAGGTCAGCCTTCGTCACCCAGGCAGGGGTGTACGAATTCAATGTACTCCCTTTCGGGTTGCGAAATGCACCCGCCACCTTCCAAAGACTTGTAGATGGTCTCCTAGCGGGATTGGGAGAATCTGCAGTTGCCTACCTCGATGATGTGGCCATTTTTTCTGATTCATGGACAGAACACCTGGAGCACCTGGGAAAAGTCTTCGAGCGCATCCGACAGGCAGGACTAACTGTTAAGGCTAAAAAGTGTCAAATAGGCCAAAACAGAGTGACGTACCTGGGGCACCAGGTGGGTCAAGGAACTATAAATCCCCTACAGGCCAAAGTGGATGCTATCCAAAAGTGGCCGGTTCCAAAGTCAAAGAAACAGGTCCAATCCTTCTTAGGCTTGGCCGGATATTATAGGCGATTTGTACCACACTACAGCCAAATCGCCGCCCCGCTGACAGACCTAACCAGAAAGAAACAGCCAAATGCAGTTCAGTGGACTGATGAGTGTCAAAAGGCCTTTAACCAGCTTAAGGCAACACTCATGTCTGACCCTGTGCTAAGGGCCCCAGACTTTGACAAACCGTTCCTAGTAACCACAGATGCTTCCGAGAGAGGCGTGGGAGCAGTTTTAATGCAGGAAGGACCGGATCAAGAATTCCATCCTGTCGTGTTTCTCAGCAAAAAACTGTCTGAGAGGGAAAGTCACTGGTCAATCAGCGAAAAGGAATGCTACGCCATTGTGTACGCGCTGGAAAAGCTACGCCCATATGTTTGGGGACGGCGTTTCCAACTACAAACAGACCATGCTGCGCTACAGTGGCTTCATACCGCCAAGGGAAATAACAAAAAACTTCTTCGGGAGTTTAGCTCTCCAAGATTTTGATTTTGAAATACAACACATTTCGGGAGCTTCTAACAAAGTGGCTGATGCACTCTCCCGGGAAAGTTTCCCAGAGTTAACTGGTTAACAATTATTCTTGGAATGAAACATTGTTAGTTTTTATATAATCAGTAGTATGTCTTATTAACTCTGTTTTCTCCTAAAACTCCAGGAAGAAATCACAGCCAGTGTGGAACCGAACGTCCAACACTATCTGTGATTTGGGGGGCGTGTCATAACTATGAAGGGAAGGGTAACAGCTCTCTGTGTACAGAGACTCCAAATCCTTTTACCTGTAAAGGGTTAAGAGGCTCGGGTAACCTGGCTGACGCCTGACCCGAAGGACCAATAAGGAGACAAGATACTTTCAAATCTTGGGGGGGGAAAGGCTTTTGTGTGTGCTCTTTGTTTTAAGGGGGGTTCGCTCTGGGGACTGAGAGGGACCAGACATCAATCCAGGTTCTCCCCATCTTTCTAAACAAGTCTCTCCTATTTCAAACTAGTAAGTAAAAAGACAGCAAGGCGTCTTAGATTTACTTTGTTTTCTCAACTTGTAAATGTACCTTTTTACCAGAGTGTGTATCTTTGTTTGCTGTACTTTGAACCTAAGACAGAGGGGGGTCCTCTGAGCTCTTTAAGTTTGATTACCCTGTAAAGTTATTCTCCATACTGATTTTACAGAGATGATTTTTACCTTTTTCTTTAATTAAAAGCCTTCTTTTTTAAGAACCAGATTGATTTCTCCTTGTTTTAAGATCCAAGGGGGTTTGGATCTGTATTCACCAGGAGTTGGTGAAAGGAGGGTGGAAGGAAGGAGGGGGGATGGTTAACTTCTCCTTGTTTTAAGATCCAAGGGGGTTTGGATCTGTGTTCACCAGGGAATTGGTGAAAGGTTTCTCAAGGCTTCCCAGGGAGGGAATTCTTGTGATGGTGGCAGCGGACCAAAGCTAAGCTGGTAGATAAGCTTAGAAGTTTTTATGCAGGCCCCTACATTTGAACCCTAAAGTTCAAAGTGGGGATCCAGCCTTGACAGCAGCCTTGCTCAGGAGCTGTCAGAACAGGTTTGTCCCTGTACCCTGTCAGCTCAGCTGGAGGCAGGCTGGCTCCCTTTTAAGTTCCTGCTCCAGTTGGAGCAGGCTCTGTAGGTGCAGGGGGCAGAGTCACCTGGGTCCAGCACTGCTTCTTAACCCCTTCAGTTCTAATGTGGGGTTTATACACCCCATCATGCCCACATTTAAAAAAAAAATCTCACAATTTTTTAGGCCTGAGTCTGACTTATGAGTTTTGAATGCTTGGGGATAGCCATACTGATAATGCAATTGGCCAGCTACATTTAGTGCCGGTAACATCACATCTACTCTTCAAACATTGTAGGGAAATCCCTTAAACAACTTTTACATTGGAATCCTTCCATAACAGAAATTCCCCACCATCCAAAAGGAACTCTTTGTGCCAAGGAGTTCAAATGGGACCACAAGTGCACAAATGAACTCTTGTCAGCTGTTTGATGATTGGTCATGTTCTCGCCAATATCACAGTTTTACCTACCCATCACCACGCCAGTGTTCTGATCTATACAAGATCTAAGTTAGTCTATCTCTATTGAGTCTATTAGAGCAAGAGAGTTCACCTCTCTCAGAATCATTGTTTCATGTTATCAGCAGACTCAGTCAGACATTGCTGCATCAGTTACATACGGCTTACATTTGGAGGGTTAACTTGGCAACCATGAGTGGGCCAGAGACTTACTTTTAAAACGTGCTTATATTCTGCACAATCTGAACATACCCTATGGACTATGCGTCACTCTGGAGGTTACCCTACTCTCACTCATGCAGTCTTTACTCAGGCCATCGACTTTCATGGAAATTTTGCCTGAGTGAGAAAATGTAGAATTGGACCATATGATAAGAACATAAGAACATAAGAACGGCCGTACCGGGTCAGACCAAAGGTCCATCTAGCCCAGTATCCTGTCTGCCGACAGTGGCCAATGCCAGGTGCCCCAGAGGGAGTGGACCTAACAGGCAATGATCAAGTGATCTCTCTCCTGACATCCATCTCCACCCTCTGACAAACAGAGGCTAGGGACACCATTCCTTACCCATCCTGGCTAATAGCCATTAATGGACTTAACCACCATGAATTTATCCAGTTCTCTTTTAAACGTTGTTATAGTCCTAGCCTTCACAACCTCCTCAGGTAAGGAGTTCCACAAGTTGACTGTGCGCTGCGTGAAGAAGAACTTCCTTGTATTTGTTTTAAACCTGCTACCTATTAATTTCATTTGGTGACCCCTAGTTCTTGTATTATGGGAATAAGTAAATAACTTTTCCTTATCCACTTTCTCCACATCACTCATGATTTGATATACCTCTATCATTATCATATCCCCCCTTAGTCTCCTCTTTTCCAAACTGAAGAGTCCTAACCTCTTTAATCTCTCCTCATATGGGACCCGTTCCAAACCCCTAATCATTTTAGTTGCCCTTTTCTGAACCTTTTCTAGTGCCAGTATATCTTTTTTGAGATGAGGAAACCACATCGGTACGCAGTATTCGAGATGTGGGCGTACCATCGATTTATATAAGGGCAATAATATATTCTCAGTCTTATTCTCTATCCCCTTTTTAATGATCCCTAACATCCTGTTTGTCATCAAAACTCCCTGATGTGTGTAAATAGCCCTATCCATATAAGTTATTTTTAGAGTGCCCAACACTGACCTATCCAAGCACACATTCTCACCTATTATCACCTTTTTCTGGCATTGGTTTTCTGCCTTACTCTGCTAAGTTAACAGCCATTGCCTCTTTCACCTAGGTGCTTTGTGCTATCAGACAGGCCCGATAGCTAACATTTGGAAGAAGGCTGAACCTTCAGCAAGAATTGTTTCCTGTTGATTTCCCATCATGCTCTGTATTTTTGGCTCTGTGGCTTTTCTAGGCCTGACAACTTCCTTGGCTGGATGCTCATGGTCTAATGCCTTTATGAACCTGCGCTCACTTTGCAGACAAAAGCAGTCAGTGCAGATAGAGAAAGATTGATAGATAACTGTGCATCAGAGGGGAAGGTCTGATGGTCCTTTCCTTGGCACATCGTGTAGTCATTTATACCTGTGCTAAGTGGATGTAGATGATACCATTCTAATCTGGTGATTTACACTCACTTTGCACTCCTGTAAATGACTGCTTAACATAGAATCAGGTCCAGGTCCAGTGAGCCTCCCAATAGACTCAGGATAGCAGGACTTGAACTAGTGCTCTAAAACAGCTGTAGAGACAGTGCTTTGAAATTACCGCTCAGGCTGGAGCTCGGACTCTGAAGCCTGTCCCCTCCCTAGGCTTCAGAGCCCGAGCCCCCACTTCAAAGTTTACCCTACACACCTTTTTTTAAGAGTACTTGAGAGAGCCTTGCTTGCCCCAAGTGTGTCAACCCATGCTGGAAGGCTGGCTCCCATTGACTACATAGCCATACCCTTTGTAACTCTGGGGGTCCCAGAATTTAGCAGACTCACATTTACATTTTGAGGTTAAACGACAAAAAACATTTTCCACAAAAAGTATTTAAGTGTTTTAACTCCTCCCTCTGCCCACCCCCCGCCAAACTTCCCAAACCTTCCTCAAACTTCAGAACTTTTTATGAAACCTCCAACTTCTCGGGACTCTTTCCATCCCAATCTTTGCTCTGAATGCTGCCAAAAACTTGACACAAAGTTCTAGGTGCCAAAGAAACATTTTGGTTAAATATTTTTGAGGGGTTGAGGCGTTGTTTATATATTTGCTACAGAATAAAGCAGAAAATTACTCATAATTTAAAAGCATAAAATGAATTGTAAATGTAAATTAATTAGTTTTTGCCAATACCAATTCTCGATACTGTGATGTGGGAGACTTGGGCATAGGCCTGGAAAACATACACAATTTTTGCACTGGCACAACTATTTTGGTTAGGAACATGATTTTTTAAAAACCAAAACAGTGACATCTGTATAACCCCTAATGTGGGCGCAGCTAGTCCAGTACAAAGGTGCCTTATACCAATATAGCTTATTCCCCTTTTTTGTATGAGAACAAGCTATGGTAATATAAGCATATTTATGCCAATATAACTGTCCACACTTGGGGGTTTAAAGCAGTACAACTTGTGTGTTAAAATCCCTGTCCAAATCTCTCACTCCTTGAGCTAGAAGGGAGCTAAGGAGCACTTTGGAAGCAGCATGTTCAGCCCCTGAAGAGTGGAGGGGAATGTATGTCTCATACTGTGGCAGTGATTGGCTGCAAAAGGAGTCCTGCCCACCAGCCATTGGTCAGAAAGTTGATGGTGGTGATGCAAGTCCAAAGGTATAAAGGGGCGGGGTGGGGCGGTGGGGGTGGGGGAAGATAAAGGGCAGAAGAAAATTCTCAGGTCTCTGACAGGGAAGCAGGCACTACACAGGCCACTCTGCCAACAGAAATTCGACAGGCAGATAGAGAGGAGTAAAGTGATTTCTTTTCCCAAGTCAACATCACTTATACCATCTTGCAGAACCAGCCAGTGAACGAACAATGGCAATAAAAAAAAAGAAAGAAAGCCCAGAAAAGAGATTCCATTCTGTTCCCTAATCAGATGCATTTGACTCTAGTTTAATCTCCTGCATGGCAGTGGAGAGGAGGATTGTGATTTTTTTTTTTTTAAAGCTAGCAGGCTTAGCATGTCCACACAGTTCCCAGCACTCCCTGTGTTCTTCATTTTTGCGCTACTGAACTTTCTAAGCCCTCATCTGCTTTTAATCTAACTAAAAGCTCCTTTCGTTGGTTCCTATTTAAAATAAAAGACAAGGTTACATTAGATATTTATATGACTACACACACATTTTTATACTGCTTTAACTGCAAATTTCAATGCCATCTTAATTCTGGCGTTGACAAGATACCACACCTCCATAATTGTATATGCAATACTGTATCTGCGTACAAACATAAATACACTGTAAGTGTATGCACACACAGATCTTTGAACAGAATCCAGAAATTCCACAACAGACCTTTCTAATTCCTCTTCTCTTTGGCTGGTTTTTCACTCCACATGTTTTGCTCTTTGCACCTGATGAATACTCTATATGAATCACTTGACACACTGAGAGGCTGATGCTGGGTATATTAAATTTTAGGCAGTATTTAGAAGAAGTAGAAGAGGATTTTCATCCTTTCTATTTGCTTTTCTCTTTACTGCCTATCCCTTCCCCTGAGAGGCCTGTCCATCTTCCTAAGGATCCCCATTAATTCGCCCTTTTTTCTCCTCTTTAAGTCCCTTATGTTGCAAGGACCCGCCTCTGGCTAGGACACTTTGCCCTTACCAGCCTTGCTTCTGAAATGAGCCAGTTGTCATCATGCTAGAGCAGTATGGTCTCTCTTTAGGGAGGGGCCTAATTTTTAACCCAGTAAATGGAATCTCTTAATCATTTTGTACTGACATTTCCAACAGTTCTGGTTAATAATTTCCAATTTTTGTAGGTGAAAAAGCCAGCACTTTGTAAATATTGATTTGCACTATGCTAATACTGACATTTACAGAGTTACAGGGTTTTAATGACTCTGCAGTCTATAGTCCCTGGGCAGGAAGAAGGGCGAACAGGATGTGTGCATGAGTGCAGTGAGTGGGAATGGGATGTGTGTTTGATGTATGGGTTGTCCTTCAGGGAAGGAAGGAAGGTGAAGAAGGTGCAGCTGGGGAGTGGGACACTGTGTGTCCAATGAGAGGTCTCATGCATGCTGTTTAATGGCCCTGAGTCAGTGTGAATGCACGCAGCCTACAGGGAACACTGAGACCAGGTAGCCACATGCCGCTTGGTGCCTGTGCTAAAGGTTAAGTGCCATTCAGTGTTGTCAGCTGTCAGGATTTTATTGCCAGTCTTGCGATATTTGTTGTTTTTCTTAAAGCCCCAGCTCAGTCATGCCACTATATTAAAATCTCAGATTCAATTTTTTTTTTTTTAAAAAAGAACATTTCTAGGCCTGTTGTCACAGTGAATAGCTCGAAAACATGAAACCTAATGGCTCGAAAGAGCAGAAGGCAAATAAAGAACAGTTTCATTGTTTTAAAAACTTCATTATTTTTAAATCAGTCTCAGTTTTCTGGAGGCCTATTGTCATGATTTCTGAATAATAGATTTAGCAATACTGTGACAACCACCACCTAACTGTAGGTATCTATATTCAAGAGCTGCTCTTCTGGAAATGCTTTCTTTTATAAAAATTTTGAGTTCCTTAAAAAAAACCCCAAACAACAAACAAAACAAATAACTACATGGTTGTTTAATGAGTGCTTAATCCATGTGGCTAGAAAGGATTGTCCATGTGACTACACTTCTTTGGCCTATCAGATTCTTCCTTTCAGAATGCCCGCTCTATGACACTAATTAAAATACTGATTTAGGAATTTAAGTACAATAAAACTGGAGAGATCTTCTGTAATATAACTCTCTTTTGTCTAGGTAATTCATGAGCAATTCTTGTCAACATTACCAGCACAGTCATAACCCTATTCCACAAGAGATTTCCAGAAGCATATATAGAGGGGTTCATTGAATAATGATACTCTGAAAATAAACCATGCCGTGGGAACAAGTGAATGAGCTGTAAAAGACGAATGAGTGTTAGAGAGAGAGATAAAGAAAGAAATGGTGGGAAAGAGAGGAGATGGGAGAGCAACAGGACCGAACTTTATTAATTTACATGAGCCTTCTGGCCTGAGCAGTTCTCTCCTTAACCCTTTCTGTCCCTGCATAGAGCCATTAGCTGACATAAGGGCTGAGGAAGGATGCTCTAGGAAACCTGAAGAAAAATGATCCAAAAGGCAGCAGATTCTGCAAGAGAAAAGCTGCACTATCTCTGCTACTAATCCTCTGTGTTATTCTCTGACTCTCATTCTCTGGAGCGGTGTGGTGCACATGCTGCACCATGCTATTGGGAGGAGGGGACATTTCTAGAAACCACCAGGTTTCCAGATCACACATTCCTCAGGAAAAAGTGATAAGTAATAATCAAAAAGGACAGAATTATCTGGGCCAGGTTCAGTGACTTTAGATAAGAGGGACTTCTAAGAAGGGCCCCACTGCATCCCACCAGTTTTATCCACTTCAATATCCTCTCCATCCCCTGAAAATATCCAGCAGTCCCTAGACATAGGCTATGCTGTACCCGCTACTGTATTCAGCTTCACTCCCTTGTGGCTACAGGTCACACCAGTTGTTGAGCAGAGGAGCATGCTCAGCTGGAGGCAGCTTTCTGTAAGTGGGCCCTAGTGCCATCAGCACCAGCCCAGGCAGCAATGCCTCTCCCACCGCTAAGCTCAGGTCTGAGATCCTCCCTAAAAACAAGATTAAAAAGGACTTGTGGCCATTGGATTTCATGGGCCCAAAAGGCCAACTCTAGATGGATGTAATGGAGGAGAGGCTGGAGAAGCCTGAATAACCTGTGACCTTTAAGAAAAAGCAGCTACACCTCTACCCCGATATAATGCTGTCCTCGGGAGCCAAAAAATCTTACCGTGTTGTAGGTGAAACCGCGTTATATTGAACTTGCTTTGATCCACCGGAGCGCGCAGCCCCACCCCACCCCGGAGCACTGCTTTACCACGTTATACCCAAATTCGTGTTATATCGGGTCGCGTTATATCGGGGTAGAGGTGTACTAGCTTTTAACTATAGTGTTTAGTTTGCCTCCATCTACAATGGTTATATTCTCAAAGCTCTTAGAAAGGAAAAAGGATAGTGTGACACTCTGTACCCCAAAGCAATACCCTGGCACTCCCATACTCACCACTGTCATATATACCTCTACCCCGATATAACGCTGTTCTTGGGAGCCAAAAAATCTTACTGCGTTATAGGTGAAACCGCGTTATATTGAACTTGCTTTGATCCGCCGGAGCGCGCAGCCCCGCCCCCCTGGAGCACTGCTTTACCGCATTATATCCGAATTCGTGTTATATCGGGTCGCGTTATATCGGGGTAGAGGTGTAATTATGTTATGTTTTGTACAAAGTATACCTTGTAAAATATCATTTTAAAAGTCTTAATCTGTTGAACATTAATATCCTCTTAAGTTGTATGTGCTATCATTGTATGTGAAGTTATGAGGTTTTGCTGTGTGTGTTACTGAAATATATTGTGAAGTTGGAAACGCTCACAACCAGTCTTTCAGGTACAACAGTGGGGCAGCCAGAAAGTGATGATGGCCCATTAAGGGGAATACACACACACACACACAGGAGGATTACCCCAGGAACTGTATACAATAGAAACCTATCAGAGAGCACATACTCAGTGGAGGCTGCTTGACTTATGTCATAGCAAAGGATCTTTCCAGCAAGCTGGAAGAAGCTATAAAAAGGGGAAGTGACATCATCATTTGGCCTCACTCCCCCCACAACTCAACACCTGGAAACATGTCTAGAGAACAAAGACTGAACTGGGGAGGTGGTCCCAGGCTGAAAAGGAGAATCCCCGCTTGTGTATTAAGGAGCTATACCATCCGGGTGAGATATTGCTCGATTTAAATCCTGTCTAGTTCATAGAACTCAGATTGTGATTTTACTTGTTAGGTAACCACCTTTTATCTGTATGCTTATTACTTATAATCACTTAAAATCTATCTTTCTGTAGTTAATAAATCTGTTTTATATTTTTTTTTTACCTAAAACAGTGTGTTGCTTGAAGTGCAAGAGAAATCTGCTCAGGAACAAGGGCTGGTGCATGTCCCCTCCACATCGAGGGAGGGGCGGACTGGGTCATAAACTTACACTTGTCAGGCTTCTGACCAGGGCAAGACCGTACAGCTCTGGGGTCCTAGGCTGGGAGCGGGGGCGGAATAGGCTAGAGCCTATCTATTGTTGGTTCATGAGTGGCTGGTGAAAGCATTCATGTAACTCAACTGGGTGTGTCCCTGCCTGTGGATGGCTGTGTGAATGCAGGACCTGGAGGGGTTTGCAGCTTGTCATCGCATCACAGTCTGAGAGGGAGCTCAGGTTGGTAAGACAGAGGGCTGAGCGGTACTCCAGTTCCAGATTGCACCCCAGGGAACCCATCACAGCTAGTAACTTAAAAAACAAAAAAACAACAACAAAGTTCAGATTCTCCTTTGCATTTCTATGCCCCAAGGATTCGGGTGATCAGTAGCTGTACAATTCACGGAAACCAAAAATAAGATGATATGCCACATCTTCCCCATGAAGCTGAGCTCCACAGTGTTCAAGCACCTGTTGGACTGAGATGAAAGAGAGCGAGATATTATAATCCATTTGGGGTCTCCTTCATGGCAGTTCTAGCCTAGCTTCCTTGAGGGGGGAAGGAGCCCCCAGCTTTTCATTATTTATAAAAGATTTTTTCTAGAACACCGTGAGAACCCACACCCTAGGGGCTCAAGAACAGAAGGCAAATCAAAGGAACCCAACATTTATTATTATTAAAAAAAATCTCATTTGTTTTGGAGACTGACTCATGATTTTCAAATGCTTGGGATTGGTAATACTGAATCTGAGGTCTTGAATTTTTAGATAGATAAATTCTCAGGGGTTAGATGGTTTAGGGCCCTGGGAATATGATAAACCAAGACTTCCACCTGTTGGTAAGAGCTTCCAAGTGTGACTCAGCTTGATAGTGACTGAATGCCATTGTCACAGAAGGACTCTTGGGAGAAAAATATCCACATAACATAAAGCACAACCATAATTGACTCCCTTGTTGGCAGAAAAGTCCCCAGTTCAGCAAAGCACTTAAGAACAAGCTACACTTTAAGTACATGCTTAAGTCTCACTGAAGCCAATTTAATTGCTTTGCTGAATAGAGATGGGAATACTCATGTACTTACAGATAAGCACATGCTTAAGTGCTTTACTGAATGGAGGCCTAAATGAACATGGAGACTGAATTACTCTCTCTGTGTTAGGAGAGGTCTTTCAGGATCAGGCTTGAGGTACATTGATGGAGCAATGTGGGGAAGCTTGCATAGCTGCTGTCTGTGTTGTGCCTGTTTTTTGGCTAAAGAGACAATTTAAGTCTCTATGGCTGTCAATCTGGCCCCTTTGGCCAACACTAAATTCACTAAAAATGCTAAAGAAAAAGATTTAATGTACGCTTGGATGAAAGAAGCTTTAGAGATTCAAACACAGAGATAAAAACTGTGGCTTCCAATGCTCTGGCTTAATTCCCTCACTGATTGCTCCAACATCCAAGAAGAGAAAAGAGTCTTTGGAAACAGATGTTACATTGGAAGAGCTAAAATCCCTAAATATTACTAGTAAGAGAGCTTTACATTTGGGTAATGGAACTGCACGCATGGTGGGAAGTTTCTGGCAATGCTGAACTTTTCCAGATGCACTTGGAACATAAATGCCCCCAGCCCTCCAGGAGCGGCGCCAGAGTTTTTGCCGCCCTAGGCGGCAGCGCTCCCCTGAGCATTCGGCGGTGGGGGGTCCTTCCGCTCCGCATCTTCAGGGCACTTCGGCGGCGGGTCCCAGAGCGAGTGAAGGACCCACCGCCAAATTTCTGCCGAAGACCCGGAGCGGACGGACCCCCCGCCGCTGAATTTCCGCCGAGGATGGCAAAATGCTGCCTCTCAAATCCTGCCGCCCTAGGCGACCGCCTAGGGTCGCCTAGTGGAAGCGCTGGCCCTGCAGCCCTCAAATAACAACAGTTCTTCTGTATCATCACCCTGCTTTGGGTCAGGATTGGAATCCTCACTGTCACTGATGATCTTTGGTCCTGGCTCTTTCACTGTTCCAGCTCTCTTTCTTTTCTCCTTTCTGCTTCCAGGACCTTATCAATTTTCTCCCACTGCGTGCTCTCTCTCTCTCTCTCTCTCTGTTTCCAGGATCTTGGCACTGAGGTTAATCAGTCAATAAAGGCAATAAGGTAAGACAAAGCAATCTCATGGGCAGGTTTAAATAAATAGCATACATGTGTGCCCTGAGATGGATAATACAGCACACTTTAGACATCCTAATAGATCGCTCAATAAATCAGTGTCGGGGTTTAAATTGAAGAGCATGCAAAAAGGAAACTAAGAAGGAAATAAAGAGGATCCTTGTGGTTGAATTAATTAATGATTTGCGAGGATGGAAGCCAGGGAACAGGACTGGAGAGTATACACCCAGCTCAGTCTGGCTTACCATGCTTTTCTCATATTCATCAGCACTAGGCAATGAATGGAGCATCTGTCTTCTCAATGCCTGTGGGGATAAAATTAGCTGAAGGGAGTGCTTGGGCGAAGAGAAGGCGGGAGGGCGTGGAGGTCACATAGTTCATTTGCATAGTAAACAACCCAAGAACCTGACCTGTTTCCATACAAGTGTAAGCTCAAGAACTACAGCCAAGGGGGAGAGGAAACTCTCAGAGCTGGTAGGGGGGTATGACCAGACTTGATAGCTCACAACCAGCAGCTGAGCGAGAGACAGTTCCGCTTTCAACACTCCCACCACAATATAAATAAATGAGGTCATGACTTACCAAGATAAAAAAATCGGTGTCCCCTCTCTGCTTCCCCCAAAAGCAGCCACTGGGGCTTGTTAATAGAGAATGAAGATGTAATATAGACAGCAATCAGAGAGAGAAAAAGCAGTAAGGCAAACACCTCGGATTCAAATCCCATTTCTGGGCATCCCAGAAGAATGGATGTAACTGTGTCTCATGCCACAGAAATGAGCGCTGCCATCAAAACCGTTGAAGTGTCTCATTCCTGACACTGTTTTGCAAATGTGTTAAACATTTGGATGTTTCACTTCAACACTTTCCACTGTTTAAAAAAAAAGAGGCTATTTTATTGTTACAGGTAAAATCTGGTTTCACTATAAAAACAGAAATTTTTTTCTTCAGGAAAGCTAAGTTTTTGCCGAGGGCACATAATGTGTGGAAATTTACAGTGTGATCCAATGGTGAGCTGGGAGCAAAAATTACAAGTGATAATTACAAGTGAACAAGCATACCACACAGCCCAAGCAGCTTCAGAAGAGCCACAACACTTTGCTTTTGATCAGTGTAGAGTTTACTCAGACCAGCCGTGGACCCTTCTTCACCCGGTTAAAGATCGTTACAGCATGGTAACGTGGGATGCCTGATGTGCTCAGCTGTACCCAGAATCCTCTTCCAGTTTTGTAGTACTGCTGCTGTCTGAGGTCTGGGACAAGGTCATACGCACACAGAGTTCTTTTCTGTGTGCTTCCTAGGCCAGGACTGTGGAAGTGTGTTCTCTCTCTTTTAGGCTCCAGAACTTTCTTGTGTTCAGTATCAGAAAAGACAAAGTGAAGTGTTCCATGATGGTTTAGGCTAGAGGGTCATCAGTAAGGCAGAGAGGAGCGGGGAAGGGCATAAAGAATGAAAAAACAGAAGCGAGTAAGTGAAAAACAATGGAATCCCAGAAGGGATGAGTAAAAGCTGAAGCCCAAAGAGTTGGCGTCCGAACAGATAAGCGCCCCTCTCTTGGCCTGATTAATATGCACATGGGCCTGAGGCCACATTCAAGGACTGCCCACAAGAATACAACATCTGTATTTCCCTTGGTAGACAATGATAGAACTGATGATCACTTCTGCATTCAAGGTCCAATGAAGCAGGGCGCAACTCATGGTCTGTTACTGAGGCTCAATTGCCATATATGGGGGGGAAAGCAGCCTGCTTTCTGTTCACTGTTGTCCAACCTTCCTCTGAATTAAATAATTCATTTTCTGGAGTAATGCTGCAGTTGTTACATTTATTATTAGAAGGGGGCTTCACTGAGGTAACTCTCAGTAGCACTAGCAGGCAACAGTTCCTAGCAGTGGAAGCCCTGATAGCCACTGCAATGAAGGCACGTTTTTCGCCACATGCACACTTGATTATTACTTGCACTCCTTAGCCCCCTTGGGTCCCATGCCCAAACCTGAGCATGCCACCTAAGTAATGGGTCTTGGCTGATGGGCTGGATGAGGTTCACAGGAGTTCCTGGGAATTGTTACAAGCCCCATGGTAGGCACTGCTCCTGGTCTATCCAATCAGGGAAACAGCAGTGCAGAGGCTCCATTACAGGGGTAGTCAGTAGGCGGACTGTGGGCCAAAACCAGACCACCAGATGCTTTTGAATGGACCCCAACTTCTTTTTATTTACTTATTATTATTAACTTTTTTATTATCTTCTCTGGAGTCTAGACCTTGACTATACCTTGACCAAGAAATTTGGACCTTGACAAAAAATATGTGACTATCCTGGTTTGGGGTATTTGGGAGAGGAGAAAAAGGAGATTATGGAATGATTGCAGGGGCCCGCAGTGGAGAGGCAGATACTCCCTGCAAATGGAAGGGGTGGAGGGACAGGAAGGGAGGTACTGAGACTTAGCAGGGGAGGGGAGACAGCCGGCTCCAGGGTGGGAAGAGGGTTCTGGGGGTTCCTACCTGCTTCCAGGCCTGCTCCAGACCCTCTGGGTCCCACTCCCTGCTCCCCTGCCAGCTCCTGGGCCCTATGGTGGCTGCTCCAACCCCTCTGGGTCCCCCTCTCACCTCTGCTCCCTCCCCCACAGGCATGTGAGAGTTTACATAAGGGCACTAGCCCCCTTGACCCTGGTTCTGCCTTCCCTGGCATAAGAGGTAATCTGGGGCCTGGGCTCTAGGACCCTGCAAGGTGGAAGGGTCCCAGAGCTTGGGCTAGGGCTGGCTCTAGGCACCAGCAAAGCAAGCAGTTGCTTGGGGCAGCAGATTTGCAAAGGGCACAAGAATCCAGCATGGGAGCTGAGAACCAACAGGGGGCCCTGGGAGCTGTAGTTCCTTGGTTAGCTCCCTGCCTATAGAGCCAGC
>NW_020664598.1:6646800-6680940 GCF_002925995.2 Terrapene triunguis | reverse complement strand
GTGAATGGTAGGAACAGAGCCAGCTCTAGGTTTTTGCTGCCCCCCCCCGCCCTGGGCTCCCCCCGTACCCCTGTATTGCCCCAGCCCTGGACTCTCCCCCGCCCACACCCCCTGCTGCCTCAGCTCTGGCCCCCACCTGCACTCCCCTGCTGCCCCAGCCCTGGGCTCTTCCCCCCCCCCGCACCCCCTGCCGCCCCAGCTCTGGCCCCCATCTGCACCTCCTGCCGCCCCAGCCCAGGGCTCTTCCCCCCCACCCGCACCTCCTGCCGCCCCAGCCCTGGGCTTTCCCCCAAAGAAGGAATTGGGGGGACTAAATGGACAGTGCACCTCTCTATCTGAAGCCTAGCAAGGGAGGTATGTGGATCCCACTAGAATTTAAAATGAAAAGTAAGGGAGGGGAGGCTCTGGACCTGTGCAGCTTTAGATACAGTACCAGGCACTTAGGAGGATTTCCACTTCTGAGCCATGGAAGCAGAAATTGACTTTTCCTTTCCAGATATAGCTAATATTCAGAAAGGGAATCTAGCACCTGCCTTCCAGATTTGAACACCCTCAAAACTCAGGAGTGCTCAAGCTCAATTTGGGCAGCTGTTACTTCA
This sequence comes from Terrapene triunguis, assembly GCF_002925995.2. NCBI lineage: Eukaryota > Metazoa > Chordata > Testudines > Emydidae > Terrapene > Terrapene triunguis. The sequence continues at coordinate 6,680,341 of NW_020664598.1, read as the reverse complement.
TTTCCCCCAAAGCAAATATACTGATCCACTGTAACCTGCTGTAGAAAAAGTAGAATAAATTGAGCAAGAAATGCTTCCCAGTGGTTATTAGGACTGGAATTGCTATTTTCAACAGCCATTGCTTTTTTTTTTTTTTTAATTTTTAGTTTTATTTGTTTAAAAGGAAGACTGTGATCGTGCATTCCCCATAGAAACAAAGAATGGAACAAAAGAATAATAAAGGCACCTCAACTTTTTCTCATTTATGTAGGACAGTCTTATAATATGCATCCAGATATCCTCCAGTCACACAAGCTGAAAATTGTTCCACTTTACTGCAGTTCTGTAACCATATGGGAACCAATCCTGTCTGTGATCTGTGCACATCCAAAATTCCTGCTGAATGACCCGCCCTGGGAGCGAGTTACCAGTGACCCAGGGCTTTGGCGGCAGGAGGGTGCAGTTGGGGGGGTGGAGGGTCGAGCCCAGGGCTGGGGTGGGGGGCAGCCAAAAAATTTTTTGCTTGGGGCAGCAAAAAACCTAGAGCCGGCCCTGGCTTGGGCTGCTGCCCAAGCCTGAATGTCTACACTGCAAGTAAACAGTGAGTTGCCTGAGTCCCATGAGTCTAAGTTAGCTGGCATGGGCCAGCTGTGCGGTTTAGTTGCAGTGTAGACATATCCATAGGGACACTCAAAGCAGCACTAGAAAAGGTACAATAGGGAACAATCCTGAAAAGGCAGGACTGGATGGCCCAAAAGGTTATTTTCATCTCTGGCTTCTCTAATTCTGTGAAACAGACAAGCCTTAAAATTCCTCCTTAGCACCCTTCTCCTCCTGGCTGATGCCCACAGACACCTGCAGGTGGGGTTTTAATCACCTACCTGAACCCTTGCTATGGAGGATTTCAATGACCACTGACCTGTTCCACTCGGATCTCAAATTCTCCATTCACCTTCTTCCCCTGGAAATACTTGACCCTGAGGAGGGAGGGAGGGAGAGAGAGAGGGGTACATGGTTAAAAACGCTGCAGTTCACAATTATTTATTTATTTGTCAGCTACTGTTTTGCTGCTGTTTTCCCTTTTTTGTTAAAGGATTTCCAGATGGTTCACAACATGTTTTACTAATTCCCATTTTCCCTTGACTTTCTGTTCTCCAAGAGGAATCTGCCAAACCAGATGAAAAATCACACTGGAAATTTCCTTGAAGGCTTGGGAGGGTTTTTTTTTTTTTAGACTGAGAAAATAATTATCTCCCTGCACCTTACAGAACAACAGTAATAATGAATGACAAGACCAGTTTGTATGTATTCTCTATCCTGGGGACAGAGGCTATGACAGAGGGAGGCTAAATCTATCATGTGACAAAGAATTAGTCAATTTTCTTCCAACACTGAACAAGGAACTTTATCAGCATAATGAAAACCATATTAAGCTTCTCTTTTTCTCTCTCTCTGCTTCACTGTAGAGCTTGTCTTAGACAATTTCCCAGCCCTATCTTGCCTGGCTTCATGCGACTGATTTAAAGAAACAGTATATATATCCTCAAAATATAAATAAGGATAGATTTCTTCAAAATTGTGAAACCAGATTTGCATCAGAGTCACTGAAAAAAAAAAAGTCTCTCTCATATACTTCCTCTCATCTCTGCTAAAAGCCACAGCCATTGAATATACAACAAGGGAAAACAGACGAATGTTACCGCTCAAACGGAGGGACTGATAGTGCAGAGAACCAGCTATAGGACAAGTATATGCCCTTTTCTTCTGATCAGGAAATTTCTAACAAAAGTTATTTTCCAATCAGAAAATAGGGTTTCATCAAAATGAACATTTTTTCTCAAACTGTTGACTTAGATGACTACTTTTTAGTTTTTTCAAAATTTCCTACATAGAAAATTTCAGGACGCCCACCACCACAACATATTTATTTGTTTTCGTTTCAAAATAGTGGGGGTGCTCCCCCTGCCACTGTATTACCATTTCCCAATTTTTACTGGTTGGAAAACAGCAACAAAGTGTAGAAAACAGTTAAATATTGGAAGTGTTTGTTTCTTTGTGACAAAAAGTAACACTTTCAACACTTTGTTATCCAAGTGACAAAAGTTTGGACAGAAAAAGATAATGAAGGAAAGTTAGGGGAAGGGAAGAGCAGGTTTTTCCCTATACCTTTTTAATGTTTAAAAAAACCAAAACTTTCCCACACATTTTATTTCATTCCCTCTCGTGTTGTTGGAGTGGGGTGGGGGAGGAAATGGGGGCTGTGGGAAAAAAGTTTAAAAACAACCCACAAAGTTGTCCAGATTTAAAGAACAAAACTGACATTTTAAGTCTAAACAAAAGTTTGTTTTGAAACGTGATTTTAAACAAAATGAGAGTTTTCATTTTGTTTAAAAAATTCCCATCAAAAGGTCCCTCTGTCAAAAAGCCTATTCATCAGCACAAAGTTTACCCTAACTATGAACGGAAGTTAGGTAGGGACAGTACATTAGCCAGGTGTGACTACTCCAACAGGCTCTTACAAATCCAAAAAAAGGAAAATGCAGGACTTTAGCTATCCCTAAGACTCCTTGAGGTCATGAGAGTTGGATGAAAAAAAGCCAGACACGATGCCACTGCTTTGGCAACAAGAATTACAGTGAGTGCACTTAAGTTCATCCTGATTCTAGAGCAGGGGTCGGCAACCTTTCAGAAGTGGTGTGCCGAGTCTTCATTTATTCACTCTAATGTAAGGTTTCGCGTACCAGTAATACATTTTAATGTTTTTGGAAGCTCTCTTTCTATAAGTCTATAATATATAACTAACCTATTGTTGTATGTAAAGTAAATAAGGTTTTTAAAATGTTTAAGAAGCTTCATTTAAAATTAAATTAAAATGCAGAGTCCCCTGGACTGGTGGCCAGGACCCGGGCAGTGTGAGTGCCACTGAAAATCAGCTCGTGTGCCGCCTTTGGCACACGTGCCATAGGTTGCCTACCCCTGTTCTAGAGCTATAACTGGGTCTAACGGTTTTTCCCATTTTTACATGTGGAGAATTATCACTGTAACCAGCAGTCTCAAAAGCCAAGATAAACTTAGTGTGCTCAGAGTAACTGGTTTGAAGTCTGAGGCATGGCATTCAGGGGTACATGCATATTTTTTTTTAAACAGAAGATCATCACAGTGTATATGCATCACCCACATTTATGAAACAAACTTCCTCCCTCTGATGACCCCTCCACTCTGCTGACCTGCTGGTTCCTAACTCATTGGTGCCGCTTCGGTCCTACTCACAATGAAGGCTGATCATCCAAACACTCTTTCATCCAGTACAGATGAGGCAAAGAGACTTCCACTGCTTAGTCCAGGAAATTAGCCTTCACAGTAAAAATTATAAAACCCTCTCCCCACTGCTACAATACAGACTCTGTTCCCAAATAGTCATGTATGGGGCACCACCACCATGTGGACCCAGGGCATAAGTACAAGGCATCTTGATTAAGACACAGTAAGACCTTTGTTTCTGGACCCCGTTTTCCACATGGCCTGGCTCATTCCAATGACTCAGCTCACATTTTTTAAACGAGAGGATATATTTTCTTTCAAGGCAGACCCAGGGCTAAGCTGCTGTAGGGGGTCTCTGAAGACTACAGGTGTTAAATAATTCAGAGATAAATGTGTTGCTCTGTGCTCTATTCTGACACCGCACATGGGAAGACTGAAACACCTGCTGCAAATATGCTCGGAAACAGATTCAATAATGTTTTTAATTTACACTTGGTGTTTCTGAGCCTTTGGGAAGTAGAGGCCACCATCCTGAGCAGGAAAGAGATATTAGTCTCACCCTGGAGCCCCTGAAGTTTCAACCAAGCAGGAATTATTTATACTATGGAGTACCTGTAGGCCACGTTCATGGTCAGAGCCCCATTGCACTAGACAATGCATCAACACACAGCATGAAACAGGCCCTGTCCCAAACAGGGGCGGCTCTATGTTTTTTGCCGCCCCAAGCACGGCAGGCAGGTGGCTTTCGGCCTGCGGGAGGTCCACTGGTAATGCGGATTCGGCAGCATGCCTGCGGGAGGTTCACCGGTCCCGCGGCTAGCCGCCGCCGAATTGCCGCCAAAGCCGCGGGACTGGCGGACCTCCCGCAGGCATTCTGCCGAACTGCTGCCCTCATGGCGACCGGCAGGCCGCCCCCCCGCGGCTTGCCGCCCCAGGCACGTGCTTGGTGCGCTGGTGCCTGGAGCCGCCCCTGGTCCCAAAGAACTTACAACAGACAAAAGGTGGGAGAAAGGCGGTATATCCCCATTTGACAAAGGGGGAACTAGAGAGTGAGAGATTAAGGGCCAGATTTTCAAAAGCAATCATGACCCAGCAGGTCCCACTGAGAGCTGCTAAGTCTTGCCCTCCTTTGCAAATCTGGCCATACAAATGATTTGCTGAGGGTCACACCAGGAGCCTGTGACACAGCCAGGATTTGAACCCAGATCTTGAGTCTCAATACCATGTCTTAACCATAAGACCCATCACAGGGCTTCCTTTAGTGCCTCAGCAATGCCACTCTTATCTAGCCAATGAAGTCACTTATGAACAATGCAAGGAATCTTTCATCACCCTAGAGGCTGCATGGGCTGCCTCACAGTGTTCCCAGCCTACTGGCTTGAGAGATCAAAACAGGAATCACCTAAGTCATCCTGCCTCCCCCCCCCATCCCATGTCAGCATTGATTACTGACCACTGGTCTAACTGGCCAGCACTTTATTAGAAAGCATGCAGGATGTTGACAGAGTTAGATTGCTGCATTATAATTAGGCTATGCAGGGTGTAGGTTCGGTGGTTTGGTTTCTGATCTCAGTAGATTAGCCTGTAAACAGATATTTTGGATGGAAAGACTTGTGGCTCCATGCTAGCAGAACAAACCCTAGGGAGGATTTACAATGCTAAGAAACATTTGAATGCTGCAGCTCGTGCAGGGGGGAAAGGAAGTACTATAATAAATAGCTCAGTAGATGCCCCCTGCTTTTAAAAGAAATTCCCCTTATAGTGCATCTTTCTCTGTGATTAGTGAGCTGCACACTTTTGGGAAGCAATACATTTCCTGGGTAAAAGGGCATTAGAAACACATAAAAAAAGCCCTCTGCTTTCTGCTCCAGCCCCAGTGAGATTGAAATCTCACCTTCATCCCCATAACGGTAGAAACCTCAGATGCCTCCTCTCACAAATTTGTTTAGAAAGATTAAAAGCTCGCTTTTCAGAGAATCCAAGCATCCCCCCCCCCCAACTGTGGTTTGCAGAAGCAAGTGCTCCATTCCCAGTCTGCTACATACACAGCATATCCTTTATGGGGACCAGAAGAAAAGGCCTGGTTTTGAAAAGCATCAGCTCTCTGGTCCCTGTTTATATGTGTAAAGAGCATTTCGTGAGAAGCCAGCGTGTGGTACTTGTGTCCCCATGTTCTTGTGAAGCTTTTATCAGAGTAAGGCTACAAAAGTGCCCCAAAGGAGCCTGCTCACATAGTAGTATAAGCACCTCTCAGCCTCCTAAACATCAAGGGCCCAGTTCATCCCTTAGTACAGACACTGAAGGGAGGCAGCTTGCGCCTCACCTCATTCAGGGGCTTCAGGAGCTCATATGGCCCCCAGTGCTGACTTAAATTGTGTTCCTGCTCTATTGGCCACCTGGGAGGGTTGCCAATTTTGTAATATTTAAAAACCGGACACTCCAGCAAGAGTCCCAGAACCTCTCCTGCCCCACCCCTTCCCCCTGAGGCCCCACTCCCTGTTCACTCCTCTTTCCCCCTCCCTCCATTGCTCACTGCTTTTGCCCTCTCCCCTCTCCCTGTGTGGGTCGGGTGCAGAGCTGGGGTTGGGAGCTGCATCCGCCCTATGCAGGTAGGTGGCAGCCCTGGCTGAATAAGAGCTGGCGTAGATGATGACTCTGCTCCTCCCCACCTCCCTCGCCCGCAATAACTGGACTTTGGGTGTCCGGTCAGTAGATCTGACCGGACACCATCAGGTCCCCTTTTTGACCGGACTGTCTGGTCAAAAACCGGACCTCTGGCCACCCTACCATCTGGATAGGACCCCTTTGCCAGGGCTCCAATGGAGGTGGTGCTGGGGAATTCCCTGGAGGCTGAGGGTTATTCTTGTCCAGCAGCCCCTTTGTGCTGGCCTTGGTGAATCCATATCTGAATCACAGAGGAGCCATGGGGCAACCATGGACTCAGCCCCCAGATGTATAGTGGAGACTTCCAAGATCAGTAGAAAAAGGTCAAAATTCATAGGTGGTCATTTTTTCCTAGGAGTCTATAGGACATTATGGTTAACCCTCTGAAAGTGAACTATAGTTAGGTATTGCCTTACTCCCTGTAACAGGGTGCTGGCTTAAGAGGCACTGAACCAGCCCCCGTTAGCTCAGAACCTGCTAGCATAGCTCCCATAAAGGGGAACTGATTGGAGCTGGCAGGGTGTGGCTCATTAAAGGAGCCTAAGAGCAATCACCTGTGAGCCTGTTGAGCGGAAGGCCTATAAAGCTGACAGGAAGGAAGCGGAAAGGGGGGCAGAAACAGGAGGAGTAAGGAACTGCTGCTCCTCCTAGCTAGCAACAGGCACTAGCTGTCCCCCGGCTGGCTACCTAAGTGCAACTGACTTGTACATCGAGTTGTATATAGATGGTGGTGGGAATGAACACAGGGAAATAAACAGACACTGGGTTGCAAAATAAGAGGTCTCCGGCTAATTTGTACAGCGAGCAAGGAAGCGCTTGTCTACACTCCCATAGATATTTGGCTTTACCTGATTACTTTTGTTTTTATATTAAAACAATTCCATAGGAGCAGTTGGTGTTCACTTCATCAACCAGTCAATATGCTCAAAATTGGAATCCTGGATGAGCCTTTACCCCCAAGGCTTGTCTCTTCCTTGATTTTTTTTTCCTTGTTGCTTTTATGTCCTGGAGAGAAGGTGCTTATAAGAACCACTTCAGTGGGCCATAGGATTCGTGGTGTATGTAGATGGAAGGGGATGCTGCAGAGACCTTTCTATTTTCTTGACAGGTTGTAGAGCACTCCACGAAAAGGTTGAGATCCGCTTGGCATGCCTGGGTATACAGGATCAGGCAGAGAATCCCAAAGGAGCTCTTGTTCGGTGCAATCTCAGCAGGCAGGATACCTGAACGTAACATACATTGCCAAATGCCAGGTTTGTTACCTGTCCTGAAAATGTTCTGGACATGGATGGCAGTATCCCATTGTCTACTTATGAAGGATGAGATAGCATGAGTCAGAGTGTTGCAGGGGAAAGAGGGGAGCGACAATTAGAAAACCTGAAGCTGTTTCAAAATGTCAGTTGGCTGAATGAGTGGGGTTATGTCCCATTTTGCGGCCTGTTGGAAGCACAGTATTTTGTGTTAAATGTATTTTATAGGGCTTCATCAGTCTATTTCACAAAATGGCTACTGCATTAAATAATTTATAAGCACAAGAAGAGATCAAGGAAATGTGCCTCAAGGTGTCTTGCAAGAGACCTCACTGGAGTTACTGTAAGAAATGTCCCTGCGATCTCTTGCAGTGTGTCTGGAAGTAACTCAGGACCCATCACCTCAGCACTCCACCTGTGGAGAAGCTACACTCTTATGGCAGCTGGAGTCAACAGAATCATTGCTGGCTGCATTTCGGGTTGAAGGCTAAAACGTTTGATGGCTAAAAGCAGCAGCCCATGTGGGTGGAGCAGGTTCGTTTTCCGGCAGGGATATCCCTGCAAGACAGCCTGAGACATTCCTGGTGTTGCCTTTTCATTTAATTCAAAACAAATATTATCTCTGAACTAAAAAGCAGAGAGAATCCCAAACTATTGATCTGACTTTGCTTGCTTGCTCCAGTGTGACTTTTATCATGAAATAAAGTGTGTGTTGGTTACATTTTCCTACCATATCCTGGATGAGTTAGTGGTGTTGCTCCTTCAAGTGACCAGATAAGAAGCCAGTGAGGAGGAAGAGGAGCACTAAGTCCAGAGTCTGAATCCCATACCTGTCTGCATGAATTCATGCACGTACGGCACCATTGTGTTAGATGTATGCTTAGCCTATGAGAGTTGTTTGAGGATCTTCCTTCCCTGGACATGGGACTATGTTTCAAGTCAAACAGGGTGGGAGGTTTAACAGCTCTAAGCAAAAGAATTCATAAAGGATAGAGGACGGAGTGTCGCCATGTTTTATGAGCAAATTCCTGGGAGTCTTTCCATTAACTTCAATGGGTTTTGGATCAGGCCCCGAACAGCATCTAAACTAAGGTAAGCTTTATTGGCTGCCCATTTCTTCTCACGTTAGATTCAGGATGCATTTCCTGCCCCACACTCCTAGCCTGCAGTGGGGGCCTGAACAAAAAATGTGATGCAAGAACCACGGTGGGAGAAAAATGGAAAGAGGGGGAAAAAGTAAAAATGGAGGAAGAAAGAGGAGCAGGAGGAGGAGAGAGGCGAGTGAATCAAATAGAAGACTAAAAGGATTAAATTATGGAATCTCCCAATTCCTTTCTTTGACATCCAAATACAAACAAAGATATCTCTTGAGTCTTTTGGGAATCAAAGCATGTAATTTCCTCCAAGTTCAAATCTAGAAAATGCCAGGCTACAACCCTCTTGATTGGATGAGGGTGGACCTCACGGAGTGAGGTTAGCCACTCAAAGAATTCCCTGTGTCAAAGGGCCTGGGGGCCCGGGTGATGCACAAGGCCCTCACTGTATGTCCGCATTGTCTCCTACGTAAAAGGGGCTGGGACTGGGAAAAAGGAGACAGTTTCCAAGATACTAGCAAGCAGGCTGCGGAATGCCCAGATACCCCTCCAGCCCCTAGGACAATACAACGGGAGTCAGTAGTGCATTTTTCTTGGTTTGCTTTTTTAATGGATAAAAATGAGCAAGGCTTTCCCCTCTCTGGCCCAGCTCCCCACTTCTCCCAGATTAGAAATTTCCATCTACAAACGATATGGATTTCCAAGTTTGGTCAATTATTGATCACCCAAAGCCTTGTGGGAGAGGGAGGAAATGGTTACCCCAGGAGTTGAGTGCTTTGGGACAATCAGGTCTATTCTCCACACCTGCTGCAATCTAGAGACCTTTATGTATTGCTCAGACATAGAAGGGATACATTACTGTTTAATATTCACTGTGCAGTAACACCTAGAGGCCCCTACTGAGATCAGGGTGCACCTGTCCTAGGTGCTGTACAAACACATAAGAAGAGAAGGGCCATGCCTTGAAAAGCTGATAATTTAAATAGACAAGACCAAATGGGAGAAAGGGTGAATTATTATCCCCATTTTACAGATGGGGAATGGAGGCACAGAAAGATTAAGTGGCCTACCCAAGCTCAGACAGGGAGTCAGTGGGAGAGGTGGGAAGAGATCTCCCATGTCCCAGGCTGGCATTTTATCCACAAGACCATTCTTTCCTGCATATTGTAAAATAATCCCTTTGGCATTTTTATCTTCAGGGTTCATAGTGATCATCAGCAGTTCAGCAACACAAGATGGGCCCAGGCTGCTGCTACACAGAAACACTTATAACCATAAACTAGCCATCATCGTCCCCTGAAAAAAAATGAGTCTGCCAATGGACCTCCATCCACACTGGATCATCCCTGCCCTTTGGAAGAGCAGAACAGTCTCTCTAATTAAGGGGTTTGTATAGTGCCCATCCCTGTAGTATCTAAGCACTTCCAACCCCGCCCCCGCACTGATACATATAAGATTCCTGCAACTCTGTCTGCCTCCTGCATCACTTATTGCTGATGAAACAGGGCTAACTAGAGACAATGGAATTCTTCAAGAGAAAATGAGTCAGTCATTAACTAATACTACACTTGATCTTGCTCTTTGCATTTTTCCAAGGTTGTAAGTATATGAAGGGTGCCTTGCTGTAGGTCTGATGCTCCCCAGTCTTCTCTCCCTGTCCTGCTCCCAAGGGCCAGCATCACAGCCATATTCCTTCAAGTCACAGAAAACTAGATGGGCCTCCTTCTGTGCTGCTGCTTAAATCAGCTTAGGCGCTGCTGTGACACATGAGGCAGCAAGTTTATTTTATGTACGATTTAAAATTGTACATTGCTAGCAAGTTTCCCTGTTGCTAAATCTAGATGGCAGAGCCTGGAGCTGTTTGGAGGGGTATCATTTTGTAAGGATTCATGCAATACTCTATTCCACTTTTGCTTTGAAGTGAAATGCATCTACAGCACCTTTGAGTGTTAGGAACAAGGGAACCAAAATAACTCAAAAGCAAAACTCAGCCAAAGCTGCTGTGTTTTAGGCAGAAATGATATAAGTGCCTGGGTTCATTTGCAGGTCACTAAAAGGCTCACAAATCTTGAGAAACCTGGCTGAATTTCTTAGGTTCACCCAGGTCTAGGCAAGACACTCTGAGGTTAAATACTATATACACCTCTACCCTGATATAACGCTGTCCTCGGAAGCCCAAAAAATCTTAACGCATTATAGGTGAAACCGCGTTATATCGAACTTGCTTTGATCCGCCGGAGTGTGCAGCCCCACCCCCCCCCAGAGCGCTGCTTTACCACATTATATCCGAATTCGTGTTATATCGGGTCGCGTTATATCGGGGTAGAGGTGTATTTAAGAGGACTCTGGTAAAGTAATTAAGGCCCCAAATTTGACTTGCATTAGCATATATGTAACCTGGTAGGGAATATTTGCCAGATTCCTAGTGTCTATTTTTGTAATATTACTTATCTTTTACATTTCTGTATCACCTTCCAACCAGGAGCACTGGACCCCACATTTCTTTACATATGCAATATAGAAATATAGACACGTGATGGTGATATAAATAAGAAGCTGCATTGCTTTTTGGGTCAGATGTGATAACAAGGTCCCTGCTCACTTGTATTTGCTAACTATCCTATGTCACTTTCCAGAAAAATAGGCATTTTGCAATGTATCATGTACATTTGACAGCCTCACCCGCACTCTGCCCATTATTCCATTACCTCTGGGACCACTACTTTTCAAAGCCTCTATGCAATATTGAAATAGCTACTCTTTATTGATATCATATAATTTATCACATATATTATTCCTATTTCCCCCAAAAGTGGAATTTTGTCTCCAAATAAGGGTTGGCGGGGCTGGCAGGCTCTCTACCCGGCTCTGCATGTCCCTGCAGCTCCTAGGGGGAGGGAAGGCAAGGGAGGCTCCGCGCGCTGTCCCCGCCACGAGCTCCGGCTCCACAGCTCCCATTGGCTGGGAACCACAGCCAATGGGCAGGGCCGGCTCCAGGCACCAGGCACCCAAGCTGGTGCTTGGGGCGGCACCTGGAGGGGGGCGGCGCGGCGCTCCGGCCGCTGGGGAGAGCGGGGCTCTGGCTGCCGGGGGGAGAGCCGAGCAGCCCCAGCCGCGGCTCGCCGCCCTCTCGCCGCCCTGCCCCCGGCGCTCTGGCCGCGGGGGGGGGGGGAGAGCCGAGCCCCCGCCGGGGCTCGCCGCCCTCCTCCAAGGGCTCTGGCCGCCCTCCCCTCCGGCGCCCTCCCCCCGGCCGCTGGGGGGAGAGCGGAGCCCCCGCCGGGGCTCGCCACCCTCGCCCCGGGGCTCCGGCCTCCCTCCCTCCCACACCCTCCCCCCGGCCGCCGGGGGGAGAGCGGAGCCCCTGCCTGGGGCGGCAAAAAAGCCAGAGCCGGCCCTGCCAATGGGAGCTGTGGGGGTGGCACCTGTGGGCGGGGGCAGCGTGCAGAGCACCCTGGTCCCTCCACCTAGGAGCTGCAGGGACATGCTGGCCACTTCCCCAAACCCCAGCCCCTGCCCTGAGCCACCTCCCACACCCCAACTGCCCCAGCAGTGGCCGGTGCAGCTGGGTCAGGGCTGCCTGATGTGCTCGGTCAGCACCAGAGCCAGCTGCACCGGCTGCTGCAGAAATCACGGGTGTCACGGAAAATCACCAAATCCGTGACTTCCGTGACCTCTGTGACAGACACGTGACATTCACAGAATGTTTCCCAATAGTAAATGTATTTGCAAAAAGAAGGGAACTAGTTTGCAAAGTGACCGGATTTACCAAACTCAATATTAGATTAACATTATTTGACCACTGGTAGACCTGGACTAGTAACATATCTAAGGTTCAATATCCCATGGACCAGGACTAGAAATAGATTTTTGTAGCCCAGTAAACTGCAGCTGGTAATTTCCTCTTCCTAATGCGATCCAGCACTTTATTCCAAGCTCTGACAAGCCCTGCAAGCCTTATTTTGCAAAAAAAGTGTTATTTTAGATAGTTTGGAAGAGGGTTCGGTTATGAATAAATCATAATTTCTCTTCTCTTCTGAGTCCAGGAGTTTGGTGCCATTATATTAAGACAGCCTGGCTTTAGAGATGGAGGGAAATGAAAAATAACAATTCAATTTTGTAACACTCACATTGTCCTTAATGGCTTTGTCCTGTGAAATATGGCACAAATTATTGATGGGGTGGAAAGATTTTAAGCAAGAAAGAATGTAATTTTGATAGTATTGGACTAGCTTGGAATGAGGACAAAACACACCTATTGTTCTGAAAAGTGACATGGGATATTGGCAAATAGAAGTGAGCAGGGACCTTGTTACTACAGCTGGCACAAAAAGCAATGTTTTCATGGTACTTTATTAATGCGCTAATGAGGTATGCACGTGCATTTCCAAAATAAGCTGTTTAGACAAAGCATGAGGGTGGGGAAGTGCGTACAACTTCACGAACAACGGGGGTTAACAATTCACTGGTCTCAAATCTTGTTTCAGCTTTGGAAAAAAACACTCCAGCAAGAGGGTGATTTTACTTAACACTGATCTGGGCAAGGAAGTTGCCAGAGGTGGGACACTTTCCTCCTGGATGAGGTCATTGTCCTGGATTTGGCTGATTTGTAGTAACATGGAGTTCTGCCACTCCATTTCCTCATGGTCTGTGTGTGTGTGTGTGTGTGAGAGAGAGAGAGAGAGAGAGTGTGTGTGAGAGAGAGAACAAATTCCCATTCCCTGGCAGCAAATACAGGTTTGACATGGAGGTTGCAGGATATCTAAAAATGCATCTCTTCCAGGGCAGCAGATGCTTCCAAACAGACTGCTTGCCCAGCTCTAAACCTGTGGGGTTTATGCGTGGGACAGGGACCCTCAGTGAGAAAAAAGAATGGCATTTTCTCTGCTGTGGATGGAGAGCCTTTGGCAGACTCATTTTTGCAGGTGGCTATGATGGCTAGTTTGTCAAAAAACAGAGCAACACAACTAGAGTCATCCCCCATCCCCGCACTAAGCAGAATAAAGATACACTTCTTTGGGAGGTGCTGGAAGGGCGTCTTGGAGAAAAATAGAAGCTCTTGTGTAAATTTTTGCCACCATATTAAAGGGAGAGTTGGGTCATTTTCCTGCCTCTGATGGAATCCACCCTTCTTTTGCTACGGCTACTACATCCCTGCCAGAGTGGATTGAGTTATGTAGGACTCAAAAATATTTCAAGAGCAAATATTTAGCCTTTGAAACATGCCAGGGTACGCCAAGTGTCAGGTATTAAAGGTTTGGAGATGAAGATAGCTGTGGATTCCCATAACAGGTCTTTACACCCTCCAGGCCATCACTACAAGAGAGATAAGTTCAGGGCTGTGCTGTAGGATGAATAGACTTAGCAGAGTTTTAAAGAAACACATGATACTATTTTCCAATTAAGTGAACTTAACATACTTAGACTGTAAGCAATTTGCAGCAGGGACTGATTTTGTTCTGTGTTTGCACAGTGCCTAACACAATGGGAGCCGGGTCCATGACTGGGGCTCCTAGGTGCTCTGCTATACAAATAAGTTGCCTATCCAGCCATATTGCCACCTTCTTGGGTTACAAGAAAGTGTATTTGTTTTTTAAAAGGGAAAGTGGACAGATTCCCCACTCTCCCACCCTTGCTGTCTGCAAACAATGAGGCCTCATTACATGGGGTTTGTCACAGGTTATGGGGGAAAGTTTTGTGGAGGTCCCATGTTAAAATATTGATAGCTCTTTGCTTGTTGTTACTTATTTCTAGTGACTCTTTTCTGGTCCAGTTAACTCTTCCAGCATGAGGGAGGAGGAAGGAAAGGACCATTTATCAACCAAAAATGCTGCCCGAGTCAGATATTTTGGCAGGCAAAGAGGAGTTGAAAAGGTTTTAAATTTGATACCTCTTCAAAAATGAAATGAACAAAACAGTGGTAACAATAGGGTATTGTTCACTCTGAAGATTCTGGGACTAGTTCCATGTGTGAGGCAACCAGAGTGGTCAGCCAAAATCCCCAGACAGTCATTTTTTCTCAAGGCAAACACTGTTGCCAAAGGGCTCAGGTGGGGCAGTCTGAGCTGGTTTTTCATGCAGATTGATACTAGGAAGAAGAAATAGGTTACTCAGAATGTACAGCAGTCTAACTGAGATCAGAATCAGGCCTAATCAACATTGTCTTTCAGTGTTGTGGTCATTGGACCAGATTCTGATCTCAATTATACCAGTGTAAATCCTGAGTGACGCTACTGCCTTCATTCACCCATGTGAATAAGATCAGAATCTAGCCCTATTACTGTAAATGCTTCCAGGAAAGGCACAAATCTTACTGTATTTTATAAAGACCCACGTACATTTGTGGAATACTGTGGAAACTTCTTTTGCTTGCAGTTTAGAATTCCAGATATTCCCTTCACAGGCCGGACACCTTCTAGCCTGGGTCCAACTCTTCCCCAGTTCAGTTTTAGGTGTTTTGAGCAGTCATCTTGGGGGTGGGGTGGGGTGGGGTGGGGTGGGGAGGTATCCAGTGAAGAACCAACCCTGATTAACTCACTCCCCAGCCTTAAATAGGATCGGGAATCCTTTGTTTCTCAGTTTGATCCCCACCCCCTACTAGTGGAAAAATACCAGCAGTCCAAGATGGTGTCCAGTACCAGGTGACCCTGCAGTGTCAAAGCAGCACCCCAGGAAGCTTCTCAGGAAGGTGGGAGATTAGCATCTTCAAAGACCTATTGTTCTCCCTAATGGTTTATTGACTAACCAGCCAGACTGATTGCATTTTGTCTGGTGGGCGTTCCCAGGTGTAAACACTTTTGCAATCGATACATAATCAATAGTCCTAACTTCAGATACAGAAATGATACATGCATACAAATAGGATAATCACATTCAGTAAATCATAACCTTTTCAATGATATCTCACATGACCCGTCTTGCATAAAACTGATCTTAGTTATGCCATATTCATATCATAACAATATTTCTATGAAGACTATGGGGCCTAGTGCCACACCTTCCTCTTTGATTACACTGTTTGGACTAAGCAGCAGACTGGCCCCTAGGCCCCAGGTGCTAGTACTGTGTATTAGACATGTTAAGGGGTCCAACAGAGAGTTACATGAATGCTGTGGTAATGGACTACCCCCTGGTGGTGTCTCCTTGATACTGCAGGGAAGTTTAGCACAAGCCAATGACTCAGCTATTGATCTTATTGTTACACTTGAGAAAAACCAGCAGGTGCATCGAGGTGCTAAGTAAGTGTGAAAATACCAGCTACAACAGAAGGCAGCAGTGCCAAGTGGACCTGGTTGGTGGGGGGGAGAAATCACTTCTTATAGAAATGGTAGCCAGCAAAGCCCTGTTTTTGCTAGATTTGCACAAACACTAGATGCGATTGCCATCCTACCAGAGACTTTCCTACTATGTTAAAAGGCCAGTTTTCTTGGGGGAAATTCCACTCATTTTCACTCTTGTTTCAGGTTGGATGAAGGATCCTGTATTAGTTACTGGCCTCAGTTGCTACACCTCCACCTTGATGCAAAATCCAAGCCCATTACTCTGGGAAGGGGAGGATAGAGGACGGGAGAGGAGGGCAGTCCTTGCTTTGTAATGAATCCCCCCCTTTGAGACAGAAACAAGCCATGCTGTTAATGATGGGTCTGTAATGCACTCGTGTCTGCTGGGAAATAAGTGGAGACTATTGAAGGCCATTACACCCAAGATCTTGGTTTACATTTATAACAAGGGGACCAGAGGTAAAGCCAGCATTTGAGCCCTTCAGGAATGGTCCCGTGGTTAGGGTGCTACTCTAGGACTCAGCAGACCTGGGCTTTGCTACAGATTTCCTGTGTGACCTTGGGCAAGTCACAGCCTCTCTGTGCTACAGTCCCCTATCTGCATAATGGGGATAATAGTCCTGCTCCATCTCAGAGGGCTGTTGTGGGTCTCCCATACACAGTAATGGGGGTCATAGAAGTACCTAAAATAGAAAAGGTTGTTGTAGGTATTTCCTGAGCATCACAAAGCAGCCAGAAAGCTGCCCCTGAAGGGCAGCTAGGGATTCCCATGACACAGGGGGAAAGTCAGTGTGATTGGCTTCTTGGCACCTGCTTCCCCAAACACAGCACAGAGGATGTGGCAGAAGTGGGGCCAGAGCAGCCTCCTCACTACCTGCTCCTTTTGGTGCCGAAGGTGCACAATGAGAAGCAGGGCTGGACCACAGTGTCCTTACAAGTTAGCACAGTCCTTAGATAGTTTCAGCCTGCAGGTAGCTCCAGGATCTGAGCAACTGAAAGGCGACTTAGCCACAGATGCCTCCTCCTCCCCATCAGCCCAGCTGCACCATGCTCTGCTTCAACCAGCTCAATATTTTTATTCCCATTTTACAGCTAAGGAAAATGAGGCACAGTGAAGTTAAGTAATGTACCTTGGGTGAGTTAACACAGCAAGTCTGTGGCAGAGCCAAGAATGTAAGTCAATGTGCCTCAGCTCCCAGATGTTTTCTTTAGTCACTAGGCAAGGTTTCCTCTCTGCTTTCAAGGATGGTATAGATGGGGGGGAAGACCAATTAAAGGAAGGGAGATCTCCTCTCACAAGGGGGGCATTTTAAATGAAAATCTTTATGTATTGTGTAACAGGAAAAAAGGGAATTGTAAACGGAATGTAGTTCTCTAACTTTTAACCAGAGGATGACTCAATAACAGCTAATCCATATTTTGTTGGTGAAAGAGAGAAGCTTTTGAGCTTACACAGAAGCTCTTCTTCAGGTCCCCAAATCTGTGTAAGCTCAAAAGCTTGTCTCCCTCATGAATAGAAGTTGGTCCAATAAAAGATATTAGCTCAGCCAGCTTGTCTCTCTAATATCCTTGGACCAACATGGCTACAACAACACTGCAAACAATATGTATTTTGACAGGGCTTTAAGGGAAAATCTTGAAATGGTCACCTGTTGATGAAACATGACAACTGAAATCTGACAGATTCTAGGGAGCAAAGACACATTTCACCCAAAGAGAGTGTTGCTGTTAGAGAAACCTAGTTCTAGAGCATGGGTGGGCAAACTACGGCCTGTGGGCCGGGGAGCAGGGTCGGGGGCTTGCCCCGCTCTGGCGCTCCAGCTGGAGAGCGGGGTTGGGGGCTTGCCCCGCTCCGCGCGTGCTGTGGCTCCCGGAAGCAGCGGCATGTCCTCCCTCCAGCTCCTACGCAGAGGGTCAGCCAGGGGGCTCTACACTGCATGGTGCCCCTGCCCCAAGCACCAGCTCTGCAGCTCCCATTGGCCAGGAACCGCGGCCAATGGGAGCTGCAGGGATGGCGCCTGCGGACAGGGCAGTGCGCAGAGCCCTCTGGCTGTGCCTCCGCGTAGGAGCTGTAGGGGAGACATGCCACTGCTTCTGGGAGCTACTTGAGGTAAACTCTGCCTGGAGCCTGCACCCCTGACCTCCTCCTGTGCCCCAACCCCCTGCCCCAGCCCTGATCCACCTCCCACCCTCTGAACCCCTCAGTCCCAGCCTGGAGCACCCTCCACCCCAAACCCCTCACCCCCAGCCGGAGCCCTCACCCCCTGCTGTGCCCCAACCCCCAATTTCATGAGCATTCATACAATTTCCATACCCAGAATTGGCCCTCAGGCCAAAAGGTTTGCCCACCCGTTTTAGAGGTAAGCTCTTTATCAGAAGTCATTTAGATGGAATGTAGGTAATGAGATATTTCCTTAACTGGAGTTGAAAGTAAAATGATCTTGAAGGAACTTTGTGTAAGCTTTATCTCTGGCATTTAAAAGGCAAAGAACAAGAAGGCAAAAGCAATTTAATCTTTGACCATCACTTCCAGGTTTCAGCTGGGAACTAAAGGGTGGAGGGTAGGGGGGAGAGGATGAAATCCTGCAGGAAAGGCCATTTACAACTTTCCTGATGAGGGCTGAAGTGAGCAAGTACAACACAATCCCATATAACCAAAATCTGGGTAACCCAAATACTCTCATGTTCCCCAGGGTTATATTCTCCTCTCCTGTAAGGGGGTCTCCAAAACCAGAGGGCAGTGAAGAGCTCCCTGGCAGCTGCCGAAGCCGGCTGGCAGTGGCAGATGTTTGATGACTTCCTGAAGGCTAGTACCAGAAGCAGGCCACCCTCTGGATCTCCTGGCCAGCTTGCCCAAGGCAGACAGGCACTGAGAGAGGGATGGAGGTGATAAAAGCTTAGCTTCTCAGAGCCTTGGGACAAATGTGTGGTCACATAGTTTAATGCACTACTGGATGGTGCTCAGATATTATGGTGATGAGTGTGGTCAAAAATCTTTATGGAACAGAACAGTGAAAATGGATGCTGGCAGGCTTTTCAGATCAGCCAACTTTCAAGGAAATGTCCTCCAGTCAAATAGGCCAGCTCTCCTGAATTTTGGAAGGATTCAGGTGTCTTCCAAGACTTCTGGAAAAAGTGTTCTGTCTTGGCAAATCTCACAAAAAAAGCCCTTTCTAATAACATTTCCAGCAAATGATGTTTGCATAAGCATATCCTTTGGAGGCTTAGCTAACCCTCTGAACATTTTTGCTGTTTGCTATCATGATTAGCAAAGGAGGGGATGATCACTTGTAGTAGTCTGTCTGTTTTTACTATTTTAATTACCTTTTGGTGAATGTAGATGTTGTGAAAGGCACTGGATTGACAGCCCTAGAGACAGAGATCTTCTCTTTATTCATAGAACAGGTGTAGCAAACACAATGGTGTTGTGCATGCCCGCCAAACCACACCACAATGTGCCTTTATACCTTTACACAATGTGCCTTCAGGGACCACGTCTAGGGGCAAAGGAGGAATTCAGTCTGCTGAGCACAGCCATCTCTTCTGAGACTGTCAACAAGTCTGCTAATTAGTGCCAATGGACATTTTTCTCTGAGTATAGTAGGAAGAGGGCCTGAAACATAAACCCATGTATCAGAGGCCTGGTATGAGGCCTGAGGCCTGGGCTAAAGTAGTCAAACCTTTGCTGATATAAAGCAAAGTTAAGTTGTGAGCAAGAGGCAGGCCCTGCTCACAGAGTCTGGCAAGAACAGGATAATACTGCAGAAACACACATTCCTAAGTAGTGCTAGGCACAAGAATATATATATACAAACCAGCGCCATATTATTGCCTAGGCCGACAAATTTTCAGGGGCGGAAGCTCCCCTCCGCGCCCCGCCCCCCTGCTCCAGCTCACCTCCGCCTCCTCTGCAAGCTTGCCACGGCATCCTGTTTCTCTCCCCTCCCAGTGCTTGCGCCGCGAAACAGCTGTTTCGTGGGGCAGGGAGGGAGGGGGGAGGAGGGGGAATGCCACGCGCTGAGGGAAGAGGCGGGGCCGGGGCCGGGGATTTGGGGAAGGGATCCAATAGGGGAAGGGAGGGGGCGGAGTTGGGGCGGGAACTTTGGGGAGGGGGTTGGAATGGGGGCAGGAAAAGGGTGGGGTCGGGGCGGGGCCAGGGCGGCAATTATTTCCCGGCCTAGGGGCGGCAAAATTATTAATCCGCCACTGATACAAACACATTCCAGAAAGGTGGTACCAGAACACCTTGATACCAGCACATTCCCCAAAGATAACAGGGGCACACTGACCCATCTGAAAGATAAGGTCAAGATGACAGCACGATGGATAGAGATGTTTTGATCAAACCAACATGTACAAGGCAATGGGTGACACCCTAATACGTCAGAGGGTGGCACCCTGATTCATCAGAGGCAATACGTAACTTGTTTGTGTTGGTGTATAAAGATGTATCTCAGAGGGAGTGTCTTTGGCCAGCCAAGGGGGCAGTGTAAAGTCCCGCCACTGACTGAGCTGTGTCCATTGTCACGGGCATACATGTGCTAGTGTAACTGGAGACATTGATCCAGGGAGCTAGGACCGTGCTTTGTTGGCACTAAACCTGGCTGGATGCCTTCTTACCTTAATGGATCTTGTGGTCATTGGGCGGTTCGCTCGAGGTCTGCTGTGCCAGCTGTCTGCTCAGAGCTGGGACAGCACACAGAGAGAACACACACACATGCAGCCGAACATCTGACAACACTGAGAACTGAAGAGATCACCACATTTATGTTGTGCAGGCCACCAAACAACCAGACCTTGGTCACCACTGACATGGATGAGTGACTTAGACACAAATTTTTCTATATCCTATTGCTGATCTCCTGAGCCATGCAATCCCTTACACCCCAGTAATACTGCTGTCATTAAAGCAGTCAGTAGACGTGTGTGTGCTTACCAATCCGTGTGAGCATCATCAATCACCAAAAGGATCTTGGGTTTCTGAGCCACAGGAGCAGGGCTTGCCGAGTGCTCCATCAGTCCTGCAGCTGCGTGTGTGGTCTGCTTCATGGCACTGGAGATGGAACTGAAAATACTGGTTCCAGAAGAGGAAGAGGGTGATGGCTGAGATGGCTGTTGCTGTTGCTTCCTCTCAGTTGCTGGAGAACCTGGAGAGCTAGTGGAGTTATCAGGACGCTGCAGATCCATCATATAGCCATTGGGCAAGTTGGCCACAAAACTACTGTCCGAGAGGCGCCTTCGGAGGAAATTCATTGCTGAAGCTCAGGATGGAGAACTTCTCCACAATGCGAGCGAGACAAAATAACTATATCCCACAGTCCAGAGGGGCTTTTGGAGTCACTATAGCTTAGGCCAGACGGAGATGCTGTCACCCTTGAAATTGTATTTGAGGAAGAAATAGAAATAGACCTTTTTTCCTGTGGAAGAACAAGAGACACTTGTGTGAGATGCAGATAAATTGTTTCACATTAGAACAACTCACTGAGCCTTTAAAGAACATCCTAAGGCCTAAAGCTTAGTCAACACTTGTGTAAATGGAGAAGGGTCATTACTTTATATGCAGGGTATCCTACACCAACTTGCTAGCAAGGCACATTGGCCAAGTGGGTAGAAGTAGGTAGGCTTCATGGCCTTTTCCTGCCCCCAAGTGTTACTGAATTGCACACAGCTCCTCCTCCAGTCACAATAGAAAGATTAAAATATCTAGAGCCCTGCAAATCTGCGGATATCTGCTTTACATCCGTGGATTGGATGCAGATACAAATTTTGTATCTGCACAGGGCTCTAAAAATAGCTATGTGTCGATTGATTTGGTGTCCCAGTAGTTAGTGTTTCAGAGGAAGTTGGGGGGGGAGGGGAAAAGAGTCCCATAATACATTTGGCTATTTCTACAACACTGTTCACCATGGAGAAGAAAAATTCTTTTCACTCCAGCTAGCAATCTGAGTCTATTCTGAGGCAAGAGAAATGAGACAAATATTGGATAAGTTGGAATTTCAGCAAACGGATTAGCTGAAAAAACTCTGTTTGCTGCTGGCTTGTTAAAGGGACTCTGAATTTTGAGAAGCAAACATTCTAAACACAGCGATTAGTGGGGAAAAAATCCCGGAGCAAGGCTCGTGTGACACTCCAGGGCCAGTTTTCAAAAGAAGCTTCATTCTGTACTCGGCTCTGTATGTGCAATTTTGTGTCCCTCATATCTAGATTTTGGGCTTCATTAATATTCGGTAGTTACTAGAGATATTATCACATTATCTGATTTGCTAGTTCATTTCAGGGGCATACACAAAATTGGAAGCACAATTTTTAAAAAGGCCAAATTGAGGCTGCTTTGCAAACTTGGTCCTCTAGATTTAAATGCTTCTTTTAGGAATAAGGTGTATTACTCTGCTGATCTTCTCCAATCAGATAATGAACAAGGAGAAATTTAAACATCTGGATTTTTTCCTGAGCCACTAAACTGTCTTGTTATTTGTGGAAAATGCATCCAATATTTCAGAGCAAACTAATGCCACATGAGTTAGTGGTATCACTTCACTATTTCACAACTGGAGACACTGGGGCCAGGAAATAGGATTTCCACAGGGACTCTGCAAGGCCCCCTTCTCTGCTAACACAGCATACACCTTTGGGTCTTGTCTAGGCATAGCAGGGAATGAGCGGGGAACCAAAAATGATACAACAGCAACATAATGGTAGTCAATCATGTTTATGTCTTGGTACCAGTAACAGGTAACACAAGGGCATTTATTACAGCAGATGTCTGGAGCAGTGAAAGTGAGGGCTGCCTCTTGAATCAGTGGGGGCCATTCCTAGTGTCACAGTTACAGGTATAGCAGCACCTTGGTCTCCTCTCAAGTCTTTCTGCATGCACCCCTCAGGTCTTTGGCCTCAAGTCTTTATTTCCCTGGAATCCTGCAATTCTCCAACTCTTAGACCAGGCCTCAGGCTACCCTCCTCCCTCCGCCCATGTACCAACTGTGATTTCCCTACAGGTCCAATTGGCCTTGGCAGCTGCAAGTCTTCCTTTTGGGAGATGTGACCAGCGGTTAATGCAGTGGCCAGATAGCGTTCTTAAAGGTAAGTATTGTTTAACCTTAATAGTAGGAACATGGCATCCGAGAAAGGATTTCAAAACAGAACAGTCTGTACACATCTATCTTACTAAGGTTTACCGTCCCCTGGAAGGTTACAAAGGCCCAACTGCTTCAGACCCCTTCTGTAGGGTCTGTGTCTGTATAAGCCTCTGCCTCTCAAACAGTCTCTGACAACTGCCTCTCCTTTCTCTTGAGGGTGATTTTTTAGCCAATTAGTGGCCTCTTGATATTCTGGTTCCCAGCCTTGGCAAAATAAGCCTTGTATCTTTACTGGTAACTGGAAGGAGCTTCCAGCTAATAGCTCAAGTATTGCTCCTTAATGACCCCTGCCTTGTTTACTAGGAGGTTACTTATCTAGAAATATTGTCTTGCCTTCCTGCTAATTTCCTAACCGCCCTGCTATGGAACTAAATCAACATATGCATATGGTAAACATTCCAGTCATTTAATATAGCTACACACCCACCCACCATGATCAGGTCACATACAGTATGCTTAAATTATTACAGACCATCCCCACAGCTTTCACATCTAGTAAAATGGAACCATTCCACCCCACTGTTCAGACTTAACCTTCTGACTGCCACTGTCCTACCGCAATAGTAAAAATAAATCTCTGTGTTAGCAAAGATGATATCCCAGGTGGTAACCAGAGTGGCAGAATGGTGAGAGAAGGCTTTCTTGAAGAGTATGGGTAGCTTAATAGAAGGGCATTGCACGGGCCTCTCTTGGGGGGAGATGCATGTGTCATTTCTCTGCATAATACAGAAAGAGAAATGAAATTAATACATAACTACTCTACATGACACAGTCTACCCACATTCTAGTACGAGGGACATTTGAGCAGAGTTGCTGTCTGCAGACCACCAAGGTCCAAGTTTAGTATTGGTTATGGTGATGTGCAGTTCACATATGGAGAGAGTCCAATTACAGCATATGGAAAATGCCATAATTTGCTATGTTTGCTTGGAGTATTTGACATCAGATGGCAGACAGTGGAGAGTCAGCAGAAATTTAACTTCAATATCAACAGTGTAATATACCATTTTATATCTTTGCAGCTTTGGGGGAAGTTGTCCCCTGTTCCACTGCTAAAGCATTCATTTACTGCCATTACTGCTATCAGCCATTAGAGGGAGCCTGTGGCTATCGATAATAATCATGATGAGTAAAATTTTTGAAAGCACTTAAGTGACTTAGGAACCAAATTCCCACGAAACTTGCAGCTCCATGTTTGAAAATTTTACCAACTACTTGGTGCTTGTATAGCTCTTATCTCCTCTACAAGCCTGACATTTTCTAAGCAAGGGACAAAGTAATATTAACTAATCTGCATGGATCAACAGCAGGAAATAACAAAACAGAGTGAAAGAATTTAAAATAATAAATAAAAGTATCCTACACTACAGAATGCTTGTCATCCAGTAATGGAGATGCAGTGGTGCATACTGGCACCCTAGAGCAAGGAAAAAGAATAGAAATTAGTTATTCTGCACTGCCACATGGAAGACATAGATTGGACTCATTTACTGGTCTCCTTCTCCCTGGACTGGTGTGGGCTTGGAGTTCTGTGGAGACAGTGCTCTGGGGCTGTCTCTGTGCCACTAACTGAACCCTCCAAAATCAATGTATTGTTGATACATTCCAAAGGAAGACAATCCCACTGTGGCAGGAAGGTTGCCGACCAAGGCTCTAGAAATTCAGGAAGGATTTGACCTCCAACTCCATCTGTAAAAGTGTGGGGGGGAAAATGACAAGAGGTGTACTCATTTCTTTATAAAACCATTAGGAAAAGAGTGTACCTTGAGGGGATATTTTCATCAGCCTTAGGTTAGCGTAATTAATGAAGTAATTGAAATCCATTTTTTTAAATTAAGGTAATTGTAGCTCTGCCATATCAATATATTGATTGCCATTAGCCCAGCTACAGAGAAGGTTTTATCTAAGATGAAAGAAAGATCAGTAATGGCATACATAAGTAAAAGGCCAACAAACACCATGCTTACCGGAAAACATCAAAAACAATCTATTCTGCATTACACCCACACTGTTTGTACTTGCCTTTGTTCTTTAGCTCTACAGACATATACATCAGAACAGGGGCTTCATTTTCACTGGGCCCCCACATCCTGCAGCTCCTAGCCACAACTTCAGCTGAAGTCAACATGCAACATCCATGAAGAGTTCACAAGCCCCATTTGGTCTTTGCGGAACTCCACTGATTGCGTTCAGCAGGAGGGGAACAATATCCAGGGTCCAAATATTCTATGAGCTAAACAGTCAGGGTCCACCCCACAACTGCCAAGTAATGTGTTGGTCATATTATGTAAATTATTCAGTGAGATTATTTGCATATTTGCAAATAATTTGCATACAACCATAAATTTAAGCTTATGGTCAACACCCGTTCCTCCAAACAGTGGCAGGGTTAGGGTATGGAGCTGCAAAAAGCTTGCCAATTATGGCTAGGACAGGTTTGACACAGAGAATGCTCTATAGAAGTCCAGAGGTCGGAACGGCAAAGATTCAAACCTCAGTTCTGGACAGACTTCCATCTGCAGGTCCCAAAATGCTTTACAGGTGTGAATGAGAGTGCTCTCCCATCGACATAGCGCGTCTTCACCAGACGTGCTACATTAGCACAGCCTCACTGATGTAGTGTGGTAGTGAAGACAAGCCCCAAACAACTCACAAAAAACTGGAGCAGCTGAACAGCCAGTGGAAATGCAAGTTGCTCTGGAGCTGACAGGGAAAGGAGGGTTTAGGGAGCTCTTCAGCTCATTCTTGACCAACCCCCTCTTGCTGGTGTTCAAAACAGAACTGTGTTTCCTCAGTTGGTAAGAGGGCGTCTGCAATTCAGGGCCTTTGAGGGCAAAAGTTACAGGGGAAAATGCAGAGAACCTCTACAAATAAATGAATGAAAGTTACAAGATTGAAAGAAAAAACAAACAAAAAACACCCCACCCCCCCCACAGGAATAATTTTACCCTCTGGGAAAGAAAGCGAAATATGAAGAACAAAGAGAAAGAGTAAGAAATCAGAAGGGGGGAAAAATCAGACAAACCAAAAGACAGCAAGAGAACCCATGAAAACCCAGACATATACAATGTCAAGAACATACAGCTAAGGGTAGCATAAAATCCCTCCTTTACCTGTAAAGGGTTAAGAAGCTCAAATAACCTGGCTGGCACCTGACCAAAAGGACCAATAAGGGGAGAAGATACTTTCAAATCTGTTGGGGAAGGTTTTTGCTTTGTGCTCTGTGTTGTTGTTCTCTCTAAGACAAAGAGAGAGACCAAACAAGTAATCCAAGTCCTACTGAAATGATACATCTAATATTACAGAAATAGTAAGTAATAGCAAGGGAATGCGTTAGATTATCTTTTGTTTTAGCTTGTGAATTTTCCCTAGGTTAAGAGGGACATTTATTCCTGGTTTTTTATGAAACTTTAAATTTTTGCCTAGAGGGGAATCCTCTGTGTTTTGAATCTTTTTGTTACCCTGTAAAGTTATCTTCCATCCTTATTTTACAGAGGTGATTCTTTTATCTTTTTTAAAATAAACTTCTTTTAAGAACCTGATTGTTTTTCAGTGTCCTAAAGACCCGGTGGGGGGGGGTTGATCTATGCTCACTTTGTAACCAATTGGTTAAGATATTATTCTAAAGCCTCCCCAGGAAAGGGGGTGTAGGAGCTTGGGGGGATATTTGGGGAAGGTAGGGCTCCAAGAGGCCCTCCCTGAATGTTTGTTTAAATCACTTGGTGGTGGCAGTGATACCAAGGGCAAGGAAGGAATTTGTGCCTTGGGGAAGTTTTTAACCTAAGATGGTAGAAATAAGCTTAGGGGATCTTTCATGCAGGTACCCACATCTGTACCCCAGAGTTCAGAGTGGGGAGGGAACCCTGACATACAGAGACACAGAAGTAAACAAAAACAGAGGCAACAGGAAAAACTGCATGTGCTTACATTGAAGATTATAGCAGAAAGGGGCTAATGAAATTAGAACATGATGCAAAGATGCAGATTATCTTTATTATTTAGTTAAATGTTCTGGCTAGTTTTTACAAAGGATGCTAAGGGAATTAAGCAACCAACTCCCAGAGAATTTCAGAGGGGGTTGGGCGCTGAACTGCCTCAGGCTATTTCTCCATAATTTAGCAGTAAAAATTCAAGCCATCTTTAAACTTTGACATGTGTTAAAAAAACAACCAAGACTCATGTTCACTTAACCCTCTTACTATCCCTATGGGTGAGCTGGAGCCCAGAGGAAACAGAAGCAGGTTGGCTGATTTCTGCTAAGTGAGTTAAGGTTTCCCCTGAGTCTTCTATGTATGCCAGCAGGAGGCATTGAACTGACAGACCCATGTCAGACTGTATCCAGGACCTTGCTCCTAATGACTTCAAGTGAGCAATGTTCAGATCAGCAAACAATGGACCTCACCCTTCTGCATCTGGGATCAAGAGAGTCACTTGCATAGGTCTGCCACAAGGGGATGGTGCTCTTTCTCTGGCAACCCTGATGATACCGGATCTATTGATACATCACACATCTTTCAGAGTGCACAGCTTTGATTCACATTTTAAACAGCCAAATGGGCCCAGTTCTGTTCTCTGTAATACCGGTACAAATCAGGAGTGAATTTCCATGGAGTTATACTGCTGCAAGAGCACAGAATGTGGCCTTTCCACTTTTCGAAGGAATAGAGAAAGACACTTTTGGGAATCCAGCAATTACTATCAGATGACTAGTATTACCAACCCTGAGTTTCAAAAATCATGAGTCAGGGCTCAAAATCACAATCATGAGATTTTTTTAAAATGCCTAATTTTAAAGACAAAGAATCCAAAGTTATTTCTTATTTGCCTTCGGGTTTCGGAGCCCTTTGGGTTCACAGGGCATCACATTTTCAAGATTCTCTCCTCAGCCATGAAGACTAGAAATTTTTTTTTAAAATGAAATCTGAGGTTGTCACGTAATCGTTCAGTTACAGGAGCTGGGGCTTTAAGAACATGCACAGAAGATCATGAGACTTGTAATAAAATTGCGAGAGGTGGCATCACCAGGAGCTCTATAGTCCATTAGTTAGGAAGGCCTTCTGAGGCACTGCTGTTTTCCACATCCTAACCTGCTTATCAGCAAAGCCAGAGACAGCTCAATGAGAGCAAGCAATGCTGGGCAAAGAAATCCAGTGTTAATCCTTGGAAAGTACAGAGACATCTCCATATTAAGAGTCTGTGGAACTGGCACACTGTCTCCATTCTTTATCTCCCTAGAGTAAAAGGGGCCTTTGCAAACCCAAGGCTTGCTTTGCAATATTGACACTAATGCTCCCATTAAGACTAATACTTGTATGTATGCTGAGGGCACTCCCCCACATCAGATCAAAGGAAAGCAGGCGGCAGCAGTGCAAACTGGGAAGTTTATGCAAATAAGCATTCCATAAATTTAATAGGCAAAGCTGTAAAAGGGACCCAGCAGTGTTTAAAACCCCCAGGCTGTTTTTTTCCTCCCCTCAATCCAGTCTTGGATTTGATGGCAGCTCATATAATCCGTTGGTCTTTTAGTCTCCTGCAGAAACTGTATAAACCTTGATTTCATGGTGACAGGAATGAAAGTGATACCAGGCTTGGCATTAATAAAGCAGGGACTTCTTTCACTGAGAGAGATATGGCTTTGAAGTGCATTGATCTGAATAAAATCAAAAAGCTGGATGTATTTAATATGTAGAGCCTGGCAATGTGCATTAGGGCTCATCCAGATAAAAGATGCCTATGGGACTGACAACTCTCTCACAGGAATCAGCAGAGGCCTTTCCAGCCTCATTGTTGTTCTTCCCTGATGGATACATAAAATACTTTTCTCTATCCCCATGCCATTTCCACACTTCACATGTATTTTACATCAGTCACGATACATCAATTATTTAAAAGAGGGGGAAACTGGATTATTTTCTTGCTATTGAGCTAAAATAGTTTCTCAGATTAGTTTCAGACATTACACTGAACTTAACTAACAATTCACTAAGAGTACACCAAGTACCGATAGATTTAATTATCTGTTAATCAAGGACCCTGGGTGGGATTTTGATAAGCACCTATGTCAGGGGTGGCTAGGGGAACCAGACAGCAAGTGTGAAAATTCGGGACAGAGGGTGGGGGGATAATAGGAGCCTATATAAGAAAAAGCCCCAAATATCGGGACTGTCCCTATAAAATCGGGACATCTGGTCACACTAGGGGTGGCCAACCTGAGCCTGAGAAGGAGCCAGAATTTACCAATGTACATTGCCAAAGAGCTACAGTAGTATGTCAGCAGCCCCCCATCAGCCCTCCCCCCGCAACCCCCAGCACCTCCTGTCCGCCGTCAGCCCTGCCAATCAGCACCTCCCCCTCCCTCCCTGTGCCTCTTGCCTGCCGCAGTCAGATGTTTCGCAGAGTACAGGAGGCTCTGGGATGGAGGGAGGAGGAGCAATGGTGCAGCAGGCTCAGGGGAGGGGGCGGGAAGGGGCGGGGGCCTTGGGGTAAGGGGTGGAGTAGGGGCAGAGCCTGGGGTTGAGCAGTGGAAAGTTGGCACCTGTAGCTCCAGCCCCGGAGTCAGCACCTATGCAAGGAGCCACATATTAACTTCTGAAGAGCCACATGCGGCTCCGGAGCCACAGATTGGCCACCCCGACCTATGTGATTTAGGAGCACAAAACCATCAATTCTGATACATTTTTAAGACCAGTAGGGATCATTACGATCATTGAATCGGACCTCCTGGATAACAGGCCATAGAATTTCACCCCATAATTCATGCATCGAGTTTTTGTTTTCCTAATTCACTTAGTGAATAGGCATGTACAAGACCAAAAAAAAAAGTAAAATCCTTGGGAAACTGACTTTTTTTATCTACAGGGTTTAATAGTCTTCTCCTATAAGTCTCAACTCCAGTTGATATAGACCTCCTTTGCTTTTCTGGGATCTTACATTCCACACATTCTATTATCACAGACAACTCATTTGACACATGCTAATCTTGCCCTCGTCACTCTTTCACCATTTCACCATTCTGACACCTGACTATCCTAGGTTTCTAAGCTTGTCTAGCCTGGGGAAGGAGGACTGCCCCTTTACATACCTAATATGCAACCTATGACAAATGGCTGGAAAAAAGTTTTCCTCCATGTGCTGTGATGCAGGCATCTGCTAATTCCGGCATACACATGGGGACATAACTCCCATTAGCATTAACTGATGCTACATATCAAGAGACGAACAGGCCTCTGGAATCTGAGCACACTTAGGGCTTGTCTACACTGGCACTTTACAGCGCTGCAACAGTCTCACTCAGGGGTGTGAAAAAACACACCCCTGAGCACTGAAAGTTTCAGCGCTGTAACGTGCCAGTGTAGACAGTGCACCAGTGCTGGGAGCCGCGTGGGGGTGGTTATTTTAGAGTGCTGGGAGAGCTCTCTCCCAGTGCTATGCTGGGACTACACAAGCCACGTTAAAGTGCTGCCGTGTGTTGTATCAACCAGGCAAGGTACTAACAAGCTTCAACGGCACTTTATTTTTACAGTGGAAACCTCTTTACCAAGCTGCAGCTGCACCCTCTGTAACTCTCACTCCGCCTCCTCAACTCCTCCCCCCTCCTTCCTGTTTCCTGTCCTTTCAGACTCCCAACAGCCAGTGCTCCCAGTTCTAATAATACAAGCAGCATCTAAACAACACATTCCCTCCTCTCTTAAGAAACTTTCCCAAATAAAATAAACATTATTGTTCTAACCACAGGAACAAATATGAAACAAGACACTAAACTATTGGCAAAAATATTACACTGAAAACACTGTAGATACTACATAACATAGTCTCTAGTCCAGACAGGTGGTCATCTGGATCTGACGGGCCCTCTCTCAAGCCCCGGTTCCAGTGCAATGTCTTGTTGTGTTGGTTCTACAGTGAAGTCATCCAATGCAGACTGGGTGTTGGCATAATCTCCTCTTGGTGCACAGGCAGGTGCAAGATAAGAAGCATTCCATACCCGCCCATCAGAAAGTCGATAGGTGTAAGGTCCCTTCTTCTCTATGATTTTAAGAGGAGCTGTGAATTTATGGTCCCCTTTGCGTAAGATTCCAAGTTTTCATATTCTAATGAAGGAACCACACTCAAACTTTGGTTTCTTAGCACCCCGCCGCTTGTCTGTGAAAGCCTTATACTTTACTTGGTTCTGTTCAACTGTTTTTCTCACATCATCCTCGTTTGGGGCATCAGGTCGTGCCTTTAACAATCCAGCAATGTTCAGTTTAGTATTCATCTGTTTCCCATGCAGTAACTCTGTGGGTGATCTTTGCGTTGTGGCATGTCGTGTAGCCCAGTATGCTTGCAAGAAATCAGTAGTGAAGGGTATCCACAATCGCCCTTCCAGTTTAGCTGTTTGCAAACTCTCTTTCAAACTTCTGTTAAACTGTTTGATTTCCCCATTGGCTTGAGGGTAATATAGGGATGACCTTCTGTGTAAAATATTCCTCTCTGCTAGAAAAGTTTCAAACTCCAGGGAAGTAAATTGACTACCATTATCTGAAACCAGTTCTTTGGGGTTACCTTCCCTGCTAAAAACTGAAGAGAGGAACTTAATTACTGTGGCAG
Organism: Terrapene triunguis; assembly: GCF_002925995.2. Taxonomy (NCBI): domain Eukaryota; kingdom Metazoa; phylum Chordata; order Testudines; family Emydidae; genus Terrapene; species Terrapene triunguis. The sequence goes on along the minus strand of NW_020664598.1, from coordinate 6,649,091 downwards.
AAGAGATTTGCAATGTAAACGCTACCTCAGGCCATTTACTGAAATAGTCTATTAAAGTGATGGCATAACAACAGTCAAGTGGAGCAGTATCAAAGGGTCCTAAAATGTCAATCACCACTTTTTCCCATTCAGATTCAGGAAGAGGAACAGGCTGAAATGGAGGGGTACATGTCACTGCTGTCTTATCATGCATTTGGCAAGTGACACAGGATTTTATGAAAAGCAACAAAGAGTCCTGTGGCACCTTAAAGACTAACAGATGTATTGGAGCATAAGCTTTCGTGGGTGAATGCCCACTTCGTCAGATTTTATGAGTGCTTCAGTTTGAGAGTCCATCCCTGGCCACCAATACAGATCCCGTAGTTGTTGTTTGGTTCTGACAATTCCTTGATGAGTATCATGTGCCAGGTGTATGAGTTTTGACTGTAATTCTTCTGGCACAAGTAGCCAGTGTGTACCTCATAGCACATAGCCATTGAGCAAAGAAAGTTCATCCTGAACTCTAAAATAAGGCAGCAAAACTGGGTCAAGGTATTTAGGGTTACTGGGCCATCTCTTTGTCAGAAATTCCCTTAGTTTTTGTTGAATTGAACACGCTGAACAAGCAGCTTGAAATTGTTCTCTTGTAACTGCAGTAAGAGTGCTTGTAATAAGCGCAACTTCTACATCCTCATCCTCCGGTGGACCATCTGGTGAAGGCAAAGGCAGGCGAGAAAGGCAATCAGCGACCACATTTTTGTTTCCAGGCTTATATTCCAGTTCATAATTGAAAGAGAGTAGTCTTGCGGACCATCTAGCAATACGATATCCTGCTCTTCCCAGTCCTTTCGTGGTCGTTAAAGGGCTGTGGTCTGTGCGCAACTTGAACGTGCGGCCCCACAGGTAAAGTCTCCATTTTTCAGTAGCCCACACATAAGCAAGTGCTTCTTTTTCAACTGTAGAATATTTTCTCTCAGCATTACTTAGTGTCCTTGAAGCAAATGCAACAGTCTTCTCTGTGTTGTCCTCATGAAGTTGTGTGAGGACAGCCCCAAGTTCATAATCCGAAGCATCAGTAGTTACAATTGTGGGCAATGTGGGACTGAATAGTGCAAGTGCTGGACTATGTACAATCAAGTCTTTCACCGTTTCGAAACTAGCTTGTGCATCCGTTGTCCACAGTAAGGCTGAACTTTTCTGTAGTAATTCTCGCAATGGTTCAATGACAGAAGCATAATTGGGAAAGAATTTTGCATACCAGGAGGTAAGACCCAAGAATAGGGTGACCAGATGTCCCGATTTTATCGGGACTGTCCTGATATTTGTTTATTTGTTCCGCGTCCCGACCGATGTGCGGTCGGGACACTGGACAAACAAGCAATTTTGCCCTCCCAGAAGGGCTCTCGCCACCCCCCGACTCCGCCCCCTCCTTCCCCCATTGGCTCCCTCCCCAAATCCCCGCCCTGGCCCCGCCTCTTCCCCAAGCATGTGGCATTCCTCCTCCCTCCCAGGCTTGTTGCTGTAATGGCGGCAAGCCTGGAGGGAGGGGGTGGTGGTCGGCTTCCAGTTCCTGGAGCTGGTGAATAGGGGCACCGGGCGGGCAAGGGGGCTGCTCCCCCAGGAGGGAGACGGGGGGGGCCTCCAGGGCTCCAGACCCCGGCAGCAGTGGGGCAGAGAGGCTCGGGGCCGCACGAGTGGCCATGTAAAGTTTATCGGCTCGGGGTGGACCCCGGCCGGTTCTCGCCCCTGTAGGGGGGTGGTAAGGAGCCGAGTCCCCCCCTCCCCCTGGCTCCTCAGCTGAGCCCCCTCCGTCTCCCTCCTGGGGGAGCAGCCCCCTTGCCTACCTGCCCGGTGCTTCCAGCTCCAGGAACTGGAAGCCGGCCACCACCCCCTCCCTCCAGGCTTGCGCCGGCATTACAGCTGCAAGCCTGGGAGGGAGGAGGACTGCCGCTCAGCTGAGGAGCCAGGACGAGGGGGGAGGGGGGGACTCAGCTCCTTACCTGGCCTGCGGCGGCCGGCGCAACATGCTGGTGAGGGGCGGGGACGCTACCCCCCTACAGGGCAGGGCGAGGAGCCGGCCGGGGTCCCTCCCCCCGCCGATAAACTTTACGTGGCCACTCACGCGGCCCTGAGCCACTCTCCCCCGCCGCTGCTGGGGTCCGGAGCCCCGCGCCTCTCCCGCTCAGCTGTGCTCCAGTGGCTCCTTCCCCGCGGGGCGGCAGGACACGCCGCATGTGCCCGGGGCCTGCTAATTCCCTTGGCACCTGCAAAATGGCTTTTTTTTTGGTGTTTGTTTGTTTTTTTTTGCTCCG
>NW_020664598.1:6486353-6646700 GCF_002925995.2 Terrapene triunguis | reverse complement strand
GTCCTGATATTTCATGTCAGTGATCTGGTAACCCTACCCAAGAAGGAATGTAAGGTTTGCAAATCTGTTGGAGGAGGAGTATTTCAAATTGCCAGGATATGATCTGGATCAGATTTTAGTCCAGCCTGTGAAATTGTATGCCCCAGAAAGGAGAGTTCAGTTTGTCTAAATTTGCATTTGGACCTATTGAGCTTGAGGCCTGCTTTGCTGATGCAGTTTAGTACAGACTGCAGGTTATTGTCATGCTCCTCAGTAGTATTTCCAAACACGATAATATCATCCAAATAGCATTGAACTCCATGTCGATTCTTCAGAATCAATCATTTTTTGGAAGGAACTTGGAGCTGATGTGAGACCGTATGGAACATGTTTAAAACGAAATAGTCCCTCATGTGTAATAAACACTGAGGTCTCTGCTATCTTCATGCAACATAACCTGGTGGTATGTGCTCTGCAAATCAAGAGTAGAAAACATCTTTGCTCCACGGAGTTCTGCAAATACTTCTATGTGAGGAAGAGGATGGCTGTCAATCACAATAGCTTTATTCGGCTCCCTTAAGTCCACACAAAGACGAATGCCTCCACCCTTCTTCTGCGTCACTACTATAGGTGAAACCCATTCCGAGGACTTAATCTCTTCAATAATGTCCTTTTGAACAAGTTGTCTAAATTCCTCTGAAACAGCTCCCCTGACCGAAAATGGTAAGCGCCGTAATTTCTGTCGTACAGGCATCACATTATTCTGCATTTTAACTTTATGCAGAAAACCATAAGCACAGCCGAGTTTCTCCTCAACCTGGTGTTGGGTCCCAGCTGAAACTGGTGTGTGTACCGCAAGAGTGCTTTGCTGAGGAAGATCAATTTGTCCATTAACTACCCTGAGATTTAAAGCAGCCAATAAATCTCTGCCAAGATAGGAGTGCCTTTGTGGACAATGTAGAACTCTGCAGTTACACAGCAATCACCAAAAGTAACTATTTCTGGCAGGCAGCCATGTACTGGAATATGGTTTTTCAAATAACATACCAAGTGAAGTTTGGGTTCAGTAAGAGGCACATCTTTAAAGTAATGCAAATAGATGGAAACAGGTAGTATAGATACTGCTGAGCCAGTGTCCAACATTAGCTGAATAGAGTGTGATTTGCCTGAGGGTATGGAGGAAACGTTTACAGTGCACTTTATCTGTTCTGGAATATGTGCAGTAGTGATTTTGTCCACATTCAGCACAGTAACATCTGGTATTGTAACTGCATGCTCCTGTTGATTGAACTGGCTACTGTGACATACTTTAGCAAAATGCCCAATCTTTTTGCAATGATTGCACTGAGCTACTTTTGCTGGACATCCTGTGTACCTTGCAAGATGTTGTGGGGATCCACAGTGAAAGCATGCTTTTACTGTATTTTGCATTTGCTGATTCAGTGGCTTTTTATTAGTTTTCCTCTTGAAATTGTTTGTCTGCAGCGATAGTGAACTTTTCTGCAAAGGAGTCATAGCCTGGACTGTGCCTCCTGTATCTTTGCTCATTATTTTGTCTTCAGCTGTAGCTGACTCAATCTGAGTAGCAATGGTTATTGCTTTTTCTAGTGTAAGTTGTGGTTCTAGAAGTAAGCGTTCTCTTACATGAAACATGGTTGTTTTCTCAATGAGCTGGTCTCTAATCATCTCATCTGCCATATTCCCAAAGTCACAAGTTACAATCAGACTCCTCAGGGAAGCAATATACTGCATTATAGTCTCTCCTGGTTTCTGCTCATGCTGGCGAAATCTGTAGCGATTAGCTACTACATTCACTTTTGGCACAAAAAAGTTCTTTAATGCAGTGAGTGCAGTCTCATATTTATCATCTGCAAGGGGAAAAGTATAAAATATACGCTGCCCTTCTGCTCCAAGGCAGTGGATTAGCAGAGCACGCTTTCTTACTTCAGAAATCTCTGTAGCACTGATTGCAAGCAGATAAGTCTCAAACATATGGATCCAGACAGTAAAAGCAATTGGAGGTTCACCTGGGCTTTGCAGAAAGGGTGCAGGTGGGTTCAGAGGCAGAAGATCCATCCTTGTCGCCAAAATGTTGTATCAAGCAGGCAAGGTACTAACAAGCTTCAACAGCACTTTGTTTTTACAGTGGAAACCTCTTACCAAGCTGCAGCTGTACCCTCTGTAACTCTCACTCAGCCTCCTCAACTCCTCCCTCCTCCTTCCTGTCCTTTCAGACTCCCAACAGCCAGTGCTCCCAGTTCTAATAATACAAGCAGCATCTAAACACCACACCGTGGCAGCGCTTTAACGTTGCCAGTGAGGGTATGTCAACTCCACAATAAAAGACTCAGGCTGCAGGGCTATAAAACTGCAGTGTAGACATTTGGGATCAGGCTGGAGCCTGGGCTCTGAGACCCCATGAAGAGGCAGGTCCCAGAGCCCAAGCTCCAGCCCGAACCTGAATTTCTACCGCTCAGTTTTATAGCCCGTGAGCTTGAGTCAGCTGACCCAGGCCAGTTGTGGCTATGTCTTTTATTGCTGTATAGATGTACCCAGTGTGGCTTGTTTTGGTGGTAGGAGGGGGAGGGGGAAATCCAGTAATGAAGCCTGGGAAATTTTACTGCACTCTGATGTAGATTTCTGGTGCAAGGATAAGAGAAACTCAAGTCAAGTTCAACTAAGTTCACTAGGAGTGATAATAGACTGGCTTTCTACAAATCTCCCACATATGAAGAGGGTTTCAGGAGCACCCTTTCACTGCAGCTGTTAAGGAATGCACTGTGTGGCGCAACACACACTACCCTAGTTATTAGTGTCTGGTTCAGACCCTGTTGGTATTTGTCGTTGCACCTCTCACCTCCTCAGTATGGCGTTGCAGGGCTTTTTTTCAGTCTAGCACCTCCTGTAGTCTTCCTGGTGCCACAATGGTCTCTCGTTGTCTGTGGCCTAGCCCTCCGGCCAGGTCACTGCTCAACCATTCTCCTTCTGAAGTTAACAGAAAGGTCCCAAATAGGAAACCTCAGAGTCTAGTGGCTTTTGAGCCTGGCCCTCAACCTCTGTCTGGGGCCCACAATTCTTGGCCTCCTCTCCTTCTGATGTCTATACATTCCCTCTTGGTCTGCAGAAGGTCAACCCATGCCCACCCTCTCTGCCGTATTCCAGCCCAGAAACCCTGTTTAGACAGCCAAGGCCTGTTTCTTCAATCTCGCTGCCATTCCCGCTGGGTTGTGCCTACCTTTTGCACGGCTTCTCAACATCTTTCCCCAGGTCTCTGGATTTTACTAGCCCTGCCTGAAATCTATGGTTCCTCACCACTTATTAGGCAGCTACAGCAGAACCCCCTCTTAGCTGCTCACAGCAGTGGGGTGGTGGCAAGCAGGGCCGGCTCTAGGATTTTTGCCGCCCGAAGCAAAAACAATTTTGGCCGCCCCCCCCCCCGTTTTTTAATTGCCCCACTCCCGGCCCCGCCTCAACTCCGCCCCTTCCCCAAATCCCCAGCCCTGCCTCCTCCCCCCAGGCTCTCAAGCCTAGGAGGGAGGGAGGGGGAGCAGCGGCGTGTGAAACGGCTGTTTCGCGCGCCGCGGCCGCTCGGGATCTCCCCCTCCCTCCCAGGTTTGAGAGCCTGGGAGGGAGGGCGAGTAGCGGCGCGCGAGTGGCAGCGGAGGTGAGCTAGGGCGGCCAGGGCACATTTTTAGGGGCGGCATTCTGGCGCCGGCCATGCCGCCCCTAAAAATGTGCCGCCCCAAGCACCAGCTTGTTTTGCTGGTGCCTAGAGCCGGCCCTGGTGGCAAGTAACTCCTCCATCTCCTACATGGGGCTAATCAGTCTTTCCCCCCTCCGAGCAGGAGTTTCCCATTTAACCCTGTCTCAGGAGCTAGGGTTATGCCTCAGGCCTCTTTGGCTCAGGTTAACTGGTCCTACTCTCCATGAATCAGAAGCTCCCCTTCTGCCCTCCCTCTGGAGCCAGGTTATTACCCAGGCCTCTTTCCCTTTGGATCATCAATCTTCCCCTCCTTCAAGCAGTAGTTCCCTCCCCAGCCCTTTTCCTGGGGCTAGGGTTGTGATTCAAGTCAGGTGCAAGGCTTTTGCCAATTCCCTTCAGCTGAACACCCTTCCCAATTAGCCTTTTACTCTGGAGGGTTCAGCTGGTGTAGGCAGCCTTCTCCTGCCAGTGCCTATCTGCTATGGGGAAGGAGACATCCTTTATGCTGCTCCCAACTCCTTCCCAGTCGGTTGGGTGAGAGGGGACCTCGTCCGCAATGTTTCAGGCCCTTAAAGGTGCAGTGTCCAGTTTCCTTCCCTAAGCACCATTCATTTCCAAGACATTAAGGTTTCTATATTTATCTGTTGTACCCTTCTGAACCCTGTAGGTCAGTGGCTCTCAACCTTTCCAGACTACTGTATCCCTTTGAGGAGTCTGATTTGTCTTGCATACCCCAAGTTTCACCTCACTTAAAAACTACTTGCTTACCAAATCAGACATAAAAATGCAAAAGTAACAGCCACTATTACTGAAAAATTGTTTACTTTCTCATTTTTACCATATACGTATAAAATAAATCGATCAGAATATAAATATTGTATTTACATTTCAGTGTATATATAGTACATAGAGCAGCATAAACAAGTCATTGTCTGTATCAAATTTTAGTTTGTACTGACTTCGCCAGTGCTTTCTATATAGCCTGTTGTAAAACTAGGCAAATAGCTAGATGAGTTGATGTACCCCCTGGAAGATCTCTGTGTATCCCCAGGGATATCCATACCCCTGGTTGAGAACCACTGCCTTAAAGGACTGTGCCAGGTGGCAGGGTGGGCTGACTATGAGGCACTCCTGTCCTCGGTGGTGGACCACCCTTTCACAATAACCAGCCCAAATTTTGTGCAAAGTTTTTTGCATCTGACTCTTTATTTTTCAGGGAGATTCCTGTCAATCGCAGGTACATACACAAAGCCTTGTGTGGCCCCGCACACGAAAGCCCTGCTCTGCTAGCCATCATATCCTTTCATGGAAATGAATGTATGCACAAACATGCTTTGGTTTCATTTCCAGACCCCAGAGCTGACAGTCTCCTCTCCTGGATCTGGAAAGAACTCCATGTGACAGATATTGTTAGGGGACAGTGAGAGAGGGAAGTCAAATCCAGCAGCTGTATCCTCAGATCTTATATCAGCCTGTTCTGTTTGTTACACGGAAGGGGTTAAAATCATGTCAACCCATCAGTTGCACATACAGACTTTTAAATCTGGGATGCTGCCAGATGTCTTTGTGCCACGAAGCCTTAGGCTGCCTTTCAACAGCAACGCTGCAAGTGCCAGCAAGATGCTGCTACATCACAATTCAGGTTGGAAGCACAAACCAAAAGAATCAGTCACCAGCAGCGTATACAGGACAGTCAGCTATGCCTGAAAGCTATTTAAGAAGTCAGGTCACTCTTGAGCCCTGGTCAATTGTTAGGAGACTTGTACTCACAAAGGGGTAACATTGCCAGATTTTGCTGTGCAAATCTGGCTGTATGCTTTGAAAACATACAGGTAAATTATGCCTCTAACTGTGAAGAGTTAATGCCCTGTACCAAACTGTTTTCCTTCATGGCTTCTGTTCTGTATTCTATTACTGCATCCACCTTGGACAGTGGAGGTGTTCTGTGGAATCATCTCTGTCATCTAGAAGCTACCAATAGACTAAAAGCATCTAAAATATAATGCACCTAACCAACTGCGTGCATGAGGAAGGGAGGAAAAACTTGGCACGCAGGCAATCACAAGAGGTAGTGGACTAAGCACAGAGCTGGAAGCCAGGAACTCCTGAGTTCTAACGTACGGCTTTGGAAAAGGTCAATTAACCTCTGTGTCTCAATTTCTCCATTTAGAGATGAGGAAAATAACATTTTACCTAATGGATAGGGGTATTATAAGGATTAGTTAATGTTTGTACAGCTGCAGCACTTGGAACATCTAAAGTGCTGCAGCATATAGCACTTACAAGTGCTTAGAATTATCATCAATCATCTGATCCCCTCAAGCATGAAATCTAGTTATCCCATTCATCAATAGCTTAGTTCATTAAGAGTCACAAAATTAGCCAGTCCTTTTTAAAGCCCAGCCACAGAGACTTTTGGGGAATGGTGAACATCTAGCCACTTTAGGGAATATATATTAAGAGATTTAAAAGACTGGGACTTTTCAGCTTGTAAAAGAGACAACTAAGGGGCAATATGATAGAGGTCTATAAAATCATGTTGGATGTGGAGAAAGTAAATAAGGAAGTGTTATTTACTCCTTCTGATAACACAAGAACTAGGAGTCACCAAATGATATTAATAGACTGCAGGTTTAAAACAAATAAAAGGAAGTATTTCTTCACACAATACACAGTCAACCTGTGGAACTCCTTGCCAGAGGATGTTGTGAAGGTTAAGACTATAAGAGGGTTCAAAAAAGAACTAGATAAATTCATGGAGGACAGGTCCATCAATGGCTATTTGCCAGGATGGGCAGGGATAGTGTCCCTAGCCTCTGTTTGCCAGAAGCTGGGAATGGGAGACATGGGATAGTTCACTTGATGTTTATCTGTTCTGTTCATTCATTCTGAAGCACTTGGTGTTGGCCACTGTCGGGAGACAGAATACTGGGCTAGATGGACCTTTGTTCTGACCCAGTATGGCTGTTCTTATGTAGAGAAAAAACTCAGACATTTGAGCCAGAAACCAATTTAACTGCAAATGTAAAGTCTTGAGCCACAAGTAAAGCTATGTCACTATCCACCCTCCCAAGTACACATTCACATCTTTTCTCCCAGGGCTGAGAAGAGAAGAAAGGAGCAGATAAAAGGAAATGAAAGCATGAAACAACTCTAGTCTGCAATCAGTCTGTCAGAGCAGGCTACTGTAGGAGGGATTCCAGCCACATGTGTTACAACTGATTCTTGCTGGATATATACACAGATAGTGTATGCATAGCCAATTACAAATAGCATGAGATCCAGAACACTAATGTTACAGATCTTAGGAATGTAGAAATAGGGTTACCCGTATGACACTGAGATGAAGAGACAGTCCTTTCCACTTCCCTGGCTGGCCAACAGGGCTGATATATTATCAGATAACTAACACAGTAGTTAATTCTGCACAGGTTATGATTACATTACTAATAAGTGCTAGGCATTCTTAGTACTATAAGGGACTATTAACATTTGGTCAGAGGTGAGTAGAGCAGCTCAAGGGGCCTAAAGGCATACCTGCTGACTGCCACTTTTATTCAGTTTGAGGGTATCTTTTGGAGGAAAGAGATATGTATGATGCAAATAGAAAGAACGCCTTAAAAAAAACTGGCTGATGAGCTAAAACTAGCTATTCCTTCTTGCTTCACTGACTTCGTTTTCATCTCTCCTCCAGAATTTAAACCCAAGCCTCCAGAATTGAAAAGGCTAGTGCACTAACCCTGTGCATGCTGGAGTTGGCCGGCTTTTAATAATCTGCATTATATTCTCAGACCCTTGCCTTCATTCCCAAGCAGAAAAGTACAGAAGAGATACCAACATAAATGTAATTTGTTTTTTCAAGTCTCTAAAAGGGTGGCATGGGACAATGGAGAATTAACTAAGACCAACCAAATTCTATTTAGCAATCAACTCCAGCTATAGGCACTCTCCTGTTTTTATCTATTGAGAGAATCTGACCTTTCTCTATAAACATTGGCCCAAATTCTGCCCTCAGTTACACCTATGCAGCCACATCAATTTCTATAGATTCCTACTGGTGCTGCAGAGAGCAGTATTTATCCTATTACATGTTGTGGTACGGCAGTGAACATTTTGCAGAGTATAATACATTCATATATAATTCAGAATTATACTTTTGGAAGGATGATCTTGAGGTTAAGGCATGAGCCTGGAAATTCCCTGCTTTGTTACAGACATCCTGTGTGACCTTGGGTAAGTCATTTAACCTCTCTGTGCCTCAGTTTCTCCATCTGTAAATGTGAATAATGATGCTTTTGTACCTTAAAAAGGGTTGTGTGAGGCTAAATTCATTAAAGTTTATTAATTATTATGGAGATGAACTCGATAGAAAAACCTAGATAAATAAATGTAAAAAACAAATAAACCCAGAATTATTCCACTATATTCAATAAGTATGTAATGTATTTTGAAACAATGAGGAAGATAAGTTTAGTATACAATAACCAGAAGATATTTGAAACCGAAAAATGGTATTGTTCTGAAAACAAAAGAATACGTAATAACCTGTGTGCCCAACTCAAATGACAAATTAGTCAATGCAAAGAGTCTGGCTTCATAGTTGATCTATGCAATCATCCCTTCTGTATGTACAGGATTAATTTCTTTAGGACAGATTATGGTTAACCCTGTGTGGGTGACAAGGCTGGGGATGGAGCAAGGATCCTTCCCTCCTGAGCATCTGTGGAGGTACTACCACATTTGGAAGTGGAACTCAAGAAGTGCATGGACTGTGAAAGCCCAGCACAGATGATGAACTCCCAGTTGTGTGTGCGTAACCCTCTCCACACCAGCCATACAAAGCTGAGTTGCCACGTGGGTGCACCCACTATACCACATAAGAGGGTGAAGGAACTGTCACACCAGCATGTGCTCCCCAGAGCCATTGGAACAATTATGGTTGAGGTCCCTCAATAGGCATTCCACATGTTGACCATTGCAGGACTGGAACCTATACACAGTATGACATTCAATATATATTACTGTGTATTGGATACAGAAAAATCCCTAGAGACATCCTGGTGGATAGCCTGTCATTCCACTGAAGCAGCTGTCCCCATTAAAAACACGATTGTACAAGATAAAGATTGTTCCTAGGCAGCTTCAACTATCACAAAAGCACTTGACAGCAGTGATAAATAACCTAAAATCTATTAATTCTATAAGGCCAGAAGGGACCTCCTGCATAACGCAACCTTTAGACCCTCACCCAGTGATTCCTGGAGTAAGTCCATAACTTCTGGTTCAAAACTAACTCAAACAAACAGTCTGGCCTTTTATCAACACCCACCCTATCTGGTCCAAGACAGCCTTCTAACCAAAACATAAAAATAGAATAGAAATCAAAAACAAAGTAATAGTCACCCAAAAGCCTGACTGAAGAAGACAGCCTTTTACCAAGCTGTGAAGCTCATTAGACTCAGGCTAGAAGAGGAGGATACATGGGAGCAAGTTTCAAGCGCCCCAGTAGACATCAGATGTAGCTACAGAACATATGGAAGACCTCTGATCATGACTGCGCAGAAGTTCTTGCCAGGCATTGTCTACTGGCTACTTGGTTACCTGGAAGGAATCCTAACAGATTTCCTGATATAAATGAAGACTTGATTTTAATTCTGTTGAAGGCAGAATACTGAATGTTGCCATGCTGCACTATAGCTGTCATACTATAGAGGCAGCTGGCTTGTCCTTGCTATTCGCTTTTGTTACAATGCTTCATTTCAGACTCCATCCCTTGGGGTCATTGGCAGCCATAGCCTCCTGAGAGTTCCTCACTAACAAGGAGATGTAACACTGCAGACCTCTGGTAAATCGACAGGCCTAACTGGTATCTTGCTGCAACCTTGGCACCTGCCTGAACATCTAGAACCCGGAGTGCTAAAGCAGCAGTGAAGCTCTGGCAGGAAAAACACTGTGAAGTGAAGCCTAGTTAGTAACTCTGTTTTAAATAAAAATGAGGAGTCCTTGTGGCTCCTCATTTTTGTTGTTGTTGCTGATACAGACTAACACGGCTACCACTGAAATCTGTTTTAAATGATATTCCTGCTCAGTGATATACTGGTTGACACTTACTAGCAAAAAGAGCCAGGACTAGGCATAAGCAAACCAAACAATTGCTTAGGGCCCTGAGTAGCTCCAGCCCCCACCCCCTTCACTTTTTATTATGTGTTGGGGGGGGGGGGGGCTGGAAACCATTCCTGCTTAGGGTCCCCCAATGGGCTAGCACTTCCTCTGCTAGCAAAGAGCTATTAAACTGCTATCTAAGAATGGTTGCAGCACCCAAGCTTAGTTATGGGGGAAGGGAGTTTTTAGTTTGAGCAGCAATCCTGATTGAGGACCCCTCCCAATTTTGTCTCTCTTTGATTATGCCCTCATATAAATGTCCCAGCCACCGGACTGGCTACTCCATGAGCTTGTTGTTTGTGCAGCCTGCCTGTTCATTTTTCTCTTTAAAAAATAAATCCTGTTATTTTTACATTTAAAAAGGACCAGACCTGACCTTGGCTCCAGATGCTGTATAAGTTGTACAGTACAATTAATTAAGAAAAACAACCAGAAACATCAAGAGATCTCCAAGCCTATCCAACTAAACTTCTCTGCTCCCCACTCCATCACCCACCTGACCCTACACTGGAAAAGCAGATTCATTTTACAGTATACTCTGAAGCTGATTAAGTGCAGACTCTTAAGTTACTAAGGAGGGTGCAGGGGGGACGGAAGAGAAAGTATCAGAGTCAAGGAAAACACCCTGCCACCAGCCTCCTCTTATTCATACCAGAGGGCTGTCAACACAAGTGCTTCAACTGATTACAGCTCCTAAGCCAGTCCCTGATATAACCAGGATCCAAAGCATACATTGCTCAGATCAGGAGACTGGAGACCCCTTCAGCAGTAGCTCTGCCAGAGGAGAGAAAGGGATGCCCCCTGTTGGCCAGGCATATGAAGCTGTGTTGAGGTTGTCCCTCTTAGAAATCTCTGTATTTACGAGAGTTGTGTGGGAACTGAATTTTTCATTTCCGGGGGACAGGGGGAAAGAGGAAGTGTTAGCGATTTTGGAATTTCTTTCCTTCTCACACAGAATGAAAACAAATTTTGTCATGAAGTTATAGATTATAAAATAAAAAAATTAGAACAAAAATTCATTTCAAAATGGAAATTTGAAATGTTTCAATCTGAAGCATGTTTTGATCTTATCAAATCTCTTTCCCCTATTTTTCTTTGGAAATGAGTTTTCGAAGGTGACATATTTCTGCACAACATTTCTCTTTTGACAAACTGGCATTTTCTGACCAAGAAATGTTCCAGCAGAAAATGTCCAACCAGCTCTAACATTTGTTACAGCGATGTTTGGGGCCTCCAGGTAGAGCTCACTTTGCACATCACAAACCACTGCCCTTGGAAGGCTTCATTTCTTCCATGCAACCAAAACTGTCCACACACTTCTTTGCCCCAATGCAGCAGAAACAGCAGAAAAAAAAAATCTCTTGTCAGCGCCCATTTACTACTGGATCAACCACCAAACTCCACCCATTTTGCTCAGCCTAGCAATCAAACTTTATAATCAAAAAATCACTTCTCATTAAGAATAAACTGGACAATGATTCAGAACGTTAAGTCCTATCTTCCTAGTCAAAACTCCCATTGCTGGGGTTCTGGCCCAAATAAGGATAGCATAGTAGAGTGATTTCAAGGTTTGTCCCAAAGTTTTTAGGTGTAGTTGGCATTTCTGAGCTTCTTTTCGCCAGTAGCCGACTTATGGAAAAGCAGCAACATTTCTGAGGCTGGTTGTGTGACAGTCTGATGTAAAAAAAGGTTCCAGCCTGCTTTTATGATCCTGAGAGGCCAGACTGTGCTGGCCCTTATGTGGTAGGCAGCAGGTAGGGAGGAGGCAGAATGGAAACCCACCACAACCATACCCACACTATAAATTATTGCCAACCATAAACTGAGTACTTGGACCAGGTGAGCCCCAGGACTGCTCCCCTGAGCACAGTGTCCTGCAAAGGGGACAGAGGGGTGTTGAAAGGAAGGGCTATAATACGAAAGGGCTAGGTAGTATGCTGCAATCTAGCAAGGAGTGTAGCAGCAGATGTGCTCCCACTGGGCTGGGGTGGTGCCACCCCACTCCCAATGCAGGGTTGTGCCTTAAAGATGCCGTTAGACCCCAAGTCAATATGTCATTTGTCTGTGTTTGGTTGAAATAGTAGAGTTTTCCTTCTGATTGTGAAATATGTATAAAGAAGGATAATGAGGGGGAGGGATAGCTCAGTGGTTTGAGCATTGGCCTGCTAAACCCATGGTTGTGAGTTCAATCCTTAAGGGGACCATTTAAGGATCTGGGGAAAAAATCTGTCTGGGGATTGGTCCTGCTTTGAGCAGGGGGTTGGACTAGATGACCACCAGAGGTCCCTTCCAACCCTGACATTCTATAATTTTAACAGCTTTTGCAGTCTGCTGTTGGGCTCTCACACTGCCAGTGTCACTTTTCAACGAGATGCAGGCTAGTGCCACAAGGAAGGTCAGAAAATGCCTATTGTAATTAAAAACACTCATATTTTTGGTTAATTCCTGGGGAAAAATGCTTTTTGTGTTAAGGAGTCTGACTGCAAAGCTGAGCAAAATGGGTAGTACTTTTTGTGGTTACAAATGCATAAAATGTGAGGCTGGTGGCATGTAACATGTGACCGGCAGTTGGTGACATCCAGGGGACCTCACGGGGAAAGCCCCGGTGCCCATTAACTGGAGTAGTCAGATGCAGCCCTTGACAGACAGAGGCTTGTCTGCTTCCACAGCTCTTGTCTCTCAAGAGCCATCCTATTTAATCAACTAAGGAATTTTTATACACTAAACGGACCCTGCAGGGAGCAGCAGGGCTATGCTATGATTTGAAAGGTTCTATTGAATTATTAAGCTTGCTGAGGGTAAACCAGAGTAACTCTGTTAATCTCTTGGGATCCCGCACATTTTGTTTATAACAGAAACCACCCTCCAGCCTCCCATTCAGAGAAACTTCACACAGCTGCTTAACACTGCCTTGCCTGCAAGGTTAATAAAAAAATGAAATGTATATTTTTCAGGTACATGCATAAGTCTGAATCCCTCATGCCTTCCGCCATGGAGGAGTCTGTTATTTCTCTCTAGTCCCACTTGCTGAAGAGCATTTGTGCTTTGTTTTAGCAAGCAGAAGGAAAATGCTATTAATGAGTCTCAGCTCTAGGTACTTACGCAGGAGAGCTTCACGGCTGAGGAGAAAGCTCATTGGCCACTCACATTCCTTCCTTTCATCAAGCCCATTTTCAAATCGAGCAGATGCTTGATGTGTTTTCTCACCTGTCTTTTGTTTCCATGTAATCTCTTGGAGCTATTCTTGATGCGTCCGGTGTCACAGTTAGAGTTATTTGCACAAGGTCAGGCCATGAATCAGTGATGGAGTCCGGAGCCTCAGCCCTGTCCAACTGCTCCTTTCCTTCTTTTCCTTTTTTGTAACTGTTCCACTGATGTCCCTGAGCCACTGTCCCCCAGTAACTGTGCTGTTATTAAGCTTAATCAAAAGGCCCCTAATGTACTCTTCTTCTTTGTTTGAACAGCCCCCGCCCCCCAGCATCTTCTGTTGTGTTATCAGTTCATTTTGCAGAGCAAAGCAAAGCTGTATTGTAACCAATACACGTCTTGACACGGTGGTGCCCTAGAATTTACTATCAGGTCATTCATCCTTGTTCCCTACCTAGCAAAGTCCTGCAAGTTACAGGGCGCAGGGGAGAATGTGTTATTAGAATGGATGCACCTGGTATAGGAAAAGGCAAACAACCCAGTGCTGAGAAATCCAAAAAAATAAGATTGTTACTATGTTTTTAAAAGCAGATTTTGAAGGCCAGAAGCATTTGGGAGATGAGCCTTGCTTAATTGTACTATTATTATCTGTATGACTGCAGTGCCCAGGAGCCCTTCTCAAGGGCCAGGAGGACCTCATTGTGCTAGGCACTGTACAAACACAGAACAAAAAGACAGTCTCTGTATTTCCCTTCATTAATAGCTCTGAGTAAATACGTTTTTGTTTGCTTGTAAAATGAATTTAGCACTGGTGAAAGATCCTGGATTAATGGCAGGTATAGCATAAGCTTTTCTTTGAGCCAAATTCGGAAAACTCCCTCTTCACAAGATGAAATCCAGACCCCACAGAAGTCAATAGCAAGTTTTGTTATTTCCACTATAAATTCAGTAAATTGCTTAACCTTCCACACCTACCAGAGTATTTCTTTTTGCTTGTTTACCTCCATTATTTGAAACTTTATTTCAAAACTGGGTGTTTTTGGAGGCCCAGAATCAGTCATTTAAAAAAAACACAAAAACTCTGTCCAGTTTCTGTGCTATTTCACTCACCACTAAAAAGGATATTTCAAGGCTTTTGGGATTATATTCAGGTAGCGGATTAGTTTTTAAAATATAATCAGACTCTTTAAACATCAGGGACCTAAACCTAAACACAGCCATTTTCAACCATGAAGACCTGGCAAAAGACAATGGTTTGCAATGGTTTAAGAAGAACTGTTGAAGGAAAATCACTCCAGACAGGAGAACCAATGAATGCTTCCCAGGTCAAACACACAGTGGAAAAGTGCCTGCCAACCATTCCATTTTAGTAAAGCTTAGAGTAGGAAGTAAAACACTGGCTCTGCAAAGCACATATTTTTCGAAGGTGAAACTTCTAACGCCTTCAAAAAATCCTCTGCAGCAGCCCTGCATCTACCTGCTTAGAGCTCCCAGTTTCTGTTTCTCACACGCAATCTCTGAATTCTTTGTCCCTCCCTGTAGGAAGATACTATTGCCCAAACCTACAGGTGTTCATTCGAATGGACTAATACTACATACAGTAATTGCCCATTTTACCCATGCTCTAATTTGCTTGGTTGCAGCAAACCCATATTTATAATTATTTCTTCTGTTTGCCATTGGAATTTTCCTGTTCACACCATGACTCCCAACTAGCCAAGCTATTCCAAACCCAGCACCAACTCAAAGTGATGCCTGTATTGAAATACTTTCCAAATTCAGAGGTGTGCCTAAAGAAGTCTAAGTCCCTGATTCTGCAATCGGCTCTGCATGGAGCTCCATGGATTTCAACAGGCCTTCCCAGGTGCAGGTGTCCGTGCCTGCATGGAACAACTTGCAAGACTAGGATCTAACATTGGTACGACGTAGGCATTCGTCTGTCCCCTCAACACGTGACACACTGACTTAGACCTCCTCAGACTTACTCCTTTGTACCAGAGTGTAATTTACAGCCTCTTCTTACACACAACCTCCTTGAATTTGGCCCATCAAATTTAATTTAAACGGTGGTACCTCACAGGCTGAGGGGCCAGACGAGAGAAATGTAGCAAGAAAGGCAACAAACAAGAGGTTGGAAGAACATATCCATTAAAAGTAGCCTATGCCCTATTCCACCTTATCCATGGAGAAGCCAGAAGGTGTACAATGGTGTAAGTTGCACCACCTTGGACTCCCAAGCGTCTAACTTACATACCACCTTTGAATCACCCCTAAGTTTGGCCTTCATGTTATTTTTTTAAAACCATATATTAGTAAATTAGTTGGAATAAAGATCCACGGGAATAACTTTATGGTTACCTGAGAAACTGAGTGAAAGTGGTATGCAAGTTGGCAGCAAAATATTTCATTTTGCAAGGAAGGAAGCCATTTATTACAGGGACAGAGTGATGAAAAGCAATTCGGATGGGCTATGACACACCTCCAGCCTTCCCGGTTTAGCCATCTATGTGTAAGGCTGTTACAATGAAGCAGCAATCTCTTCCCAGTTACTGAACCTACAAAGAAGTGATATTGCTGAATAGGCTGCTGTTCACATCATAAAATAATGTGAACTAATCCATAGTTCTTCACGGTGCTTCTGGATTGGACAGGGAGCCTGTAAGTCTCAATAGGTAACGTGACACTAGCATTCACAGTCAGGACAAAATTGCCAAAATAAGTAAATTACATAATTCCAATTACTTTTTGGCCTAAAAAAATCGGGCAGGGGGGGGGGAGGGGGGGGGGGGGGGGGGGGTAGGGTTGGCTTGAGGCTGGAGAGACACGGGTTCTAGTCTCTGCTCTGTCACAGACTCACTTGGGCACATTGTTTAGGATACATGAGGTGTGACTGCAGCTTGTGTACACATACCCAAGCTAGATTTATTCTAGCTAGCTTGGGCATTAAAGCAGTAAAGCCACGGCAGCATGCGCTTCAGTGCGGGCTGTGCAAGCCCACCTGGAACCCTGGGTAACTTTACTTGCAGAGCCAGCCCATGCTGCTGCACCATCACTGGTGCAGTGATGGTGCAGCTGTGATGCACATCACTTGGCTACCTAGATTAAAGCTAGTTTGGGTATGTCTGCATACCCGCGAGTCTCTGTGTGCCTCAATTCCCATCTGCACATTGGGGCTGAAAGCACTTCCCTACCTCACAGGAGTGCTGTGAGAATAAACACATGAAAGTCAGAGACTGTGGTGATGGGGGGGTCATAGGTACTTAAAATAGCTGGATAACTTTCAGAAGTGACATTTTGAAGAGTGTCTCGCAGTACCGTTTGCCAGGTACTTTAAACAATCCTAGAAAAGGGGTGCAACCCAAGAGCGTTGGTAGACACATTTAAAAATAAAGTAAATGCTTCCCCTGTTTACTGCAGCACTTAACGTACAGTCCGTCAATCGATTCTAAATTGAGCTGGGCACTCAGATGGCCCCCATCGCTGTAGTATCTGAGCGCCTTCTAAGGAGGACTCTGCTAAGGGAAAAGGCCTATTCAATGAAACCTGACAGTGAAATAGAGAAATAATAAGAGTTACCAGTGAAAATAAAACAATCCGGTTAAACAACAGGCCATTGCCTTCAGAGTTCATTTCAAGGCAACACTCCCACTTTCCTGGAGAAGTGGTACTCTATCCTTGCTGCCTTTGTTTCAGCATATCTCCACCCGAAGTACCCCACAGCCAGACTAGAGAAGACCTTAGGAAGTGGAAAGCCTCCCCAGCCCCCCTTCTCACTCTCAGCAATGGAGAATCTAGCCCTTATCAGCAGGCGTATGCAGAGCAGTTTATTTGGAACAGAAGCCATACCCAGCCTGCAGGTCATCTCACAGTAATACGTCATTTACAAGGGCCTCCCTCTTGTTTGTTCCCTTTAAGCAGGGTTTAAATTACAAGCACGGCTTCTGGGGATATTTCACCCTGCTCCTGGCCACTGTCAACCTGTTATTAATAGTAGCAATGTTATATTGCACTCTGGTTATGGGCATCTGAGCTGCACAATCATTGTGTGGTTATTTCTCACTAACTATACAATATGCAATTCTCTGCAAACTGGCTGCCAGTCATTATTAGACAGTGTAGGGATCTGCGTAATCACCGCATGGTTATTCCTTGATAACTGTATTGTAAATATGCAAACCTCTACCCTGATTGAGTAAAAAGCCAATTGCCAAAGAGGATTCATGGCAATCAGAGTTTTCTAATTGTTTGTCAGCAACAAAAAAGCCACCTTGGCTTCTCACTCCCATAAAGCAAAGCAGGAAAATGGCAACTTTAACATCAAGGGCAGGTGGCGCGGTGGGGTACTCTAGGATGAAGAGAAAGCCAAGCTGCCACACTGCTGGAAAGCAACCCATTTTGCCCCAACCTTTGTCTTTAAATTGGAAGGATCCCATCCCCTCCCCACCAATTCAGTTTTGAAAACATAAGACAAGAGGCTTGCGGACCATCGGGGAGGGATGTCAGTGAAAAAGGAGATGGCAGAGGGGAGCAGGAAAAATGTGGAGTGAGCAAGGAGGAACAGTTCGACAGCCCTCTGTATCGTTTCCCTTCACTTTTTATTTATATTTTCAATTAAGAATTTCAGTATTGCAATAACTTCAGGGCAACTCTAATTTATTGGCTACTAATCATTCCCTGGGCTAACAAACTCCAAAGCTCAAAACCAAAAAGAGTTTATTTACTATAATCACCTTGTCTTTCAGTCGCTGAGTTTATTTGCTTAGATACTAGGACAACAGGAGAGAGAAACAGAGATATTCAGCCTAGGATATAGTTATTACCTCAGACACAGATCGCACCCTTACTATACTTCTATATCAACAACTGACCTTTTTACAGCACCTTTACTCCTGAGGGATTATAGATGGAGTAAACATTGATCATTCGCCAGCCTCTGAAATGCAGCCACCTCTGGTGTGGAATGCAGTGGCCAGAATGCAGCGGCCATTGTGCAACACAACCACTTTTCACTTTTTTTTTTAAAAAAAAAGGAGGAGGAGAATTATTTAATCCAGATGAAAGTGAAATTTTAGGGAGGCAGAACACAATTTGGCCTGGACACCAAGATTAAGGAAAAGTACCCAGTAGACAGGCACTCTGTTTCACATATAATCTGAAATATGGATTAGAACTCATTGTTCCCATAACTAGTGTGGCCAGGTTAGGGCCCCTCACTCATCATCCACATTCAAACTGCAGTCCCCCAGGGGGCATCTGGCCTGCATTACACCAGAGCCCATTTTGGCAAGGGGGAGAGTTGACAAGAAGGCCAGTATCATCCAAGGGACAGGAGGCCACTGTTCGGAGGATGCAGTAGCTAGCATCGTAATAATTTTAACAACATTAAAATGAGCAAAAGCCTTGTATCCCTCCATGCCCCTCATTATTACAATTCACAACCTCAGCCCAGGAAAACAATATCATTGCATGAATTAATCATCTCAGCAATTAACAGGGAGAGTGACCTCAGATTTCAAAGCATGGTCTCTGCCACCAGTGAATTGACAATGACGTTAGCTTCCCTGGGAAGAATCTGGCATTTTGCCCACCTCTGAACCACACTGCTGACACTGAGGCAGAAGCAAACAATGTATTCACCCAACCAGGGATAAATGCTGTAACCGAATCCCAGCCTACAACTGCCGTGGTGTCACCAAGAACACTTCCCTCACCCCCTCACTGAATTCCCTATGTGCAGCTCTCCAGGAGCAGCACGCAACAGTCCAGCCACAATAGACAGAGAGAGCCTCCTTTTAAACATAAGGATGAGCTGCCTAGGTAGGGCATCCCTTTTTAAACGGTGAGCTCTCTTTGCATGGAGGCTGACAATCTCATGATGTGAATATGTAGGAGACTCAATTATTCCTACTCAGTCTATAGCAGTGGCATCTCTGGTCCCCAAGTTGAAGCAGGTTTGATTTAGGGATGGACAAACTTGTTTTGCTTCAATCTCAGCTCACTGGGCTGTTGTGGGTATTTTGAAAGTTGGACTCAAACTCAGATACAATTGTGGCTTTGTTCTACTTAGGGTCACAAAAAAGGAGCAGAGTGCACATGCAAGAGAACAGCTAGTGACAAAAATACACCGTATGTTAAACACCCACTTGAGTCAGCCTAGCTTTTTCAGATGAAGTGAAGACGGTGCTATTCAGTCCTAAATAAGGGCTATAGCTTATTATCTTCAGCAGTTTCTTTGCTGGTCCTGCGTCACTGAATACAAATATTGTACACAGCGCAGGGTGCTTCAAATCACACAAGGGGCCCGATTCAACATTGTCCCATCTAACGTGAAGTCATTTACACCTATGAAAAGTGGGTGCTCCCAGATCAACATGGGGAGTGGTTTTATAGCCACTTTGGTTCTCGGGGTGCGCAGGTGTAAATGCTGTAAGGCAGTGGAGAATTAGACTCAAGATTATCCCCCCAATATCAAATCCCACCAGAGACTTCTAGAACAGCCAGGACATATTACAAGAATAATGTAAAGATAAGCGGGGGAATTGGTATATTATGGATGGAATATCAGCCATGTTCGGACTTCCCCCATCTCCTGGCCCCGAGAGGAAGCCAGGAGAGGGGAAGATATCTGGGAGTGGAGGCGAGTGAACTAAACTTATAAAAGGTTTGGTATCAGGGAATGCCAAGGAATCAGATCAGTTCTTACTTTAACTGAACTAGTGTGATCAATCCAGGTTCCAAGGCAGTCATTCCATACACGTCTCCTTTTATGTCTGTCTGCCTGCTCTCTTTGTAGGGAGACTTGATGTCCCCCAGAGTCAGTGTCTGATGCTCTCTGAGCAGAGATTCTGTTTTCCCTGGAACTCAATGGAAGGGTCTATAAAGTTCCAACTGATGTAAAACATGGTCAGTGAGATATATTGTTCCATCTGGCCTGCAAGTTTACGGAGAGCAGCGGAGGAAAAATTCTTTCCTCTTGGAGCCCAGTAACAGAGAAGGGGAGGTGTGGGGAAATAAAAACAGAATGAGGGATAAGGCCTTGGGTTCCATATATTGGGATATAGGACTAACTCATTAAATGAAATGGATTTAGGCTTTAGACAGTGGGACAACCCTCTGTTAACTAGTTGAAAGAATGCTGTATGTTACAAAATTGGCATCTTAGCATCATCACCATAAACACCCCTCTATGTCTCAGCGCTACATTACCTAGTGACGGTCATCCTAAAGAAACCTATTCTTGACAGAACTATCACCACCCAACCTAGGTAGTCTCCTGTTAACAGGGGAAACGGGATGGTACATAAAGGTGGTCCTGATCTTAATTTCCTGTGTTAATTTGCATACTCCTGCTATTCCAAACAACATGAATCTGTGGGTTCCAGTTCAAAGTCTCACCCTCTGAGAGCTGCCCACCCCATCCCATGTGCTTAGAAGAGAGAATTAAAGTCCGTGGATACACCTCAGTAGAATGTTATTTAGGCGACAGGTTTATGAGAAGGTCTAATCAGTTGATAGTTTCTAATCAGCCATCTAGGCACTCCTGATTTCTCTACTCTCCCCTCCCCCCACCCGCACCCCCCCGTAGGTACAGGTAGATCAGCAGCAGATAGAAATAATTGCCTTTTCTAGTCATTCACACTTTCTTTCCCATGTTAGAGAATCCAGTTACAGACTGTTTGCCGTTTATCTCCACCTGCTGTGACAAGTGCTCTAATTTGCCTTCTCCTTTCCCATACCCACATCTCATTGCAGGTTTCATAGATTAACACGCCAGTTTTCTCATCCCTGCTCCATTTAATTTCAAACATCTGACTGGCAACCCGTGCAGTCCCATTTCCCTCAAATCAGCTATGTACACTAGTAGGTTTATCCAGATTTCTTTAGCTCATCAGGCCGTTTCTGTATCTCACCTTTTCAAATTACATTTATAATATACACACTTTATAGATCACTCTGCATTCATATACAACACAAGCACCTCCAAATACATGCACATAGACATTGTGTGTGGGTGTGTATATATTATACATGAACACATATGCAATGTGTATATATAGACAAAGACAACCACTACATGTCTTGTGTGAGTGTGTACACACATACACACAATTCCTTCCCTCCCCCAAACTCCCTAGGAAAATAGTCCACATAGGTTATTTTTTTAAAAAAAAGCTCACAGACAGGCTCTGTATTATACTGGTGAATCCCATTTCCACTCACTTCCTTACCTTTCCTCAGTCTGCTAATCCAGAGGCCCTTGACTTGTTTTCTTCCCCTCCTGCACACAAATTGCAAGTCCCTTCTTCTGCTTCGCATTCACAGCACACTGGCAGGATTCATCGTCATCTCATAGTCCTGGATCCTTATCACCCTATTGGCTGAAGCCAGCTAGTAAATTTAATTAGGCTCCTCCTTATAACTATATTATCACAGGAGCAGGATGAATAATTTAGTAAAACAACTGATGTGCAGGCTCGGATGTCAGAGATTTCTGCCTCCACCGGCAGGTTTTTCCCTTATGCCTCTCACTGAGAAAGGGGAGGGCAAACCCCCCAGATTTTGTCACTCTCTTAGTCAAAAGCCTCTAGTATACACAGAGGAAAGGGAACCATGGATTCTCCGCTTGTAAACCCCCCCACTTCCCCACACCCTGGTGGTCTCCACTATTTCTTTTGTGCAACCCTCCCTAACCCAAAACATAATATTCCCCTCCAGACTGGCCATTCCATAGCCCTGCATGGGGAGAAGTAAAGCACTAAAGGCAATTTCTGTCCAGATAAATCAATATAGCAAAATATCAAATGCATCCCGTCTTCCCTTGATACAAATATGCTATGAAAAATAGAACTGTTCTGCAGAAGGGGCAAAACACATGGAAATAGAGACACTGCTTTACACTGCAAGCTCTTCTATTCAAACGGTCACACCTCAGCGTCCTGCCAGTTCAGACATTCAAGGGATGTGCTGGGTTCTTGTGATATTTATTTACACCTGTGAAGGCAGACAAGATAGTTCAGAAAAGTAAATGTCTGCACAGAATTCAGCCCTACTAGAAACAGAGAGAGGGGGGGGGGCAGGATTTGCCTCTCATACAAGTGACAGCCTGACAGTACAGTACTGAGGTGGGAGCGCCCCCCTCCACATTGATATGTGGGGCTGGACATCCGGTTAATGAATGTGCAAAATTGTGAATTCTCATTACTGAACCCCAGATGGAAGTTTGCCTTTGGTGAAATGGAGCAGTCTCCCTGCAAAAGCAATCATTTCATTTTTGCCAGTGATTCAGGGCAAGAACTAAAAACATTTCTCTCTCCCCCACATCCCTCACCCCCCCCGCAAGAGGAAGCAGTTTGGGCATGACTGAGAATTGCTTCTCTGCCTCTGTGAATGACAAGGCTGCAGTTGCAAAGCTATGGAGCGGTGCAACCGCCCCTAAAGGGCGACAGCCAACTTGCTTAAACCTCAAGCCCCACTCATTTGAAAAGCTATACATTGCAGAACCTGCAAGTTGTTAAGCAGTAGGAGCCCCCCCCCCCATGCTATTAGGCCCTCCGGGTTTTTCCTTTCATAAGTGATCACAGCAACACAGGGGGAATTTTTGGGGGGGGGGGCGGGGAGAAAACAAATAATTACCACTACACTATACTGTAGGTCCTGCATATAAACAATACCACCTTGGTGCTGTGATTGGTTTAAAAACCAAACAGGTGAAATAAGGAAGCCCTTTTCCCACCCTGTGCTATGAGATCACTAACCACAGGCCCCAGGAATGCCCCTCCTGACTCTGCACCCCCAATAGGCATTAATATTTACTCCACAGAGCAGTGCTGCTGGAACTAGAGCAGGGGTTCTCAAACTGGGGGTCGGGACCCCTCAGGGGGTTGCGAGGTCATTACATGGGGGGTCGTGAGCTGTCAACCTCCACCCCAAATCCTGCTTGCCTCCAGCATTTATAATGGTGTTAAATATATTAAACAGTGTGTTTAATTTATTGGGGGAAGGGGGTCGCACATGGAGGCTTGCGATGTGAAAGGGGCCGCCAGTAAAAAAGTTTGAGACCCACTGAACTAGAGGCACCAGGGGTGCTGCCACACTGGCTGGCTTGATCATCAGCACCCCCACTATAAAAATTGTTCCAGCACCCCGCCACAGAGGATGTTTCCCAGAAAGTGGTCTCTCTTTCTCTCTCTCACTCTCAGTGACCCCCATCACTGCCACTTCCCTTCTGGTGAAGGAAGGCTAGATGGGACCGCTGAGTGACATAAGGCATTTGCCACCACCCAGGCGCTGAGCACAGTACCTACACAGCAATCCCTGCCCCTACGATAAGAGACCCGACTTGGGAAGGAAAGTCACAATTCTTAACATAGCAGAGCAGTCTCCGGAATGGCTGCCACTGACTGCAATGAGCTCTGAGGGCTGCGAGATTGGAAGTCTTACACAGGTTTTAAAGGGTTTGCTTTGTTTTTAACTTTTTGGGTTTTTTGACAAAAGAGAATCCACTCTCCCCTCCCCAAAAACTATTTCCTCAGAGGATTTGTGCCAAGACAATTCCTCTCTCTTCTTTACCCCCTTCAGAGATTTCAAGGACTTTTGTCTAAAATGGAGATCTTGAATTATGTACTTAGTGGGCGCTGTAGAGTGATTAAATTAACCCACATGGCGAGCTGCCCAATGTTGCTCACAAAACTCAGGGTATTTTAGCATCATTTATTTAAGAGATTTTAAATAATGCTTGCCTAAATCACAAAAAGGGAGTGAGATTTAGGCTGTTGCCATGGCTACTGGAGAAATCTGCTCAAAATTCAGGAGATGCTCATAGAGGGAAGCACTTCAATGGGGAGCTCTGCTGAGGGCTGAGGGATGCTTATGGCCCTTGGTTATTAAATCCCTTTCAAGTTAATTCCCAGTATCAAAGCCTCCCTGATGAGGCGTTTAATAATTAGGAGTAGGGCTTTGGTTAGGAAGAATACAAGCAGGCTCCTCTACTTCTGATGTGAATTTAGTCCTGGAGAAAGGTGCTGGACTGGCAGCCAGGAAGGGTGAAAGGCTCTCTTTAGTCACTGAAGAAGCACACGACAGGCAGTCGCAGTGCAAAATTTCTGTACCTGCTGTTCCCTGCCATGCGTCTTAACCCTGCCTTGGAGAGATCACCTCTTTGGGGGGCTTGTTGCTGCCCCACTGAAGTCAAGAGGAGTTTTGTCACTGACTTCTACGGGAGCAGGACTGGGGTCTTGAGAATGACCTGCCCACTCACCACTGGCCATTGCACAGTTCTGTTACATCTACTCTCATTTCGTCCTACTCCCTTGCTCCATCCACGCCTCCCTGTTAGTCATGCCCTTCCCCACATCTTCTCCTGCTCTCATCGCAAGACCAAGCTTCCAGAAGACTTCAGGGCTTGATTTTCCAGTGCTCAGCACTCACAAGTGAGGCCAAATTTTCAGAAGAGTTCAACTCTAATTTAGAGACCTTAAAAAAAAAAAAAGGCTACATCACACTGCAACTGGAGGTGTAATTTGTTGCCTGGATAAGCATACCTGCACTCGCTTTCATCTAGCTAGCTCTCTAAACGTAGTGCTGAAGACGGAGCGGCGCTGGCTTCAACATCGTCTAGGAATGCCAGTACAAACCTGAAGGGGAGTGCAGGGGTGGGAGGGTGGGGGGGGACTTAAACAGCCCACGCTGCTGCATCCTCACCGTAACTGGTACCTGAGCTAGCTAGATTAAGGTTAGCACAGGTATGTCTACATGAGCTGCAAATTAACACCCCTGCTTGCAGTGTAGACATAGCTGGAGAGGCAGATTTATAGAGGAGCTCAATACCAGCATGCTGAGCAATTCTGAAAAATCTGGCCTCACCTGTGAATGCCAAGAACCTTTCAAAACTCTGGCCTTTGTGCCTTCTGCATGCTGCCCCAGGTAATGATTAGTAGGGCTGGACAAAAGTTTTCCATCGAAACATTTTTTTTTTACAGAATTTTAGATTTTCCACAAAACCTTTAGTCCCATAGAAAGTCTCAACTTTCCTAAAAAAAAAAAAAAAAATTGATTTTCATCCGAAAGCCAACCTCCCGCCATAGTTTTCCTGTTTTTTTGACAAGAGGTTTAAACCTCTTTTCCGACTGGCTCTGGGGTCTGCCACACTGGCTGCTGCAGAAGTCATGGAAAGTCATGGAATCCGTGACTTCCACAACCTCCACTACAGACACTGAGCCCCTAGTCATGATTAACTTTCTGTCTATCATTATGGTTATTTAATGTTCAACTACAGTGGAGCCCCCAGGCTGCAGTCATGGCTCCATTATGCTAAGCACAGTGGGAAAAAACCCTTCAGAGAAAGTAGTCCCTCTTTTGAAGATTTTACAGCAACATCACAAGGAATAATACAAAGACATTAGAAGGGGACAGGGAAAGTAGGAAACAGAAAAGAACTCTTTCTGATTGGCTTTAGACCAGTGTTTCTCAAACTGGGGTCGTCGCTTGTGTAGGGAAAGCCCCTGGCGGGTTGGGCCGGTTTGTTTACCTGCCCCATCCGGAGTCCGGCCGATCGTGGCTCCCACTGGCCACGGTTCGCTGCTCCAGGCCAGTGGGAGCTGCTGGAAGCGGCGCGGGCTGAGGGACTTACTGGCCGCTGCTTCCAGCAGCCCCCATGGGCCTGCAGCGGCGAACCGCGGCCAGTGGGAGCCGCGATCGGCCGGACCTGCGGACGGGGCAGGTAAACTAACCAGCCTGGCCCGCCAGGGTGCTTACCCTACACAAGCGGCGACCCCAGTTTGAGAAACACTGCTTTAGACACAGCAGGCTCAGGATTTTGGAACCGGAGACTTGCCTAATCTTTCCCAACTAGGGCCTTGATCCTGCAAGCTGCTCCACTCACACTGATATCTGCATCCATGTGGAGCCCCAATCTCTTCATCAGAGCACTGCGGGGATAAAAGGGTCTAGCTACACAGAGCTCACTGCAGGGTTCATAGGTTTTAAGGCTAGACAAGTCCATTATGAGCACCTAGTTTGACCTCCAGCACAACACAGGCCCTAGAACTGTACCCAGTAATTTCTGCATGAAGGCCATAGATGTGGGTTGTGGTTCAAGGTTGTGTCTTATGTGAGCATCTAGGGATATCTCCAGTGATAAACGATTTGCATGAGGGGCAGCCTGCAAGAAAGCAAAAAGGTGCTTGTTTGAAAATGTAACAAGGGGGTGATGGAGGCTGCCATCATTGGCTGATTGGAGGTGGGAGCTGACATCCTGATAGAATGGGAGAGAAGATAGGCAGAGTGGAGACAGGCTTTGAAGGGCCTTGAAAGTTAAGACAAATAGTTTATGTTTGATGTGATAGAGAAAGGAGGAGCCAATTGAGGGTGCAAAGAGAGTGGTGACATTCGCAAAGTGATAAGCTAGGAGAATGATCTTTGCAGCTGCATTCTGAATGAATACCAGTAGGGCAACATTGCATTTATTAAGGCTAGAGAGGATGATGATGCAGTAATCAAGACATGAGATGATGAGAGCCTGTGTGGATGGACAGGCTGTGTGGATGGACAGGAAAGGCTGCATCTTAGAGATGCCACACAGGAAGGACTGGTAACTAGATTCAGACTCAGCCTGGATGTTAGGGCCTAAGGAAAGGTCAAGATGAAGATTAAAGGCCCGAATGACCGGGAGGATGATGCTGTTTGTGCACAGTGATCAAAAAATGGCGGGAGGGGGATGATAGGAGGAGGGAAGATTAGGAACTCTGATTTAGCCATGTTGATCTTAAGCTGCCAGCTGGACAGCCACAAGGAGATGTCAGAGAGACAGGTCAAGAGTCCAGTCTGCACAAGAGGACAGGTCTGATGAAGAAGAGGTAGATTTGTGAGTCATCAGCATTGAGATGGCAGTTCAATTAGTGTTTGTGAACGAGATTGTGCAGAGACAAGGCACAGAGGGAGAAGAAAAAGGAGCGAAGGCCAGAGCCCTGTGGAACCCCCACAGAAAATTGGAGAGGAGATGCGGAGGAGGAGGAGGCTGAAGGAGTGATTAAGGGAAGAGGAGAACAAGATATCAAGCAGAAAAGCATAGTCAGTCCAGTCAAGAGCAGCTGACAGGTTGAGGAGGAGGATGGAATACCGGTTCTGAGCTTTGGCCAGGCAGAGATCATTAGTTGGAACGTTTTCTGTCAAAACCGTTTTTCAGTGGAAAACTGGGTTTTCAAATAACTTTTGTGACAATAATCTGCTTTCTGCAAACAGGTTCAGTTTTTTTGCTGAAAAAGTTTCCAGCAGAGGAATTTTTTAGTTTTCAGCTGAAATCTTTTGGCTTTCTAGTTTTTAGCCAAGAAGACTCAAATTTCTGTGAACAATTTAATTGAATGCAGGTCTGGGGGTTCTTTGTTTGTTTTTCATTGAAATTTTCCACAGAAAAACAGTTTCCGACCAGCTCCAGTCATTAGAAACTTTGATAAGAGTCATTCAGTGGAGTTCCAAGAAGCCAGATTGGAGGAGAGGAACTCCAGGCAGTGATTGTTGATGGTGTGTTCAATGAGCTTAGACATAAAGGGGAGATGAGGCAGTAGCTGGACAGAAAGTGATGTTAAGGGTGTGTTTTTTGGGAGGACGGGCGGGGCAGTTAAGATGGGAGAGACTAATGCACATGAGCATAGGGAGGGGAAGAACCAGAGGAGAGTGTTAGGTTAAAGAGAAAGGCATGAGTGTGCGAGTGAGGGAACTCAGAAGATGGGATGGGATGGGATCAAGTCACTGGAACAAGTGGACTCTTCTTATACTGAGCTCATTGTGGCTTCCTCTCTCACAGCTGCCAATGCCACACAAACACACACATCCCCTTTTGGAGAGCAGTAACAACAGTAGGGACACCAAGGTGATAAGTCCAGCAGAAGTAAAATTGAGAAATAGAAGACAGAGGGAGGGGGTCAAAAGAAAAGAAGGACTGATACACACCAGGGTAAGGAAGAATGCTTTGCAGGGATCTAAGACACCATTTTCACCCGTGAAGTGCCTTGGGATGAGTTTACTCACTTGGCCTGGTCAGGTCAGGGTGTCATCCAGGTACAGCAGGAAGGGAATGGCCTCTTCACTCCCAAATGGGTCAATAACACCTATTATGTTCATGCACAGTGCTCCAGAAACTTCCATTCCATTACCATAGCAACATGGGACCTCATAAAAGTCCTTGGATACCATCTAACTATCACATTTTCAATTTAGGGAGAGTCCATTCACACTTTTTTGAGGCTACTGTGTGTGCATTTCAATAACATCTTCCCATAACCAATTTGCGAATTGAAATGGCTTTATGTCATCTCTTAGCAATATAGGATCTTAAAGCAGGTAGATTTTAACACAACACCCTTTACACAAGGACCAATCTCACTTTCTTCATTCAAGCCCTTTCTGGAAAAAAAAAAAACCCACACACCCACAATTCCATGAAGCTTTCAATGATAATCCACCATAGAATCACATATATATTACTGCTGACCCTTCATCTGGTCACTTGGCATATTTTGTGATTGAGCTTTATTATGACTGACTAGTCTCTCCACTTCAATTTATAAACACTTAGCAGAACCAGATCTTTCTATTTAGTTTACCATTGCATGCACTATCAGCACTCAACAACTAGCAATTATTACTCCAGAGCCAACTAGTGCCAGTTGCTGGAGCAGCTTCTGTGATGGTTTTGTTGCAGGCAATTTAAATTGACTTGTGAGAAGAGGCTCAAAAACTTATCTCCATTCACCAGAATATCAAATATACTGAGTATGTTTATCCATCCAAGGTTAGGTTTTTAGGACAAGTGGCAACTTTAGCACTGGCATCATGCTCTAGGCATTGGTATCTGGACAAGCACTGTCCTGGGAAAAGCATGCTGCTTTTTATTGGAAAGTGTATTTGGTACGTTAATGCATTTACTGTGCTTGCTGACCCCTGCTGGAACCCGTTTGGTGCCTGCCAAACATCAAGACTTCAGAACAGACAGGCTGAGCTGAACTCTGGTTTGGCTTGTTTGAATCATAGGGGCAATCACTCAATTTGCATGGAACAGATCAGAAGTTATAAAAGGGTCCTATGCATGTATTGGATCTGATTTGTAGCTCACTTATACCCGTCAGACTCGGGGATGACTCCACTGAAGTCAGTGGAATTGCATTGGTGTCAAAACATTGTAAATTAAAGAATAATGAGGCTCCTCACCTCGTTTGTACAGCACCTAACACAATGGAGTCCTGGTCCACAATCGGGGTTCCTAGGCACCATGGTAACACAAATAATAAACAACAGTACAGGACTGACATCTAGACGAGGACACTACAGCTCAATGGTACTGCCCAGGCAGAATGCTGTGAAAGAGGCAAAAACAACATGGATTCAGTCAACTGACTTGCTACAAAGAATCTACTCAGACACTGCTGCTGACATGTTCCGTCATTTCGTCAGGTTCCTCTACACAATCACTGACACTGCCTCCCTCAGCTGGTTGCCTGGCAACTACAAAAAGCCCCAGTGTATGAGAGAGGAATCAGCCAAGCAGTACATTGCTTGGGTTTCTGTTTTCTTCCCTTCCTATAAAAACACAGGAATAAAGTGGCCTTGGGCTGGAAGAGGCCATCTCTCAGTGAATCGTTGTTTTACAACAGCAGCAATTAAGACGGCGTACATAGATAGTGTCTCCCACAGACTCCGAACCTGCTCCTGGCTTGCAAGAGGCTCAGCTGTCCTGAGTCAGTTAAAGAAGCAGCAAATCGGTAATTTCAAGAGGGAGAACCGTGAAATACCAACCATCCCTCAAGCTTTACCACAGCATAATGCAAAATACCCAAATACCCACTCTGTATAGAATCATAGAATATCAGGGTTGGAAGGGACCTCAGGAGGTCATCTAGTCCAACCCCCTGGGTTTAGCAGGCCAATGCTCAAACCACTGAGCTATCCCTCCCCCCTATGCTGCTCATGATGTAGCCCTATTCATAGCACCGGAGAAGGCAGCAGCTGATCACAGCTATATGATCCTGGTGCTAACCAAACAGTGTTGGCTGAAGGACTGTTATACAGGGCTGGTGCTAGACAAGCTTGACTCACCCCAAAGCTGTAGAGACTATGAGGAGAATGAGAAAGATAGCTGGGCTGGGACTGCCTTGGGGTCCAGGTGTGGGCATCAGTATGTGTCTCACAGTCAGTCACTGCCTCTCAGCCCTGACTGATGGGGAGGTGCAGGGAGGATCAGGCTGGAGCTGTGTTGATCCCATCGATTATAACGCTAGCGTGCATGTGCCACCCTTACAGGGGCATACTCCACCCCAAAAGCTATCCCAGCACCACAGGGAAGGGGCAGCCTGGCAGGGGGAAGAAGCACTCCTCTGCTTCCTTCTGTATCACTGCTTGGTTCAATGAACTTTCCCCTTGTTGGCAATGGAATGTTTCATGACCATGAGGTTCCTCTTCGAAGGCCTGAAAGGACCGGTCCTCCTCGCCACAGCCTCATTCAGACTTCTAGGTCCAAATTTCAAATCTCCTACCTTAATCAGCCATAGGCTGAGAGTTTCTGCTCAGGTTCTGTTCTGCTCCAGCAGTTTAATGTAGTTGGGCAACTTTGTCCCCTTTCAGTTCCCTGGCCCCTGTGGTCTTTCCAAATCACAGTCTGGCTGCCGTTTTTGCTGAAATTTGTGGTCCAAAGATCAAATGAGGGTACTCCTCTTCCACATACAGTTACAAAATCTAAATGGGAAACATAACTACAGTCGTTTAATAGTCCCAGTATACTTCTTGTAGTAGAAAATGGAAGCTGAACGTGGCTAAAAAAGGACAGCTGGACTTGTGTAGTGACTTCCCTGCTTTTGTTGCTGCCATCTCCTTGTCCCAGCCTTCTCTTAATCTTGGAATCTGAGGTCAAGAAAGTGAAATAGAATCCTCGACACATCTCTTGCATCAGTTCCCTAAAGTCAGGAGCCATTTCAGAACAGTGCAGCTACTTCTCTAGTGCAGCCATGTGCAGTGCCTGAGCTGGGTAAGTGGCTACACTTTTTTATCCTATTGTTAGTGCCATCACTGCAGTGGGACTTTGAAGGGTAGGGTCGGGATTATGGACTTTAGCTACCAATGACATGTTAACATCCCTCTTCCAGCTTTAGAAAATTGTTTTAAAAACTAGAAAATGAGAGACAGATATAAAAAAGTGTTGCCTATTTCCTTTTTTTTTTTCAAAATGAGACAATAGATAGGGATATACTTTTCTGTGTGGTGAGGAGGCGCTGACTGCACAGTTAAGAACTGATCAAGGTTTGTGACATCACCAAAAAGGCCCAACCAGCCAATCAGAACTTTGGACAACTGTTGTCCAGAGGCACCCTCTACTACAGGTTTGATTGCATCACAAGATTGCAGGACACTCAGGTACAATTGGCAGTCTGAATCTGGAATAGCAAGGGATGCTGCAGAGCAGGAGTGAGGTACTGGATTAGCAAGAGATAGCAGAAGTCAAGATGAGTACCGTGGTATAAGCATGTGCAACACACCGTCTATCAGGCCTTTTCTGCCTCCTACTGGAGGTGTCAGCACTTTGACATCTCCTCCTCAAGGAAAACCCACTCAGACCAGTCTGCCACCAAGATTTAGGGCATGTCTACACTGGTCCACAGTTCAGTTTACAGGGGTGTGAATAGCAGTGCACCGAAGTGCTGCACTGTAACTCTCCCATGTGGATGCAAATTTAAAGGTCGCAAGGTCACACTAATGTAGTCCTCTTCAAATACTATGCCTGGCTCCACAGGGGGGTGTTAGGAAACAGCCACTCCCGCCACAGTATGTATAGAGCACCATGTATGTGACCACCAGACACGCTTCATTTGCTAGGATTAGACCCCTAGTTTCCAAAGGTGAAAGGGATTATTTCAGGAGTATATCTAGCCTAACTCTGCAGAAGCTTTTTAAATAGTCTGTAGAGAGTGAGTAACTACTGTATGCAAATACCCAGGAGTATAGGAATCAAAACCAATCATAAGACAGTAAAACAAACCACAAAAAGTATAAACAGCAAAGTCATGTTTTAATTAAGAATTACTCATTGACTGGTAAGAGCCAAAACACTCACTAACATTTTGGCTAAAAGCCTTTCTCAAAGTGTATTATGGGAGATAGAGACAGAAGCAAAGAGCATAAATGAATTCAAGAGATAATGGGCCTGATTCTCTGCCACCATGTGCATATGGAGTCACCAGGACAAAGTGAGTGCACTGTGGCTGTTAAAACATTCCCATTCGATGGTGTTTGGCACCTGCTTTGTAATGCTGTAAACGACTGCATAAGGCATAGCGCAATGGAGGAACAGGTCCATTTAATTTATTTCTGGAGAAAACACTGGTATTTAGGCAAACCCAAAAGAGTATATAGGACTGGATGGCCTTTTTGTGTTCCTAACATGTCTTATCTTCTTAGAACACTGCAAATCTGTTTTTAGTGAGAATGGTGCAGATAAAAAAGTTATGAGATGTACAGCTTTGAAGACTTACACTGTCCATTTATAATACCCACAGAGCAGGCACAGCTCAGGCAATCGCAGGGACAGTTTCTTCTACATTGCCCGACAAATGTGCTTCAACGCAGCTCCGAAGGAAACACCTTTGGCAATGAGAGGGTAGGTCTGTGTCTATAGCCCATTGAACCCTTGGCCTTTGCCAAGACTGCCAATAAGTGCCACCTGTGGCAGCAGGTTATGCAATGTAGATGGGACCTGGACTGATTTCTTACCGGGAATACTGTAGTTAGTTCTGGGCACCTCAGTACCAGAACATTTTTAAATTGAAAAGAGTTCATGGAAGAGCACCAAAATTATGTACAGGACTAACTTACTTTTGGGAAGGATTAAAATTAAACATCTCGTTTTGCTGAGTGGTAACTGACAGGGGATGTGATAATATTTGAATGGTATAAACACAAAAGAGGAAGAGGAATTATTTACTGTGGATCAGGAGTGGGATGTATAATTAGAAGTAATGAGATGAAATTCAGAGAGGAAAATATAGGCAATTTCTATTGAATTTTGTAATGGCTTTCGAAAGGAAGGCGTGGATGCTTAGAATTTTAGAAGTAGACTGACTGAACAAAGCACTAGGAAACACAACATAGGGAACCCTGGTCACAAGGATGGGCTAGATGACCTAGCAGATCTATTTCTATTATTCTAACTCATTTCACAGAGGTCACTGAGCAATCAGTCAATTGTAACTAGCACTGTTGGCCACCACTGACCCAGGCTGGATTCCCGCTAGTGACAAAGATTTCACTACAACTTCTCTCAGCCATCCAAACTCCCTCCTTTAGATTTTGAATTTCAGATGCATCTGACATTCAAACGAACAATGGATTTCCACCTATTTGTTATGACTGAGGAAAAAATAAATAATCACATCATGCTGCATCTTGATATCATGTGTATCAAAGTACAGTATGATGCAATGTCATGATCCCCTCAAAATACATGTGAAAGTTGGGTCTGACCCACAAGTTTCAGGGAGGAGGCTCCCCTTTTGGTTATATTTGAATCTGTATTTATTTTTCTACCTGAAGTCAGGTGCTTTGTCTCTTCGCTATTGCTCCAACACGTTCCACTGTTTGAATCATCTCTTCTGAAGGCTGCAGCTACAGTCTGACTGACAAAATACTGTTTGATGGGATGGACTCTCTCTCTCTTTCCTTTTGTCTCTAGGTTCCCTCATCTCTTATGTATGTCTCTTCCTCTCCAGCCCATAACTACAGGATTCAGGTCTTCAGTAGCCTGCTCAGAAGCCCACAAGCACTTCTCTTAAATGCAGTTCCCCCCACATGTCAGTTTCCCCTTCTCTAGTTCCACATGGATCTTTGAAGTTCATTGCCTCACACTTTCTAAACAGGAAACGTAAACCTCCAGCAGAGGAACAGGCCACCACCTAATAGAGGAGGACCAGAATTCTGAGACTATGGGTCAGACAATAACACCTACTCCTCTTACTGTGAACATTGTTGCACCAATCTCTCCCCTTGTAGCTCTCAGTGATAGGAAACAATATAGGCCTTTCATTAATTAAGGTCACAAAGTTAGAAAGAGACCACATTTTCCAGCCCTGTGCCAGTGCAGACAATCAGTAAGTTTTTTTAAGAAAACTGCAATGAAATATTTGGACTGGGGCTTCTCCATATATTTTTTAGTGGATCTGTTTACACAAATTAAGCAGTGTGTGGAATCCAACTGATGTAGAACCTTGCTGAGAAACCCTGTCCTTTTGTATTAATTAAGGAAGGAAGGAAGAAAGAAACCCAAGGTTTCCTTACTGAAATTATAGGAAGTGAAAGCTAAAAGAACAGCAGGAAGCACTGTGGGGGATAAATCCTCTACATTTAATGAGTGGAGACATGCTAGCGAGCCCTCTAAGCTTCCAAGTGATTGTAGTAAAAGGAAGTTCACTGCTGGTCACTGGAGAGAGAGAAGCTGTCCCAGGCTGTGTCCCTCAGATGGGCCTTCACTTGCGGAAGGGAAAAAACCTTCAGCTCCAGGGAATGAAGGAAAATAAGACTTTTGTTTGGAGTCTACATGAGGTGGTCAAACAAATCCCAATGGATGTAGGGAGAGCACCAGAGGAGACAGCACTTATCCAGGGGTGATACTCTAGGCGTACAGACGCACATCTTAATCAGGAGGTGGAAACAGAACAGGAAGTCGGGAACGTCATCTCCAGAACACAGGTTCTCCAGCTCACCTGCCAGAAGGGACAGCTGCACAGGAGTAGAAGTATCCCACTCTGCTGTGTTACCTTTTGTTTTGTTTGGATGGAGGACTCATATTTGTTTACAGAATTTAAAGATCCTGTTACAGCAATGTGTGAAATCTGACAGACGCAGAACCTCTTTGAACATGAAAGATTTCCTGCATTAATTAAGGAGAAAAGAAACCCAGGAATTCATTTTATTGAAGTACTCATTACTGCATGAAGTGAAGGTTAAAATATCAGCAGGAACCACAGGGGCAAAGTCAAGGGGAGGGGAGATAAAGTCGATGCATTAATTATTTGTGATGCACAAGTCAACCCCTAGGCCTCTAAGTGATTAGACCAAGAGGAACTCTGCTGTCACTGATAAGATGCCCATCTGTAAAAAGGGGAAAAAGTAGGAGCCGGGGAACTATAGACCAGTCAGCCTGACTTCAATACCTGGTAAGCTACTAGAGCAATGTATAAAACATTCAGTTTGCAAATACCTGGAGACTGAAGGGGTAATCTTTAGCCGGCAGCCTGAATTTACCAAGAACAAATCATGCCAAACCAGCTTAATTTCCTTCTTTGACAAAGGTAACTGGTTTGGTGGATAGGGGCAATGTCCTGGACATAATATACCTGAACTTCAGCAAGGCTTTTGACAGAGTCCCACATGACATTCTGATAAGTAAGCTGAAGAACTGCAGGCTCAACAGAACTACCATTAAGTGCATACATAATTGGTTAAACAACTAAAAACAAACAAAGCGTAACTATTAATGGAATGATGTTGGATTGGAAGGAGGTCTCAAGTGGGGTTCCACGGGGATCTGTTCTGGGTTTGGTGTTGTTTAACATCTTTATTAATGACCTGGATGTAGGCAGAGAGAGCCTACTGATCAAGTTTACAGATGACACAAAGCTGTGGGGGGGAGGGGGAAGTTTGCCAATACTTTGGAGAATAGAACTAAAATTCAGGGGGATCTTGATAAATTGGAGAACTGGGCTACAGACAACAAAATGAAATTCAACAAAGACAAATATAAGGTCCTACACTTAGGGAAGAAAAACCAAATGTGTGGTAGATCACAACCTTAACATGAGTCGGCAATGCAATGCTGTTGCGGGAGGAAAAAAGCAAATGCAATTTCGGTTGCATTAACAGAGGCAAAACATGAAAGTCATGGGAGGTGATAGTACTGGTCTACTTGGTGCTGGTCAGGCCTCAGCTGGAGTACTGTGTCCAATTTTGGTCACCAATGTATAGAAAGGATGTAGAGAAATTGGAAAGCAGCCAGAGGCAAGCAACAAAGATGATCAAAGGGATGGAATGCAAGCCACATGAGCAAAGGCTGAGGGAACTAGGTATGTTTAGTTTGGAAAAGAGGAGATTAAGGGAGGACATGATAACAGTCTTCAGCTACTTGAAAGGCTACCATTAAAAAGATGGAGAAAAGTTGCTCTCTTTTGCCACAGAGGGCAGGACAAGAAGCAATGGGTTCACACTATAGCATAGCAGATTTACATTAAATCTCAGGAAAAACTTCCTAACTGTAAGAACAGTAGGACAATGGAATAGACTGACTTGGGAGGTTGTGGAAGCTTCTTTACTGGAGGTTTTCAAAAGGAGGCTCGATCGCTGTCAGTCTTGGATGGTTGAGACACAACAAATCCTGCATCTTGGCAGAGGGTTAGACTAGATGACCCTTGCGGTCTCTTCAAACCCTACAGTTCTATGATACATGGAAGGGGATAGATCTCAGGGGAGGACCAGTAATTTATGGAGACCTTTCCTCAGAATAAATAACTCCAAACCCTACTCACTCAGTGGTGGTTAGTAGGTAAAAAGGAAGGGCAAAATAAAGCAATGACTATATTAACACTCATGGAGAGGCCTGTACTCAGAATAGTGGCACTTGTGCTGGGGTATATGCATGTCTCACAACTGAAGTACAACTAGAGAGGTGGGAGAAGATTTTGCTAAAAGGGTAAAAACATGAAGCTGTTTTCCCTGGGGTAGGATTTCTATTTCCATGCTCTGAAGGGGAAAAGTTTAATGGGAAATAGCTGTGGAAACCATGAATGACAGGCCTAAGGAGTCCTTTCATCTTTGCTGCTGGGAGGAAAAGAAAATAGAAAAAAAAAGTTTGATTTAAAAAAAAAAGATATAACATTTGTGCGTGCATGTCTGCGCAGCTGGGATGGAAGCAGCGCAGCCACTCTGTCACTCCTCATGTCAAGGGAAAGCAGCTGGTGACTGCATCTTGTGGGGATGGGCATGCAGCTCCTTGGTGTTCTTCCGCCTCCTGCAGTCTGGTGGCTAGAAAGTAACCCTCCATTGCCACTGACCTTATGGACAGAAGGCCTGATTTTTCACTGCCTTGCATCTACTATCCCCTTCCACATGTGAAGCCACAGGACAGTATTCCATAGTCAGTGGTCTCCAGTGTTGTAAGCAGTGCACTTGTAGCCATGCCAGTCCCAGGATATTAGAGAGACAAGGTGGGATACTACTTCACCCACTCTGTCTCCCGTGCTGCAGATGAGATGAAATGAGTGTGGATGCATGAGACAAATCAGTGCCATTTCTCTTCCATGTCCTGTCTTGAAGCCTGTCTGGGAAGAATCCAGGATATTGGATCTAGGTGGAATTTGAAATTAACTCTGGTGAACTTCTCATTTAGCTGGCTCTGTCATAGATTAGATAGCAGGTGGTAGATAAAGAGGTCAGTTATGCTGAGTGATGGTTTAAGGATTGGGAAGCTGATGGTGTTCTCTAGGCTGGGAGGTAGATTTTTTTCTTGAAGGAGATGATGATGACAATGATGTCACAGTTCATAGGTGTCCCAGGTGCTCTCTGAACTTTTCCACTAGCCAAGAAGTACATGAACCTGAGTTGCAAGGGTGACTCAGATTTCCTTCAGTGCTTCTAGCATTTCCGGCTGTATGAATGGGTTGATATTAGAGAGGGAAAGCATTGTTTTATCAAGCCTGGTTTGAGTGTATGGTCCCTGATGTCCCAGAGTGTGGTAGCCTCTCTCTGAGAGATAACTTGATAGTTCATAATTGCAGTAGAGGATGGACTGACTAGGAGTGGGATCTGGGAATAAGTGAAGTAACACCTCAGAGTAGAGGAACAGGGCTCTCCTAGAGAAGTTTAATGTCAAAGGATATCCTAAAGGCCACAACCAAAAGGGAACTTTTTGGTTTTAGAGCACCTTCATGTGTCACATAAAACCCAGGGGTTGGCACAATCCCCTAAAAAAAGTATCTTTTCAACAATTAGGCTAGGCCTTATGGAACTTTTTGGCCAAGTCCATTTGCAGGGAGAGCTGTAATTGGAATCTGCATTTTATGCTCTCCACCCAACCCCTCCCCACCTCACCAGTCTCATTGATCTGCTGTAGTTTCCTGGGTGGGTGGATAATCCATCCTTGCCCACTCTTCCCTGCCACTTCTTTTGTTGGGAGTTTTTCCTTCTGGAGCCCTCCTTCAGCTTGTCTCTCTGAGCTGGGATTGCTTCCTCTGCTAATTATTTATGCAGGAGAGCAGATGGCAGGTGGATTGGATTTTCTCACTCTGTGCATACTAGCTTACACAGACACTGGGTTTTGGTATACAAAGAGGGGGCATAATGCTAACTATAGGAGTGATATTCCAGAGATTGAATCCTGGCTTCCCCTCTCCTTTGTTCCTCTGCTCAAGTGGAACATATTTTGGGCAACACTGTTCAGTTCTCAGTGTGACTTTGTGCCAGTTATAATCTGTAATGCCTGTATCTCTCTTCTCCTGTTTTATAATATTAATAACACTGAGTGAATAAATCACAGCATCTCATTTAGAAAATGGATTTAGCTTTTTCGGCTCAAGAAATAACTGCAAGCAGATTGCAGTTTAGTCATTCATTGATTCAAAAACGTTTGAGTGAATATTGTCAACTCCGCAGCTTGTATGTGAACAGTTCTCTGCAAGTATTCAATAGCCACACTGTTTTATTTAGGTGTGATGAGCCAAAACAGTCACACTCCTTGAGTGGATGAGTGTGCAAGTACTCCCAGTGTGAATGCTCACACATGCATATTTAAAGTTCCGATTCACTTGCGCATGTGACTTTGAAATTAGCATTCTGAACAGTCATGCTAGTGAAATCTGATCGCCCAAATAGAGTAGCAAACACAAACGTGACACAACCATTACCAGAGCAACTGTTTTCCAAACAATGTGACACAATAGTCACATTAATTTTTGCACATGTGCCGAGCTCCAATTAAGAAATTAATATCCACCACAATCGCTGCTGAAGTTACCAGCTGTGACATCAAGATTAAGGAACAACACTGATGTCTTAGTTAGCATTTTTCATTCCAAAATATGCTTACAGGCTGTGTAACATCACTGAAATGAAGCAAGTCTAGAAGGATGGTGGCAACCAACTGGCACATAGCATACATCACAGGGAGGGAAAAGTTTGGTCAATGACACTGTGGCAAGCCCTACACTTATTGAAAGAGCAGTGGGGTTGTTGATAAATTGTATAGTCAATTGCTTGACCGCA
This sequence comes from Terrapene triunguis, assembly GCF_002925995.2. Classification (NCBI taxonomy): domain Eukaryota; kingdom Metazoa; phylum Chordata; order Testudines; family Emydidae; genus Terrapene; species Terrapene triunguis. Next base: position 6,607,423 of record NW_020664598.1, on the reverse strand, counting down.
CTTTGGTTCATTATGAAATATATTCAAGAGACCAAATAACCAATGTTAGTCCGGTTTATTGCTATAAGCCAATAAAAATATGGTACAGGGAAATGGTTCTATACGCTACCAGTTTCTGGGAAGCAGTCTTGTGCAGCAATGTTACATTCACCTTATGCAGAAGGTGTGATCCAAAACTTACATCCATAAAGCCAACTTTTTATACCCTGTTTATAAGTAAACAGGTACCATATACATCATCTGAAACTTGATTTAACCAATCAGCTTTCTACTTGGTTTTTCCTGGTACCATGGAGTACCCCTTATCTCTTTGTTCTGAACACATACCTTTTAGGTACTAAAGGGCATGAAGCCACCTCCTAGATTTGTACTAGGGTAAAACAATCCAATATCGTGTCCTCTTCCTTTGGGACACTCCAGTACAGGCCTGTGAGAGTAACTTCCTTTCTGTTGCTATGGTAAAAGCAATCATCTATCCTGATTTTGACAGCTTCCCTATTTGCTCAAGCCAAAATTGTGAAGGCTAGGAGTTCTGGGATTCTTAGCATATGTGATCAGGGTGTCACATTCTGAGGTGCAATCCAGACTAGTGAGGGGTTGTGTCACCATCTTCCCTACAACCTTGGGTGCCTCATAATGTTTTGCTGTTGTAACTTCCAGCTTGGGCTCACAAACAGCCTAACAGCCTGCATGTCACACCCTGAGCATCTGTGTATAGCTACAGTCCTGGTCCAGCAACTCTGACCTCAACAACCTGACAGCAACACTCCAGTCACATTCTGGCTTCAACCAGCCTTGGCTACTACTTGCACGGTGACCCTCACCACACTCCCCATCCCAATTTTTTTCCAAAACATGTGTCCTGCACTGTTCAGCCCTCTCGTGAACAGTTTGCTACTTTAACTGGAGCTACCAAACAGTTCAGTTTAAACACAGCACTGGATTGGTTTAGATTAAAAAATAAAACAAGTTTAACAAAAAATAAGAACAGATTTTAAAGTGAATTCAAATACAGGAGTAAAGTAAAGTAAATAAAGTTAGAAATAGTTATGAGTCATCAAAAGTGAAAACATGCATCCAAAAGTCTAAAGCTCAATCTAGCAAGTTTTGGTTCAAGCCTTTGTTTAAGATGGCCTCTCTCACCCAGTGTCTTCCTGCAAGATGGTGAATGACCCTTTCCTTGGTCAGGATCTCTCCTGGGGGCCAAAGGTGCTGGTATCTTTGTCTTCAGAGGGTGGGAGGGGGGAGAAAAAGATATTTGGGGTTCTCTGCCCCTTTCTTTTTCAGTCCAGTGAAGTGGATTCTTCTGAGGGTTATCCCTCAAAGCAAAGTTTATTCAAACAGTAAAGGCGGTGACATGGAGTCTGGTGCTGAAGGAGGCTCCATGTTCTTTCTTCCCCACTGTGTCTGCTGAGATGCAAATTTTGCTTTGGTCTCCTGACATTTCCTCCCCCTGCTGTCTCGAGGACTCTGTTTAAATGTAAGTGGAGGTAAACACACATTCCTTTGGTTAGGAAAGACCAGTTTCACAACCTTTGCCTAGGCAGAGTTGTGTGGTTTTGAACATGTGCTAATATCATCAGACAGAGGGATTTCATAACGTTACATACAACATTGCTACATACATTTCACCATAATATCATTGACCAGTGTGACGGGGTGTGCATACTCTGCACTGGAGAAGAAAGGGTTAACCCCACACTATGGGCAGCAGAAGTTCCACCCCCCCAGGCCGTGCTGGGCATGCTCCAACTGCTGACTCAGTATAAAAGGGAGCAGCCAAGCTCATTCTGGGCTGATTGCCAGAGGGGAAGGACCTTTGGCCGAAACTCCAGCTGAAGAACCACCACAGCCCTTGCCTGCAAGAGCCAGAGACCCTCCGAGCCAGATTGGAGGCCTGGAGCCCAAGGAGCGCTGGAGGTCCACCCACGCTGAGAATGAGAATACATAGACATATAACTCAGTATAAACAGCCTCCAGAGAGCAATAGCATGGGCTTTTTTGAACCGCTTATATTTTCTGACAATACAGGGCCCTGGAGTGAGTAAAAACTCATTCAATCTATGGTACTTCTGCAGTGCCCAAGCTCATCCCCTAAGTATGCAAGTCATGGTCTCCAATTCTATTAGTGTTTGCAACTTACAATATCAGCAGACCGTTCAGTGTCACCACTGAAAGCAATCCACGGCTGTGTGCTGTGTATATAGAACACTGTGATTATTCTCCAATAACTCACATTTGATTTCACAATGGCCTGTGTCATTTGGGGTCACGCATACCTCTCAGCCCAAGACAAGAAGACTGAAGATCTTTCCATCAGAATCCCCATTTGCCTATACTTCCCTCCTACAGAGAGAGCAGCTTTTGTGTGAGTGAGTGAGAGATGTGACTGATGCTGTGCAAAGTTGCAATGCTGGACAGTGCCATTTTATGAATAATTTTTTTGAAGGATTCATTCACCCTTTCACGAAATCCAGGCCTGCCACTACTATATGTGGCATATTTTGCTGCCTGGAGGCAGGCTGCAAAGGAGACAGTTCTATGGGCAACCCCCAACATTCTCAAACTCCATCTCGAGTGGTGCTCCACCTCTTCACACTATTATTTATATCTTTGATCTCTCCCACCCCTAACATGTTGCTGACTCGGTGACAGGGTCCCCCTCCACCACCAAGTCATTATAATTTTTCTGAGCTAAGGCCATATTGATTCTTCCAGGATGTGCATGAGGGGAAGTGTCTCAACACAGCTTCCCAGTCTCAATGTCTGTTGCAGAGCACAATGAGCCAGACACACACATTGGGCCAAACTTACCCCTAGTGTAACTATTAGCCGGATGAATTTGGCCCATTGACTCCAAATGTATAGCTCTCAGCAAGTGACACTCTCTGAATTTTGCCCTTAACTTATTCTCTTTTAGAATGATCATTTTCCTAAGAAGTTATACCCTATCTAGATATTTTAGGTGCGTTCATGGCCCCCCTCCCATCATAATATTATCTGAGCACTTCACAGTCTTCAATACACTTATCTTCACAACACCCTCCCTGTGAGGCAGGGCAGTGCTATTATCTCCCTTTTACAGACTGGGAACTAAGGCATAGAGAGACGAAGGGAGGGATCCATGAAACTCCCACTGAACCCTCTAGATGCCTAAATTTACTGAGTACCTAAGTTTTTCAGAGTAAACCCCTGGAGGGTTTTCTCCTTCCTCTGCAGCATGGGGCCTTGGTCACTTGCAGGTTTACACTAGTGTAAATGGTGGATTCTCTGTAACTTGAAGTCTTTAAATCACGATTTGAGGATTTCAGTAACTCAGCCAGAGGTTAGGGGTCTATTACAGGAGTGGGTGGGCGAGGTTTTGTGGCCTGCAATGTGCAGCTCAGACTAAATGATCATGATGGTCCCTTCTGACCTTAAAGTCTATGAGTCTAAAAGTTCTGCCTCTGAGCAGGCACGCTGCTGCCTCAGTGTAAGTGTCCAGATGCTTATCTCCCGCCTAACCACTGAGCTCTGGGATATTCTGGTGTGGGACTCCCTCAGGCTCTCCTGTTGAAGCTATTCCTCTGTGGATGAATAACGAATGAGTGATTGGAGTGGGGGACCAGACCCAGGGTCACTCAGCTCCCAGGAGATGCCCTAACCACTACAGAGTCATTCCCACACTGTTTCACTCTTTCTCTGTCTTGTCCAATGACTGTTCCACTGTGGATAAATACTTAAATAGTCATTGGGACAATGAAGAATGGGAATGACTGTAGTCCAGTGGTGAGGGCACCCACCTGGGAGGTAGGAGACCTAAGGGCCATTCCCTCTGCTCCAGTCACTCTTTCATTAGTTATCCACAGTGGAACAGCTTCAACAGGAGAAATTGAGGGAATCCCCTCCCCCCCAATCAGAATATCCCAGAGCTCAGTGGTTAGACACTCTCCTGAGAGGTGGGACAGCCCTGTTCAAATCCTCTCCCCACCTATGCCAGAGGGAGAAATTGAACCTGGGCCTCCCACATCCTGGCTGAATGCACTAACACTGTGATAAAGTTAAAAGGTGGGCAGTAACCATGGGAGGCCTTCAGAGAAAACTGGCAGAGGGCCCACCACACTAACTCATATCAGGCTTGACACACTCACTAACTCCAACACACAGTTGTCATAATATGTATCTAAAAGGCAGAATGTAAGGTATCATATGAAACTGGTGACATGCTGGTCCCGAAAATCATTACATGATATATGTATGGGTTGTGTATAAAGCAGTGTGTGTGTGCGCGCGCGCACACACACACACACACACACACACACACACACACACACACACACACGCTGGAAATGTGTTCTTAAAATGTGTTTGGGAGGCAGTGCATACACCAACCCTGACAAAGCCTGGTCAAAGGAACATGGATTTGCCTGAGGACAATGCAGTACATTTACATGTATAGTAAACAAAGCCATCAAGCTAACGAACAGAGGAGGAGACAACTTAGTAAACACTGAGCAGCCCGATCAATTTCCAGCCATCGTTCCAATCAACATTAGTAGTTTCCAGGTTACCAAAGGTGAGCAATTCTGGCAATTTGTTATGGATCCTAGCAATAATAGCTCCTTTCCACTGAGGCTTTGGAAATCTCATTATTGGTTAATGGACGAGAGAGGCCATCAGTCATGCACCAATTCGCTCCTGTCTATCCAAGCAGTTCCTGTCCACTTTCCAAATCTGTCTCTCTTCCTAGTCCTGTCTCAGATGTGTCTGAATAATCCAAATTTTTCTCTCTGACTCCAGAGATGCCACACAACAGTACCAGTATTTCAAATTCACTACTCTCAAACCTTCATTGAAAACAGGCTTTCTAGCTCAGACACAGTCAGGGTTAAGCTAGGGAGAATTGCAGATAATGCTCGTTTTTCTGTGTTTTATTAAAAGCTCTCCCATTCATGATTCCTACAGTGGAACCTCTTGATGCCATTCAGCATCTGAACTGCACAGTGAAAATTAATTAGCCTTCTATTTTACCTTCTCTCATAGTATGGGAACAAGCAGGCATGTGGTGAAATTAAAGGTCTATTGTGGGTCATGAGTTGCTTCTATTTGGTGGATCAGAGCCATTGTACAGAAACTTGTCAAGCTGTGAAAGTCACACTGCTGATAACATTACGATAACAAAAACGTGTGGGTGGGAATGAAACAGACTGAGCCGGGCAGACCAAGCTATAAGGCAACCTCACTTCCTTACGTACAGAAGTTCTTAGACAAAAGGTCTGGTTCGCTGTAAAGGGGGGTCGCAAAGCCAGTGTAACAGGCCCCTGCGGAATGACCATGGCACAGGAACAGCAAAGAGCTAGCATAGGCAACCTTATGGCACTCCTCCCTGACAGAACCCCCAATACAGGGGCAAAGGCAGATGTGGAGGGCTTCTCTCTTTTACTAATGCTGGGGGGCCAGAACCCCCAGAACCACCCCAGAATCTGAAAGGTGCAAGCACCTCTGTGCTCTAAACTTACTTGCTGGGATCCTCTTCTGCTGCACCTTCAGCAATGCACTGCACAGAATCTGGTCCCACAAGTGAACACTTTCTGCCTCAATCTGGAAAGGGAGCGGTATCTTATTCATTTATTTTTACACGAGTTCAGTCTCTTTTAATGAACCTCACTTTCAATTTGCAGCTTATTGCTGCTGTTCCAATTCTGGGACACCTACAACTTAAATCAATTCACTTCAGTCCTGAGCAGAAATCCCTTCCCCCGGTATTTCAGTCCACAGCTTTTCCTGAGCCTGGAATAATACCAGCTGTGCTGAAGCTGGTGGTGGTTTGGTACAATAGAGAAGTGAGGGTGGAGAGAACAGGTTGAAATGAAACATCATTTCCTCTAGAACTTAATATGTGTTAGAACTCTGGTCTGGAATGCAAACACGCCAACCCATTGCAGCCTCCTGGTGAAAAGTTGATTAGCACTCAAGCATTGGGAACGGAAGACCTCTGTTTTACACAGACAGTACAAGGGCTAGAACCTACCAAACAGACTTCCCCTTTGTTTCCATTTATAACTTCAGCCTTGGTTTACAGATCTGTCTCACCACAAATTACAAGGAATAACTGAGTAATACAGTTGACCTACATTGTCGAGTAAAAAAATTTCTATCACAAAACGTGGTTGTCAAAAACTAAAATTTTCCTGAGGAAATTTCGAATTTGATAAAATTTTTCAATTTTCTTATCAGGAAATTCAAAATGAAAAAATTGTTTCAAATTGACTATTTGAAATTAAAATTGTCATTTTTTTGGACATTACATAAAAAACGAACCCTTTCAATCAAAAACGTAAATACTTTTTGTTAGAAACCATGTTGGAAATCTTCCGGCAAAGTTTTTTGCTATCTCAAACTTTCTGTTCTGATTCATAATGTTGAAATTCCTTGGGAGATGAAAATTCTCTTTCCAGACACGCACTCCTGAGTACTCTGTATGCTGCCTTGCACTTATGCTTGGAGCGGGTCACTGCAGACTACATGGATCTGGGAAGAAGGATAAAGGAGTTTGAGGCACAAGTCATGTTCTTGTCCATCCTCCCTCTTGAAGGAAAAAGCACAGGAAGGGACCATCGAATTGTGGAGGTAAATGCATGGTTGCGCAGGTGGTGTTGGAGAGAGGGCTTTGGATTCTTCGACCATGGGATGTTGTTCCAGGAAGAAGGATTGCTATGAAGAGATGGGATCCACCTACCGAAGAGAGGGAAGAGCATCTTCGCAGGCAGGCTGGCTTGCTAACCTAGTGAGGAGGGCTTTAAACTAGGTTTGCTGGTAGGTGAAGACCTAAGCCCTGAGGGAAGTGGGATACCGGGAGGAAACACGAGGAGGGTGCAACAGGGGAGGCCTCCTGATGCATACTGAGAAGGTAGGACAATCGGCTGGTTATCTTAGGTGCCTGTACACAAATGCAAGAAGCCTGGGAAACAAACAGGAAGAATTGGAAGTCCTGGCACAGTCAAGGAACTATGATGTGATTGGAATAACAGAGACTTGGTGGGGTAACTCACATGACAGGAGCACTGTCATGGATGGGTATAAACTGTTCAGGAAGGACAGGAGGGGGAGAAAAGGTGGAGGAGTTGCACTGTATGTAAGGGAGCAGTATGATTGCTCGGAGCTCCAGTATGAAACTGGAGAAAGGCCTGTTGAGAGTCTTTGGGTTAAGTTTAGAGGCGAGAACAACAAGGGTGATGTCGTGGTGGGCATCTGCTATAGATCACCAGACCAGGAGGATGAGGTAGACGAGGCTTTCTTCGGACAACTAACAGAAGCTTCCAGAACACAGGCCCTGGTTCTCATGGGGGACTTCAATCATCCTGACCATCAGCTGGGAGATCAATACAGCAGTGCACAGACAATCCAGGAAGTTTTTGGAGAGTGTTGGGGACAACTTCCTGGTGCAAGTGCTGGAGGAACCAACGAGGGGCCGTGCTCCTCTTGACCTGCTGCTCACAAACAGGGAAGAATTAGTAGGGGAAGTAGAAGTGGGTGGCAACCTGGGCAGCAGTGACCATGAGATGGTAGAGTTTAGGATCCTGACAAAAGGAAGAAAGGAGAGCAGCAGAATACAGACACTGGACTTCAGAAAAGCAGACCATGACTCCCTCAGGGAACTGATAGGCAGGATCCCCTGGGAGGCTAATATGAGGGGGGAAGGAGTCCAGGAGAGCTGGCTGTATTTTAAAGAAGCCTTATTGAGGGTGCAGGAACAAACCATCCCAATGTGTAGAAAGAATAGCAAATGTGGCAGGCGACCAGCTTGGCTTAACAGAGAAATCTTCGGTGAGCTTAAACACAAAAAGGAAGCTTACAAGAAGTGGAAACTTGGACAGATGACTAGAGAGGAGTATAAAAATATTGCTCGAGCATGCAGGGCTTGTAATCAGGAAGGCCAAAGCACAATTGGAGTTGCAGCTAGCAAGGGATGTGAAGGGTAACAAGAAGGGTTTCTACAGGTATGTTACCAACAAAAAGGTCAGAGAAAGTGTGGGACCCTTATTGAAGGGGGGGGGGGCAACCTCGTGACAGATGATGTGGAAAAAGCCGAAGTACTCAATGCTTTTTTTGCCTCTGTCTTCCCAGATAAGATCAGCTCCCAGACTGCTGCACTGGGCAGCACAGTATGGGGAGGAGGTGAACAGCCCTCAGTGGTGAAAGAACAGGTTAAGGACTATTTAGAAAAGCTGGACATGCACAAGTCCATGGGGACAGATCTAATGCAGCTGAGGGTGCTGAGGGAGTTGGGGATGTGATTGCAGAGCCATTGGCCATTATCTTTGAAAACTCGTGGCGATCGGGGGAGGTCCCAGACGATTGGAAAAAGGCGAATATAGTGCTCATTTTTAAAAAAGGGAAGGAGGAGAATCTGGGAAACTACAGACTGGTCAGCCTCATCTCAGTCCCTGGAAAAATCATGGAGCAGGTCCTCAAAGAATCCATTTTGAAGCACTTGGAGGAGATGAAGGTGATCAGGAACAGTCAACATGGATTCACCAAGGGCAAGTCATGCCTGACCAACCTGATTGCCTTCTATGATGAGATAACTGGCTCTGTGGATATGGAAAGTGGCGGACGTGATATATCTTGACTTTAGCAAAGCTTTTGATACGGTCTCCCAGGGTATTCTTGCCATCAAGTTAAAAAAGTATGGGCTGGATGAATGGACTATAAGGTGGATAGAAAGCTGGCTAGATCGTCAGGCTCAATGGGTAGTGATCAACAGCTCAATGTGTAGTTGGTAGCTGGTATCAAGCGAAGTGCCCCAGGGGTCTATCTTGGGGCTGTTTTTTTCAATATCTTCATTAATGATCTGGATGATGGGATGGATTGCACCCTCAGCAAGTTTGCGGATGACACTAAGCTGGGGGGAGATGTAGATACACTGGAGGGTGGGGATAGGGTCCAGAGTGACCTAAACAAATTGGAGGGTTGGGTTAAAAGAAATCTGATGAGGTTCAACAAGGACAAGTGCAGAGTCCTGCACTTAGGATGAAAGAATCCCATGCTCTGCTACAGGCTGGGGACTGACTGACTAAGCAGCAGTTCTGCAGAAAAGGACCTGGGGAATTATAGTGGACGAGAAGCTGGATATGAGTCAACAGTGTGCCCTTGTTGCCAAGAAGGCTAACAGCATATTGGGCTGCATTAGTAGGATCATTGCCAGCAGATCGAGGGAAGTGATTATTCCCCTCTATTCGGCACTGGTGAAGCCACATCTGGAGTATTGTATCCAGTTTTGGGCCCCCCCACTAGAGAAAGGATGTGGACAAATTGGAGAGAGTCCAGCGGAGGGCAACAAAAATGATTAGAGGGCTGGGACACATGACTTATGAGGAGAGGCTGAGGGAACTGGGCTTATTTAGTCTGCAGAAGAGAAGAGTAAGGGGGGGATTTGATAGCAGCCTTCAACTACCTGAAGGGGGGTTCCAAAGAGGATGGAGCTAGGCTGTTTTCAGTGGTGGCAGATGACAGAACAAGGAGCAATGGTCTCAAGTTGCAGTGGGGGAGGTCTAGGTTGGATATTAGGAAAAGCTATTTCACTAGGAGGGTGGTGAAGCACTGGAATGGGTTACTTAGGGTGGTGGTGGAATGTCCATCCTTAGAGGTTTTTAAGGCCCAGCTTGACAACGCCCTGGCTGGAATGATTTATTTGGAGTTGGTCCTGCTTTGAGTAGGGGATTGGACTAGATGACCTCCTGAGGTCACTTCCAGCCCTAATCTTCTATGATTCTCTGAAAGAGAGCTGAAACCACTTATTCTCATAGAGACAGAAACTGGAATGAACCCAGTTCCATTATTAGGTCACTTATCCCCGAGACCACAACATACTGCATCATATTAAGCTGTCTGACATCAGACAAAGAGTTTACTTTAAATCAGAAATGACAGATGACTTGACAGTTGCCACAGCTATCAGTTCTGCTGTGCCATGTGCTCTTTTGACTCAGAACCTGCCTGACATCACAGCAGCTCTAGTTTATTGCTGCTAAAATTGAAAGGATGTATTTTTCATGTCACTGGAGCAGAACAGTTGGTAATCTTCCCAGAGATTATAGCAGCCTGCCAGGCAGCCTTCATTCTGACATGGCATTCATGGACCCTTTTTTACTGGAGACCAAATGCCTTCTTCACTGTAGAGAGACTGGAATTACCAGGTGGCATGTGCTTAATATGCTGGTATTTTTGCACTTGCCTTTTCTAACAAGGCTTTAAAGAGGCTAAAGTATCTATCAAACAATATTTGCTCATTTAAATCGTTTTTTTTAAAGTGTGTGTGTACATTATATACATACACCCCCCTCATAATGGAAGTTTAAAATCAGCCTCGAAGATTAAATTCTACACATTTTCGGAATCACTTTTTTAACATTTTAAAATAAACATGCAGGTGGGGAAATGTGCCAGATTGACTATAAAAATGAAGAACACTCCCCCGAACAGATGGAGCATCAGTGAAAATGGCTTGTCTTATGACCATCATTATTGGCTCAATCTCACTTGGAAATGGCACCACTGTGAGGAGAAAGAAGAGTTTAGTCTCCATGTCCATTCTGCCCAAGGCCTCTCTCCTCAGACTACTGATGTGCTTGAATTATTAAACTGAACAGAAGCGAGGGAAGAGGGGAAGTGGGTAGCGTTACCCACTGCCTCGGACCCGTGCCTTTACTGGCTACTGAAATCAGAGAGAGAGGTATAGGGTCCGCTGGTAGTTAATGCCCCTCTCCCTTTAAGGAGGAAATATCCCACAGAAAAACTATTTCTTGACACTCATGCTCTTGCTCACTATTGGCATGTGGACTCATGTGTTCATATACTTACCCCTCCCAATCTGCTCTACTCAAAGTCTCCATGTGGCTGCCTCCCACAGTTCAGGGCCATCTGAATACACCACACTTTTTAAAGGGATGGCAATACACACACAAAGTCCCTAATGGTCTACTAGAAGGTGCTGTGGTGCCAGCAGGTGGCCAGACATAGCTAATAAGCAGACTCCTGTGTGTGGTGTTTGAATTTTATGTGTCATATGAGAAAGTCTGGAATATATGCCAAGACTGGCACTTGAAACAAGATCTTACTGGTCAGATGGTAGCAACTCCTATTTCCATTTAACGTGTGTTTGATTAACCTGTGGAACTTACTGCTGCAAGACAATATTGAGACAAAAAGCTTAGTAAATTACAAAAAAAGGATGAACATTTAAGGCCTGTTCCAAAGCCCAGTAGACAAATAGACAAGGGACTTTCCGTGGACTCTAATGAGCTTTGTATCAGACCCCCATAACGAATAGGAACAGCAATTTCAGTTACATTAGCTAAAAGAAAAATGAAGGGCCTATCGTTCCTCCTTCTTTAAGTTAGAAAGTGATCATCAGTGGGGTTAGGTAGATGACCCCTCAGTAGAATACTGCACAATTAGATACATTATGGATGTTTTATACCTTCCTCTGAAGCATCAAGCTCTAGCAACTGCATAAGATGGACCATATATCTATCTATTCCAGTGTAGGAGTTCTTATGTTACTATGTGCTGGATGGCACACACTGCCTCTCTTACAGAGGGGAGCAGTGAACATATCCAGTGGTCAATATGCTGCATGGTAGAACTCCAGCCAACCACAGAGTATTATTTGGCTCCTGCTGCAAATGTGCCATTAGAAAAATAGATCTTGTGCTGCTTCAATATTTTGCTCCACATGGTGCCTCAAGGTGACAGAGATGCTGTTATTATATCTACTACAAGAGAAGGGTATTCCTGCTGGGTGACCACCTCCCACTCCATTAAATTTCTTATTGCTCAAAGCAACACAACTAAATGGCTTTTAATTTCATTTTGAAAGAAACTGTGCTTCAGAGCGTCAGATGCAGGAATTAAAAAGGAGCTGATGTTCTTCTAGATTGTGTCATCCTTCCCTAACATTACATGGATGGTAAATTACATTAGTGCGGCATAAAGTTGGCATGAGAGATGTGATGCAGCCCTAATTATACAGTCCAAGCTGGTTTGGCTGGGAAAACAAAGAATCAACACCCTTCTTCCACGCTGCAGTATGCTGGGGAGAGGAAAAGAATGAGTATACTGCACATTTTGGCTGTTGTCCCTCATTTGTCATTAAAATCACATAGCTATGTTGTATAATGATTCCTTTTTGATCGATGTTATTCAGGTACATAGTTCTGCAGCCTGATATTATACAAGATGACAAGGTTTGCATTGTTAGCTTTAACATTAGACATCTCACACTTTATCATGGATCAGAGTCAGCCTCAAGCAGGTGAGTTGATGGAGAGACTCTACCTCCTTCCTCATTTCCTGACAAAAATAATCCTGACCAGTTTAAGATAGATTTGTTTTGCGGGATTCCAATCTAAAGTGGCATTTGCTTGTAGGCCCTAGCCCCATAATATTCCTTCCCAGGGAGTGCTACTGTGATGGCCACCACCTTGGCTGACACAAGGGCTTAAACCAGGGACCTCCAAAGTTAAAAGCACAAGCTGAAGAGCCAAAGCTTTATAGCTGGGGGCTGTAACAACTCATATCTTCTGTGAATCATCACAGAGGGGTTCCCTGTAACACCCCTTCATCAATGGGCAGTACTATCACACAGCACAGTATGTACTGCAATAAAACAAAATAAACCAGGATGGAAGGTAGGTTGAAAATTTTCCATCAAAATTGTTTTCCAATGGAAAATTGAATTTAACAAAAATTTTTTTGCAAAGAATGTCACTTCCTGCAAAAAAATTCAACTTTTTGTTGAAGACTGAAAAAGTTTTGTGGTTTTGGCTAAAACCAGAAAATGTTCAACCAAAACCAGAAACATTTCCCTTTGGAAGTGCTGAAATATTTTGTTTTGAAATTTTTGATCAAAACAAAATATTTTGCAATCTTTCAGCTTGGTTTGATTTGACATTAAACCGTGTCCACCTGAATTACCATGGTGGTTTATGGGAGTCATAGTTTGGATGCTTCATGCCCTGTTCTCTATGGGCCAAGGTCCCAGTCACACTACATCTCCCATGATGCACCACAGTGGGTCAGCAACAGGTGAGACTGTGGTGCATCATGGGAGATATAGTTTGGCTAGGGAGACCAGCCCATATGAGAGAATGGGGACATGAGACACCAAACCTACAACTCCCACAAGGCACTGCAACAGCTCAGGTGGACATATTTAACACTGAACTATCCTAAAACGAAAAATAAGTTCAACAAGCCAAAAATGTTTTCATTTGGGTCCACCAAACATGATCTATGTCATTTTAATTTTCCCAATGGAAGCCTTCAGTTTTCGGCTGAAAATTTTCTTCCATTTTAATTAAAATTTTCTGCCAAAATCCCTACCTCATTTTCTGATCAGCTCTATAAGAAAAGTTGTGTGTGTTTCATACATCAGACACAACCTGTTTTGAAGCCTAGAAGATGTGGTTATTCTAAAGGAAAATCCCAGTTTATTTTGCTCATCCTAGCAATCAGAAAGCTCAGAAGGTAACAAGTACTCATTGACAGGAATACATTAGGAAATAGATTTGAAGAGACTATTAACTACAGTTGGCAGCTCTGAGCCTAGAAGCTGGGCTGGCCATCCTGTTAAATGATTACTTGCAACATTAGTATTGTGAGGGAAGCCCATACTTCAGAGATTGTTTAAAAAACAACAACTTCCAGACCAAATTAATGCTGCTTTGACTATTATAAGGATTAACGGAGGAATTGACTTGATAAAATTCTGTTCTGCATGAATAACAAAGATCTCAGATATCAGGAATGGCAATATACAAAAACCTGTAGGAGAACACTTCAACCTCCCTGGCCACACAATAGCAGATGTTAAGGTAGCCATCTTACAGCAAAAAAACTTCAGGACCAGACTCCAAAGAGAAACTGCTGAGCTCCAGTTCATTTGCAAATTTGACACCATCAGATCAGGATTAAACAAAGACTGTGAATGGCTATCCAACTACAGAAGCAGTTTCTCCTCCCTTGGTGTTCACACCTCTACTGCTAGCAGAGCACCTCACCCTCCCTGATTGAACTAACCTCGTTATCTCCATACTGATTTATACCTGCCTCTGGAGATTTCCATTACTTGCATCTGAAGAAGTGAGGTTCTTACCCACGAAAGCTTATGCTCCCTATACTTCTGTTAGTCTTAAAGGTGCCACAGGACCCTCTGTTGCTTTTTACAGACTCAGACTAACACGGCTACCCCTCTGATACTTAACAAAGATCTTGAATTTGAATGCAAGGTCTCCAGATGGCAGGATGGAAACAGAGTAGGCACCTTTCACATTCTGTTCTTACGCCTGAACAGGAGACAGTTTGCTGAAAGTTTGTACGAAACAGGTGTTTGTCTTTGTCCCCCTCTTTGTTACATGCTTACTCCATTTAAATTGGCAAGAGAATAACTGAGAGGAGGGACTCCTACACACCTTGCACACAAATGCTTTTAGTTAAAAGATACTACAAAATGAGCAGCATTAGTTCTAATTAGGCCCCTGAGCAGCAGCAATTAGTAAAATTAACTGTAGCTCTCAATGGTTTTGTTTAGTGGGCTGCATGCTGAAGCAACATCAACTTATTCTGCTACTTGGAATCTTGCTCTTAAATTCCTGGCAGTGCCTGCTATTCCAAGCACACCAGAGCTATTCATGTATACCTCAGCATAGGTTCTTTGTGGGTACTTCTGGTAATGCTCCCCCCGATGTGTTATATCCCAGTTTGCACAGGTGGCATCAATGCCAGTGTACTTCAGGAAAATTCCAGGCTATCATAAAGGGAGATGGAGTCACGCTCTGGACCCTAATCCTCGAGGGTATGTCTGCACTGCAATTAGACACCTACAGCTGGCCCATGTCGGCTGACTTGGACTCTCAGGCTAAGGGGCTGTTTATGCAGTGTAGACATTTGGGCTCAGGCTGCAGCCCAAGCTCTGGGACCTCCCACCTTGCAGGGTTCTAGAGCCCAGGCTCCAGCCCAAGCCTGAGCATCTGCACCACAGTTAAACAGCCCTTTAGCCTGAGCCCCGTGAACCCGAGTCAGCTGACACAGACCAGCTGCAAGATTTTTATTGCAGTATAACATACCCCTTGTTACTTTCCATACTGCAGCTTCCAACTTACTGTAGTTTCACTGTCCAAGGTGCTCAGTTTCATCAAACTATGGTCTTAGAGAATGATGACTTTCCTACTTATAAGATGCATAAAGTATTAAGTTTGTGGGAAGGAGATTATGAAGAAGATTGTGTTTAGTTTACCAAAAAGAAGTTTAGAGGTGACATGAGTAAAATGTACGAATACATTCCATAGACGTGCACAGCACATTTTATTAAGGTGTGCACCCAGGGATTTTTTTTTTTTTTAAGGCGAACATTTATTGAATACTTAATCATAAAGGACATTATTTTTATTTATCAAACAAACTAAAGAAACTAAAACTTAACTAAAACTTACTTTTTTTTAAATTAACAACTAAACTTTACTTAAAATACAAACTTAAAAAAATGAGACACAAAATACCAAATTTTTGCTGTAGTGATAACCAGGCGTATACAAAGATACAGTCAATTTTCATGATCTTTATCTTTAACCAGACAATGAGCTAACCCAAATTGACCAAAACAGATTAAGTTTTCTTCATCTTCCTGTCCTAGAGAATGAGACGTCGCTCACCAGGTGTTATGGACTTAAATTCCTCAATCACATCATTGTAATTAACTGACAAAGCCAATTCTTGTTCAATGTACAAAATCATGAGTGAGTCGAGGCACTTTTTAGTTTGTTTTTTACATGTGCTAGTTTCGAAAAGGCTCTTTCACATGAACAGCTTGTAACAGGTAAGTCTGCAAAGCATTGAATAGATTTGTAAAAGGCCTGGAACATGGAAGACCGATCCGATTCCTTTAGCCAATCAAGCCACTCTCTGGTGGTGTTCGTAGTGCTACCTTTAGGAACAGATCCATCATAACCCCGAAGCAATCCAATTTCAGCTTCCAACTCATCCAAGGACACTTCAAATTTGTTGGCAATGATTCTCATATCGTCCCTGCCAATGTCTAAGCTCAGCAGTTTTCCCATTGCAGTCACAATTTTACAAGTCTCCTATTCAAATCGCTGGTCAATGCTGGTAATCATTGAGTCTAGGAATGGGTAAAATGAAGTTATTCTCTCCTGCTCCTCTTTTGTATCAAAGTGATACTGGGACTCAAACGCGTCATCAATATGAGTGGACGTTTTTCTCTTCTTAACTAGGGGAATCGATATATCATTCTTTACACACATTTTCACACTGTCGTTGAAAATAGATTGAAAATATTCTGGGCCACTTCTCATTGCAGCCAAAGAGTTACTCAAGCTTTTCACCCCTGTCATTGCAGTAAGTAAGTTGAGATCTGGAGCTTGAAGAGCCTTACTCACTTTTACCACCATCTGGAGAATAGGGTGCATCATGTGAAGGGCAAAGATGAACTTGAATGAATTTAGTTCATGGATAAGGGTCCTGGCTTTTATTTTAGCATCAGCAAGGCGAGTTGTTTCAATAATCTCTTGTAAAATGATGGAGTAGTTTTGTTTTACAGCAGCCACTGCTTCTGCTCTGCATGCCCATCTTGTGTTTGACAGTGACTTCAAAATCTTCAACTGGTATCCTACTTCTTGTGAAATCTTCTCCACTACTGCATGTCGCACAGGACTCCCCTCCATGAAGGCTTAAAGAGTCTGAACACCAAAAAAATCAAAGACAGTTCTGTTTTATTTACTTGAAGGGCATGCATCTACTAGGACAAGGTTCAAACAATGCGCATAGCAGTGTACATAGAGTATTTCACTGTTTCTTTCTTTACATTTCATTTGAACTCCCGCAATACATCCAGACATAGTAGATGCGCCATCAAAACAGACAGACATCACTGATGAACAGTCAATTTTAAGAATGCCAAGGACATCATTTAACTGATCAAAAATAGACTGAGAATCAACTGTTAATAGTCTCTGAACAGACACAAAATGTTCAACTGGACTATGTTTTTCATTGTCAAAATACCACACCACAATGGACATCTGTTCATGGTGTCCACAGTCAGTAGTGTCGTCGGCAATTATTGAGACCATTTTTCCATTTAGTGAATCTTTTGTTACACAATGTTGTGCAAGGCCACAATTAAATCATTTTGGATGCGATTACTCAGATAGGTAGCGTTTCGAGGAGATTGTTGCACATGCTTTGCCATTACGGGATCGTATTTTTGGAGCATATTGACAAGATTTAGAAATAAACCTTTCTCAAAACTGTCAGATTTTTCATTGTGACCTCTGAATGGTCTCCAACCTTTCGCCAAACACAGAACTATGTCAATCAGTCGCTCCATTACACTTCGGTTATGGCACCGTTCTCCTTGTTTAGACAGATCAGCCTGCTTGCCCTCATCCAACAATACATCAATAGGTTTCCCTTCATTAAAACTTGACCATGAAGAACAGCTCAACACATGAGATTTTGACAGTTGGTGGTTTTTGAAACATTAGTTAGCCCTATGCCATTTTCTGAATCCCTTATCAATAAATGCTGGATCAGTGTGACCTTTGTTTGCTGCATCATTAGAGGAGAAGAAACGGCAGTAAAAGCAAAATGCTGCGTCCTTTGATGGGCTATATTCTAACCACCTATACTTTTCATACCAATCGGACTGAAAACTTCTTTGTTTATTCCCTATTTTACTTCTAGGAAACATGCTTAATCTAGGCTGATAAGGACCTCTAGATAATCGAGACTGGCGTTCTAATCTATTTTTTGGAATATAACAGACCAGGTCATCAGATGGAATGTTTGATGACTTTGAATAGGAACTACATTGACCTGAACTAAGAGACAAAGTCTGTTTCTGTTGGTCATTACTCAGTTTATTGCACGCACTGGAACTGGTGGCGGCATTATCTTCATGTAAGTTCTTAACCGAGGAGTCCGAGGTATTTGCACTACTATCAGCACATTCATTATAAATTCAGTTTGTCTGCTCCTTTTCTTAACAATGAACCGATCTATATTTTAAAATTAAAAGGGGGTATCATACGATTGAATTAAAATGTAAAACCACAGGCTTGTTATGCTATTTCAGTAGAGTACACACGACAAAGATTACAAACACTGTAGACAATGCGCCGGGCACGCCTGACGCGGCTGCTTATATAGGTCAAAGAATTTTCTAGAATAGTAGTTGAAGGGGGAGGGGAGGACCAATGGTAATGCGGCGCCGCAGTAGTGGGGACGCATGCTGCGAGAAAACACAGGCTTTCCATACATTTCTACAACATCTATATTATGCAATTCGGCACTTACTGCATAATACAACAATCCATACTTTAAAACTAAAAGAGAGTATCATGCGATTAAATTAAAACGCAAAGCCACTTTTTTTTGAGACATTAGGGTGTGCCAGGGCACACCCGGCACACCCCGTACGCACGCCTATGGTACATTCATAGGGGAGAAAATACTGGGTACTAAATGGCTCTTTAATGTAGCAGAGAAAGCCACACCAAGAACCAATACCTCGAAGCCGACAAATTCAGCTTAGAAATTAGGCACACATTTTTAACTGAGAGCGGGATTAACCACTGGAACAAACTATTAAAGGAAGTGGTGGATTCGCCATCTCTCAATGTCTTCAGATCAAGACCGGATGCCTTTCTGGAACTTATGCTTTAGTCAAACTGAGTGAAATTTAATTACTTATGATATGCAGAAAGTCAAACTACATGATCTAAGGGTCCCTCCTGGCCCTAAAAACTCAATGAATCCATGAAATAAGTCCAGCAGTATCTGCATTCCTCAGGCCTCTTTGACCCCTGCCAGCCTGGTTTTTAGCTTGTGTATATTCTGGAAACAGCACTAGTTGTACTGGTGGATTATCTGCCACAACATGTCCACAGGAATTTAGCAATTGCCATACTAAATCAAGCCCTGTGTCCTGCCAGTATTAGATGTCATAGCCAATTATAGAATATACTGCCCATAGGGGAAGTTTCTTCCTAATCTCCCCCAGTTAATGGTTAGTTTATGCCCCAATGTATGAACAATTATATATCTTACTGAAAATTGTTTTGTCCTGGCTAGTGTACCTGTGGAAGATTTCATTATCAATGTAAATGTCTTATCTTTTCTGAATGCTGTTAGGTTCTTGGCCTCGGTGATTAATGGTGGAACTCACTGACACAATGTATCTTGTGTTGTTTGACATGACAAACTAAGAATGTGGGGAAGAGCTGAGCTAGGTGATGTGTGTACTTGGGAAGATGGGGTAAACAACCTAGGGAGAAATCCTAATCCCATTGTGACCTACAGGAGTTTTTCCATTAGTAATGAGGATGGCAGGGAGTGAGTATGGAGAGGAAATGGGATGAAGCATGAATTCCTATTAAATTATCTGTGGCACTGACTGTGGTGGTAAGTGGCAGAAAATGGAGACTGGAAAATGCCATAAGTGTGCTGTATATGGGAGGGGAAGAGTGCTTAGCCACCATAGCACAAAAGGGACTTTGTTGCTCCCAAAATCCCAGACTCTGCACTAATGTAGTCAATCAAGAAACTAAGATGTGTAACCCTACATTGCATCTAGGACCAAGTACACATATGACTAAGTCATTACTGCAGCGAATGACAACAGCATGACACAAAAGGAAGGCCAGTGAGTTCAATCAATGCACTTAATAGAGATGAAGTATTTTACATATGAGATTAGGAGGGGTCATTTAGCAATACACAGCAGTTCCCAACCCCTTCCTGGCCACACATCTAGCACCAAAACAATTAGATGAGACAGATAGTGCACCCCTCAAAGGCCTCATTTGTACATGCAGCCATATTTACTTTGTGAGACTACGAAAAGAGAATTGAATATAAAGTTTGCTAAACAACTAATAAATTGGACTTCCTTACCTGTTTAAGTACCTGGCTTCCTTCTTGATTTTAGCTGAGAGGAAAAGGGAATATGTTAAAATATCCCAGAATTCCCTAGGTCTGCTTGTCTCCTGCTGTGCCTTTTCCTCTGAAGTGCTCCCCTCCCTCTCCCTAAGAGAATCAAAAGCCTCAAAGAGTTAATCAGTCCCCTCTGGGTATAAAAGATAGGTCACGCAGTCATAGGACAAAACCAAAAACAATTTAGGTGATTAATGTCACAGCACAAATACTGAATCATATACTGAGAGGAATAGCCACAGCAAGCAGTGCATGAGCTCTCCATAGGCCAAAATGTAGTCACACAATAGTTTGCAAAAATTATGAACACCAAAGTCTCCCTGCAGTATGTCGCAACATGCCACAATGTGCAACATCAACACAACTTTTACTGTAACAAATCTGCCTGCAACATGAAGTACTGCAGTAACAAGTGCTTCCCATAAGTCCAACTGATTTTCTGGAAAGCCGCTCGCAAACTACAAAGCTTTTTTATTAATTAGCAAGATAATATAACACAGCTATACTCATTAAGCAAATGGGAAGATAGGGTCAGAAAACAGCAGGGTCATGAATTCCATGGCAATTTATTTTGTCCCTTGACAAGAAATATTGATAACTTAATACTTGGCTAAACTCTAGTGTGAAGATTTAGCTCTCACTGGCACAACGAGCACATGCATTCTCCAAAAAGGTCTTCACTGTGCCTGGAGATCAGATAAATCCATTGCAGGGAATGCAGTTAGTAAAGATGCTTACTTTGTTTAGAACATGATGAATAAAAGTCTTGATTAGTGCTTGTGAATGTGCATGCCCCTCAAAAGACTCACACTGATTTATTAGATGATCCCAGTGCAGCCCTTGCCCCCTACTTACATGATTGGATAATTATGGATAGTTTTTAATAAAGTCACTTAGCTAGGTATTTCTAGAAGCCTGTACATTAGAAGACTGTATGATGTTGCAGCTAAAGGCTATAGAAATTTGACATCAAATGTAGGTCTAACGAGAGAGAATCAAAGTTTCAAAACATCTAACTTTACTTTCCACTTTCAAAAAATGGGACTGGGGCACTTTTGAAAATCTTACCCCCGAAGCAGCTTTCTGTTCCAATTCCGCTCAAATCACCCAGTTACTCTCCGTGTGGATATAAAAGTCCTCCAAATCCTCTTCAGATGAAGCAACCACCTTCTACTATTGAAGTTGCTTAAATGACATTAAGTTCCCTCTGCAGTGGTGAATATACAGCACAGCAACTAATTTAAGAAGCCTTAGGCTTAATTGACACTTAGGCTTGGTCTACACTTACCCCCCAATTCGAACTAAGGTACGCAACTTCAGCTACGTGAATAATGTAGCTGAAGTTCGAAGTACCTTAGTTTGAACTTACCTCGGTCCACACGCGGCAGGCAGGCTCCCCCGTCGACTCCGTGGTACTCCTCTCGTCTAGCTGGAGTACCGCAGTCGACGGCGATCACTTCCTGGTTCGACTTATCGCGTCCAGACAAGACGCGATAAGTCGAACCCAGAAGTTCGATTTCCAGCCGCCGAACTAGCGGCTGGGTATAGACATACCCTTAGGAATAATAGCCTTAATTCAGCAACTGGTCACCAGCAGTCCATGTAGCTGCACCGCTCCTGACCCTTAAGCGTAGAGACAAAGGCAACCTAGGGTTGGCATCAACTGAGCTAAATGAATGCAAACCCTTAGCTTGCCCTTGTCTGTGCTTCAGAATCAGAATTGGTATTTTTCCCATTTTGAAGTGCATTAAATTAGGATGCCATTTTCTGAGTCAGGAATATTCCCAAATGTAGACAATACCTTTGTGTAGCGGTAAAAGTATGGAACAACTTCGTTTGTAGTAACAACTTCAGGACTTGGATCAGTTCTCTCCTTTTTTTCTTTCTATCCCAATAAGGAATATGCACAGTCCCTTAGATGGGAAACCCTTAAAGCAGCTAACAGGGCAGAATGCATTTAATTCACATCCCATCTAAAGAGAGTTACACATGGAGATCAACATGATCTTATGCAGCAATTTGTAAATAGTACATAGCCCATAAAACATGCACAAAGGGGGCAGAACATAAATTGCAGACAGCCTGAGGGAAGTTGGCTGTACTTCAAACTTCCAAAGTAGAAAAATCAATTCAGCAGACCAGACAGAATTATGCCCACAGAGTTGAGGCTGAGAATATTTTAGCAATATGCACTATAAAACAACCCCAAAGACAAATATAATCTTCTGTCACCAGCCTGAGAGATAATACAGGACATAAGCATACAGAGATATATGACCGATACTGTTATTAGTGAGGAGAAAAGTAGATGAAACCCCTAAACTGTTGCACTCTGGGAAGTCACTAGGCATAGATGGGTATCCAGCAGAGTTTTACAAAAATGTAGTCCCTGCTTGACCCCAGTACTGGGAATAATTAAAAAATTCCTTTCTCCACATAGGGTGGGATTTTCAAAGTGCCTGATGAAATAGGACCTGGGGATCTAGGCCCAGATCCTCAAAAAGTATTTAGGTACTTAACTCCCACTGTGAGTTAGGCACCTTCTGAGGATCTAGGCTCAAACTCCCTTAGACATTTTAAAAATCCTACCCTATGGATCATCTCTCCCAAATGATCTATGAACTTCCTCTTAAAATACACAAAGACACAGCAGAGTGAGGGCCCTTTAACAATATCTTGACATTAAACCTGTGTACCCATTGAATTAAAAAAGAGCTTCAGATGAGACTGGAAGTGGTGGTTCCCATTATAGTACATATTCAGATCAGTCTGATTTGGTTGAAGGGAGAAGCTGTGGACAATACATACAATTTTAATATGGTGTGTTATATGCATACGAAGTCCCTTTCTGTCTTTTCACTCAAAGTGGAAAAAAGCTTTTGACTCCCATGGAAATTTCTGTTTGAGATTCTGGTTGGTTTTCTCCTTGGTCTTAACTTTATAAATCAGATTAATATGATATACTGTGCTCCACAAGCTGAAGCTCTCTCCAATGGTAAATGTTATCTGGTGATTTCTCTTTCAAAGGGGGCTACTGAATTTCAGTAGTAGCCAGCATCTCCTCTGTTTTTTGTATTGGTTATGGAGTCTTTTAGTAACATGCCGGAGCAGTTGTATACTAAGGGACCAAGGAAGAGATATTTCTCTTTCTTCTATTTACAAAAAGTACTTACCAACTTTGGTCTCTCTCAGGATACAAAAGAAATGCAAAGAAATGCCAGGGGATAAGATGTCCTAAGTGAGTTAGGAACAAAAGCTCCATTGAAAGTCAATAGGACTCATGTGCTTAAGTCACTTAGGCACTTCTGAAAAATCTTACTATGTGTTGGGCATGACTTATTTACTCCCCATCAATTTCTCTTGTGCACTATAGAAAGAGTTCAAATACTAATGGTTTACTCCAAAATGTACATCATCTTTAAACACACATAGCTCCTCTTGTAATATAGTACAAGACAGATACGGAAAAAATGGTTGCATCTTACAGTGCAACCGGTGGGAAAGATTAATGGAATTAAGCAGGAGTTCTAGGTTTTTCTCTTTTAAAAAAATATGTATTTCAACATTAGCTCTTGGTAGACTGTTTTCTCTCCAAATTCACAAGCAATCTTGAGTAAATCTGTATGACTGTAGGAGAAGCAGCCTAGGATTCCCTTGGCTACATTATGGCTGCAGAGAGAAAAAGGAGAACTAAAGTACTTTGCAGTAGTATATTATGGAGCATCTCAATTTCTCTTTGTCAAGATGTGGCTACAGCAGAACCCCAGTTCACTACGCAGCAACTGATTCTTGGAAGCACACTTCATCCTTAGAAAACTGTCTCCTGGATCCAACCATTGATATACATTCAGGAGAGAGGGAGGCAGTAAAAAAGTATTTTCAGATGTAACTGAGTAAGTCACCCTTGCTTAAATGGTCATATAGCACAGATTTTATGCCATCAGCTATGGGCAATAGTTTCAATTTATGAGGCTAAGGGGCTCAATTATTAATGACATATTCCAAGCAGGGACTAATGTAGCATGCCACCCAGCAGCACCTTGTTAGAAATCATTTGCAAAAGAATTAAAATGAACGCAATCTGCAAGAAGGCCCTGATCCTGCAAACACACACACACACACACACACACTTTGTTTTACACATGTGCTTAGAGCTAAGCATGCGTGTAAGTGTTTGCAGGACTGGGGCTGAACTAACACCCATTATAAGGCATTGGCAAAAAGGGAAGAGTCAAGGTCCATTTTGGAATAGGGGTACTTCAGCTCAGGACTGAATTGCCTGGAAAGAGCTTCTGAAGTAGGGGAGATTAATATAACAGAGGATATTGCAGGTCAGGTCTGATGGTTAATTGGTGAGGAGTGCTATGTGATGAAAGTGTGTACATTGCCCACCAACAGCTAATCAATACAGCTTCTTCTTATACACCATATTCACCAAAAATGTAAAGATTTTCTATTCCCATCTTTCTTTCATCTCCTGGGAGTCCTCTTTATCACCACTGAAACCAATCATAGCAGAAGAAAATAGCTCCATTTTCTGCTCAGTACCATATCTTGTGGCCGTGCTTCACCAGAAGAGGGGGTGGGGTGGGGGGACTGTGTGAATTCTAGCTTCTCACTCTCCCGTGTTTGCAATTGGAAATGCGGTTACTGACAGATGTGTCAGAGAGCTGACAGGTACATTCATTGTTTTGGTGCCTGTGTCTCTATGGAGCCCATTAGGGATAATTATCTCCTGGCTAGAAGTGAGCCCTTGGCGGAGCTGAAATCTTTCAGTTTGTCTATGGGGAATTCTTTTCCCTTCCCTGTGATTCTGGACTTAGATTGATGGTCTGTACCATGATGATGAGCTGCACTGCATTAACTGAACACTGAGTGGATTTCACAGAGCTGCTCCCTTCCTCCCAGCTCAATAATCAGTGCTTGTCACTGTTCTTAGGAGAGGCCACTATTTATTATGAAAACATTGGCATTTACTTCAACAAGTCATTTGCTCATTAATGGAAAGCTGTCACGTTAAATAATTATTAAAACAAATTTATTTACCTCTGTTATTAATATAAAGGCTGTCCATTTAGATTCCAGTTTCAGCCTAGTTTACTTGTTGCCATTGATGCAGTTTATATAATTTTTGCATTTCTCTCAACTTGCTGAAACCTGATGGGAGGAGCAAGCAAGTGTATTATAATAAGGTCAGCCTGAAAACCCGCAACCAGCAAAGCACTAATGCACATGTTTAACTTTAAGCAGGTGAGTAGTCCTACTGAAGTCAATGAAACTACTCACCTGCTTTAAGTTAAGCACATGCTGAAATGCTTTGCTGGATCAGGGTCTAACTTCCTTGTTAAGTTGCCGGGGGCAGGAACAATGGTTGGGGAAAAAACAGCTGTCTCCCCAGCCCTGAAGAAAACAAGCCTCCTGGAGCAGACACTGAGAGGCTGCCCTGGGGTCACAGGCAGGAAGGAAATTCTTCTCCAAGGAGGTAGCCTTTCTCCAAACCCAAATTCCTGCTCATGGCAGGTAAAGGGCAACTGTGACCCAAGAACCCCTTAATGCCAGCTGGCAAGATGGTTAAAGGAATATCCAGATTCAGGTTAACCAAAGAATATCATGTGAGGTCTTAAATGAAAGCCAGCATCACAATAGTCATTAATATAGTTGTGAAAAATATGTACAGATACTATGTGAGAAGTTATGTATGCATACTGAAAATATGGGTTTTTAGTCTGTATCAAGGTATTGCTCACCAGCAGAAGTGAAAAACAGGTTTTCCTCCACACAGGGTAAGAAATGTGTCTCTCTCTCTCTGTCGGGATGTAAATGAAACATTGTAAGCTAACACAG
This sequence comes from Terrapene triunguis, assembly GCF_002925995.2. Taxonomy (NCBI): domain Eukaryota; kingdom Metazoa; phylum Chordata; order Testudines; family Emydidae; genus Terrapene; species Terrapene triunguis. The sequence continues at coordinate 6,581,587 of NW_020664598.1, read as the reverse complement.
AGGATGCCCATTTACATACAAGGTCAAATGCTAATGAAGAGATATGAAGTCAACAGGGAAGCAGCACACTGGAAAAACAAGCCATAAGTGGCTATCCTGTCTTTGAGTACAGACAATGAACTTTGGGGGTATATGTAGATGGCATAGAAGAGACCCCTCCCCTCGTCCTGAACCTAGCAAGTAAGTGGGCAGAGCATTTCCATTTATGAAAACAGGATCTCATTCAATCTTGTTTGAAAACACTGAAGCAAACTATCGGGTTAACCTCCCATCTACAGAAGTTTTATCTCAACCAAAGTTAAGTTTAGTCTCTAGAAAGCGTGTTATGATTTTGTTTTATATGTAACCATTTGTTTCCAATATACTCTCTCACTATCTCCTGAATCTCTATTTTTTGATAATACACTTATTCTTGTTTTCACTATGCTTAACATCACAGCACTGAGATATGTTCATAGTGCTAGTCTTGAGCAGAATCTGACCAACTGGTGTAGCGACTGTTCCTTTTGGGACAGCAGACTTGGTATTTCCGTGAGTGTTCAGAAGAAAAGGGTCTGGACCCTACAAATGAATGCTTTCAAGGGACTGGGTGCACCCTGTGTGAACCTGCCAGGCAAAGTAAGAACTGACACAGCTCAGAGGAGAGTGCTCAGGTGGGTAACAGGGTGGTGGTGTCAGGGAGCAGACACCCAATTAAGCATAAGCAAGACTCCCTCACGCTGGTGGCAGGGGCTAGTAGCAAGGTGACTCTCAGTCCTGAGAGCTACCAGAATCATCACAGTGACATGGCCCTTGGTGACTGTTGCAGTTCTGCTGCTCTGCTATCAGCAGCTGATGATCCCACCCCAGGATACAACTTTAGGTTTCTCTCTCTTGCCCTGTATTATAGATGGAAAACACACACAGAGTCCCTTTTCTTGCCACCACCACCTTTCTGATCTTAAAGATATTGAGAAGATTGATAGCAAATCTATAACTTGACACAGAATAGCTCTTGAAAACATGCTTGGAGCATTTTTCACTTTAGGGATATGGCTGGAGAACTCTTTGCTCTCTAAACAATATATTGTTACATTACTTTGTAACTTCTAAAGTAACATCTGTAAACCCCAGATTTAATACCAATCTCTCGCTGGTCTGATATAATGCCCCAGCTTTCTATTTTGAAGTTAGAAGCTTCATCATTAAGGAAATACAGCCAGTCATGCATCATATCTTCTTTTTCCCCCAAGCCAAGAAACCTAGGCAAACTGAAAACAAATGCATGCAAAAGGACTCCAAGGATGTGGGCTTGAAGAAAAATGGTTGGCAGGCTGTCAGAGTCAATCAGTTGATGCTGTTGTTGAATGAGGTGGCAGGGAGACCTTGAATACTGCTTGTTCCTAGTAGCACCCACGCAACCTCCTGCAGGCTAAGAGCATATGCACTGTCAGCTGCTGGTACAATTTCTGTCATGAAAAGCACAGCAGAAAGAGACTGGGCCTGGATAGCCCAGGGATGGGATAAAGTTCCTTTTACTTCTAGGTAACTACTTGAGCCATTTGAATCAGTTATCGGACGGCTGCTTGGTGGTTCATATGAAATCAGCTAAAGTCTCAGTTTAGGTATATGGAATTCTCAGGCCTGCAAGATGCAGGAGGTCAGACTAGATCTAATGGTTCCTTTAGGTCTTGAATTCTTTGAATCTGAGTTCCAACTGGACAAGCGTACATACCATAGACCGTGAGTACTATCACCAACAGTCTCCTTGCTGGCAGTCTCAGCAGAGGCTAAGGATTGAACTACTATGTCAAGGTGCAGATCTATTAACAGGGCAACGTGTAGAATATTACATTGCTCTTCCTGTGCTGTAAATAGAGTACCTCAGTGTATAGGAAACTCAGCCTGGAACCTCTCATTAACACTCACTTTACTTCCCCTTCAAAAGACACACAGACCTACAACCTCAAAAGAAGTTCTAGGAACAAGAAGAGGCCTTCCAGTCAGCACTCTTTTTTGGTTTCTCTCAGTCCCACCTTGCTGCTTTTTCGCTACTTCTCAGAGCTTCTTGCTCTAAAGATAAATAAGGATCTTATGAATTCATTTATTCTGTTTCATTCATGATTTCAAGTAGGACATTCTTTTGCATAAAGTAGTTTTGCATCAAATAAATGTGAATTTTGCTTTCACCTACTAGTATTGTACCAGCTTGTACCCGTGCCCTCTACTAGAGCATAGGCCAGACCTAGTCACATGCATAGCACGTGAGCAAGGCTGCAGAAGCAAATGAGTTTTGTGGTAGGGGAATTTTGTGAGTTTTCAGTTTTGCTGTTATAAGACTACTAGTAGCTGAAAGTCATGCAATCCCACGGGTGTGGCAATTGGACCATGTGATGCACCATCTGTGCAATCTCCCTCATACAGCCAATGAAACCGATTCATGCAAATTAGCAGTAGAGTAAGGGGGTAATTGATTGAGTTAACTCTGACGTCACCATGGTCTAGGATACAGATACATGGTTCAACATAGGTGCTGGAACTAGGGTTGCAGAGGGTGCTGCAGCACCCCCTCGCTTGAAGTGGTTTCCATCATATCCAGGGTTTACAGTGTGATTCAATGGCTCTCAGCACCCCCACTATACAAATTGTTCCAGCGCCCCTGTGCTTCACGATAGCTGTACACTGCATGGTTGTAACTTGTAAAGTCAAAATGATTGAGAACTTAAAAATTGGACTGTAACAGCTCATGAATCCCAGTGATGAGTGAGGCTGGTGATATTCTTAACAAAGAGCTTTCAGCAGTGCTTGGAGCAGTTTCCATTGCTTCCCTCTGACAGACATTCCCTCAACAGACATTCTAGATGTCAGAGTGACAATCCTGGAATCTTATTTTATATATTCACTCCTTCCCAGTTTGCTAAAAATACTAGTACATATCTGAATTTATTCAAGGTAGTGAAGAAATATATATCCTTACGATGAGTTATACCTCCCTCCCACACTTTGTTTTCTGGTGATTTTGGCTACACTACATTAACTTCACCTTTGGAAGTGTATCCTGTGGCATAAAAGAAATGTGACAGTCACATTGCAACATCTCCAGTTGTCATGATACATGTCGCATTTCTATTTCTCCCCAACACAAACTGGGATTTTCATGCCATGAAAGCAGCTCCTGCTGAACATGCCACAAACAGTGATTATGCTAAACTGTAGCAGGGATGCAAATGGACATGTATCAGTCTAGTGTCATTCACACTCTACGGCCTGTAGTCCAATGAAGTATCTATCTGAAGAGTAAAGCATCACCTTTCAGAGGAGGTGTTTTGTCACAGCTGAATTTACTCTGTTAATACCACTGCAAGATGAAGTCTTTAGTTAGCTATACTGTACGGAAACAGCATAGATTCAGGTAAAGCAAACAAAGTACTCTCTTTGTATTCAGCCATGTGGCACTTCGAACATCCCCTGAATGCCAGCTGACCCAATCTTTTTTGTATTCCTATTGTGGTGATACAGCAGTTCTGCCCACATGCCACCTACTCGGTATTGAGAAAGCAGAACCAAGCTGTTCCTTCACAAAGGCTGTTAGTGAAATGTTTTTGCCTATTTTTACTTCCAGTGATGGGTGAAGGAGACAGTTCAATTCCTGAAGCTGTAATTCACTTTTAGGCTTCTGTTGAACTCTTAAACCACCCAGAGCCATTTTCTGATATCTATTACACATCCTCAACTGAATTCCTGCTTTGTCTGTCTCCAGCTGCTCAGTTAATCAGGGAGGCAGTGAGAGCTAGAACAGTGAACACAGGTCTGGAACCCCCATGTTCGGATTTTATTTCTGTCCACTAATTTGCAGCATGGCCTCAGGCAAGAGCCTTCACCTGTCTCTCTCCACATCTATAAAATGGGTTAATTGGTTTTTTTTGTTTGTTTTTTGGTCAGAACATTTTTCCAACAAAGAATGCTCTTGGACCAAAATTATGTTTGTATAAAAATCCTCATTTTGATCAATATTTTCTTGCTTTTCAATGGGAAAAAACAGAAATATCTTCAGTTACCAAAAATCACCAAAATGTTTTATACTCAGGTATTTTTCATAGGCTTCCCTTCCTTCCCTCTTTTTTTGTTGTTGTTGAAAAAGGAAACTGTTCTCAAGGGAAATTTAGAAAAGCTATTTTCCCCTCCACATTTCCTGTAAAGAGATAATTGGCATTTCCCCCACCAGCTCTGCTAATAGCTCTAGCTTATCTTGCAGAAGTGCTGTGAGAATTAAAATAGCGTTTCTACAGCACTTCCAGCAGTTAAGATGGTAAATATTGTCTTAAACTGTAAACAAATCACTTTCATTATCATTTGCCAGTGTTTCATTTGAGCAGCCCAACTGCTGTGAGATGTCTTATCAGATGCACCACACAGGCACCTGTCTCCATCCAGACAATAATTAGTAACCAAGGAGAGCATTCCGAGCAACTCTTCCATCCCCAGTCGTTACTAGAGATTTGAACTCTTTCTTTGTGCTCTCACGCTGACTGCTGGAGCCCTTACCTACTTCTGCTGATCAGGTTTAAAAGTGTGTCTGGATCAAGCCATTTTTCATCTGGTGCCTCCCAGCCTGGAAGTAAAAGACTGGGACCTAGTTTTGAATCTGGATCTCATACCAACCAGAATAATGACCAGCTCTGTATTTTGAAGTTGTTCTAGTAAGCACACATCATGCTAGCTCTCTCTAAAACAATCCATCCCATATTTTAAGTCTCCTTCTCCCACTCGCCTGAAGCCATTGTAAACTCTTGGAGGCAAAGACTATGGGCAACGTTGTCAAACTGACACAGTTCTGTTGCCTTCAGGGGCGGCTGCCTTATCTTAGCAGTGAAAGCCAATGGGCCACAGTGGAAAGTTGGCTGCAGCCCCATGGTTCAGGAACCTCTGCTGCCCAGAGGGAGGATGGGGCAGGCTTGTTCTCCTCCCTTTCAGGGCCTTCCCTCCACACTAGGCCAGGATGGAAACTGCACAGCAATCCTCCCTTCCCCCTCCCCCCCCCCCCCCCGCCACCCCCCACACCAGAGACTGGTGCCTAACCACCCACACACACACTCAAGAGAGCGAGCTCCTCCCACATGTGCATCCAGGTGAAGAGTGGGACCTGCACCTAGAGAGCTCTTCCCCGTAGACCTGGGAGCTTGACTCCTCAATCCACTCACCCCAAGAATATTTTCACCTTCTGCCTATGGCAGGGGATGGGTATTTAAACCCAGTGGGTCAGCCATTGTTGGCAGTTCTGAAAAGGAGTGATAATGGTGGGCTTCATTTCAACCTTGCAAATGGGCAGTGGTACTGTAATCAATACTTCCTCCTCCAATCCACTGGATAGTATGTGTTGTGTGATTACAAGGTTTGCAGCTCCTTAAAACTGAGCTTTTTTGGAGCAGTAACAGTGTTTTACATTTATGTAGTGTCTTACACACAGAAGATCCTCAAGCATTTTACAAGCCACAGCACCACTGAAACACATCCACCTCAGGGGTGAAGGGCAGTAACCAACTGCACAAGAGGGGGAAAGGGATGTTTTAGCAAAGGATACTGTGGCAAAGTTGGACTGTTAGAGGCTCATGAGATACAGTGATCAGGAGGAGTGCACAGGATGTGAATCATTAACATTTGCAGCTGAAGGACACCCCCACAGTAAGCTGCCTCAATTTATCTGCCTCAGAAAGATGGAGAGCCAAATCTACCTTATCTGGATTTGAAACAGCACTTCCACAACATCCTTGTGTTACAAACCTAATGACTAGAACACTGACTAAACCCAACTTTTCTGCATAAACTGTTGCCAGTGCACACAGAAATTATGATAGACAGTGCATCTATCACTGAACAAACAAGTTGTTTTCCAGAACAGCTCACAGGATACAACAATGGCACAGGTCATGTAGTACTGAACTGGAGAGGGAAGTTACCCTGACTGGAATGAAATTCTCAAACTCCATGGGAAGATCACATATATAGCCTTCCAGTTAAATCTACAAACTATTAACTCTATAATCTGCAGAGCCCTATTTACATATATCACGCATCTATCTCTTCTCACACTATTCATCCCTGCTGAAGGTTAGCTTTAAGTCACTCAAGGCAATGGAATGTTAGGCCATTGAGTCACACCAGGTCACCCAGAGGCACAGGAACAAAAGGGTTAAAAATCTGAGATTAAATGACATGTATGTTCCGTAGATAGCACTCAGCTGGGCCAATTTAATAAATGTAACAGGCTATCAGTGACACCCTGGCCAAAAAATGCACACTCCAAAATTAAACGTGATATATTAATACAGGGCAAGACCATATGTAGAAGCGTCAGAAGGTGCAGAGAGAAGCAAGCCAAACGGGGTTAAGTGGCTCAGATGACAGCTGTTCTTGTCCCTGAAAAGAAAATTTGCTCAATTATTCATGTTCAACTTAAAGTGACAATGAAGCCAGCTTCAACAGAGCACTTCTGCATTATTCATACCCTAGAGCCAGCAGAGTCTCTGCAAAGAGATATGTCTGTGGATGGATGGAACCTGCAAATGGCACTGTAGCCAAGTTTGTTCTTAAGCTTAATGAAGAGAGGTGAAAAAATAAGAAAAATAATTCATTGTGACGCGTTTCTTATAGCTAGTGCTGACACCGTGCAATAGCTTTGTAGATTCTCCGTCTTGTTTCCCCACCATATTTTCAGGTCTAAGTGAACAGGGGATCAGTCAAAGTTGCATCTCAGTGCCTGTTCACTAGGGTTTATTATTATTGCCAATATTTGTTTGTTCGTTCAGAGAGAATCCACACAGTGCAGCATCTGCTTGATGACATACGTTTTTATTTGCCCACATCCCTTCAAACTGGGGTGCTTAGAGGTCTTCCTTTCCCCTAGTCTTCACTGAGTCAAGGACTCCAGATAAGCCTCAGCTCCTCTTCAGAGGGCTGCATCTCTCAAGCTACTTCTCTAGAACTCTTAGACCCAAATTTTCTAGAAGTAGTCCCTAATTTTGGCCACCAACCCTCCCTGACATCAGTGGGAGCCAGTGGCTGCTCAGCACTCTGGTAAAGGTTCAAGGTGACTCAAGTCATGCACCCAAATATTGAAGTGCCCAAAATTAGAGACCATTTTGGAAATGGGGACCATATCATGAACTGATACTACTGGGCTTTCTGGTTATGTTTCTTGTTTATAACCAGGGAACCTAGTTGTCCATGATAACCCCCCCAAAATTCTCTGATTTAAAAAAATCCACATTTTTCTGCGATTAAAATGAAACGCTGAACTTTAGTTTCCATAGCCACACTATATATAGGTATCAGTTGAACACAATGTTTTATTGATATACAGTAGAGCCCTGTTAATCCGAGCCTCCATTATCCGGCCCTCCATATTAACCGAACCACCAGCTGCCTGAGCCCCCACCGCATGAGGCTGATCGCCCAAGCTCCCACTGCCATCTTAAAACAAGGGAGAGAAAGCTCTTTGTCAATCCTCCTCATTATCCCAATTTTTGATTATCCAATCTGGTCGTGGTCCCTATTAGACTGGATAAATGGGGTTCCACTGTAAATTTAAAGTGCAGTCAAAAAATCAACCACAAAAGAGGGAGAAGTTGTGTGCATTGAATAAGTGACACTAGTACTTTCAGTAAAATTTAGTTAATGTGTGTTTATTTTTTCACAAAACATAAAAACTAAAGATTCTCTGTAAAATAAAAAAAAACACAAATTCCACGTTTTTCCGTAGGAAACTGATTTCTAGGATCCATGTTTATAACTCCAATAAGGAGCAGTGTGATTCTGGTGAGAATTCACATGGGAACGTAACTGACATGAGCACGAACAAGGAGTAATGGTCTCAAGTTGCAGTGGGGGAGGTTTAGGTTGGATATTAGGAAAAACTTTTTCACTAGGAGGGTGGTGAAGCCCTGGAATGGGTTACCTAGGGAGGTGGTGGAATCTCCTTCCTTAGAGGTTTTTAAGGTCAGGTTTGACGAAGCCCTGACTGGGATGATTTAGTTGGGGATTGGTCCTGCTTTGAGCAGGGGGTTGGACTAGATGACCTCCTGAGGTCCCTTCCAACCCTGATATTCTATGATTCTATGTAGTGGCCACAGACAGTCGGGTCATTTTCTGTGAAAGGGTATGAATTGCTCCTTTTAAGCCAGTCCTTCCACTGTCCTCTCTTTCCCCCGTTCTTGGAGTGGTACGGATTTCCTCTATTTAGCATCCTAAGTGCATGCAAATGCAGAGCCATTTTGCTATTGCATTTAGCTGTTTTAGCAACTGCCAATGCATTGGAGGGAATGCTCATGCTCTAGACTCTAGAGCAAGTCCATTGGAAGAAATGGAATAGGGATTCTGTACCAGGGGTTAAAGGAGCACTGTCCTGAAACAAAGAAGGCTGCCAACCAAGCTAACAATGATTTTTCTCCTGCCCCCACCATATTCTGAGATTATTTTTTTAAATCTTTCTCTGAAAGATCATGTATCGCCATGACTGGACATTGGATGGGGAGGACCAGGGCTCTGAGGTGGCACCAAGTATTTTCTCTCTTTCAGGTTCTTGGCTGGCTGGTTCTTGCTCACATGCTCAGGGTCTAACTGATTGCCATATGTGGGGTCAGAAGAAATTTCCCCCCAGGTCAGATAGGCAAAAAAAATCCCCAAGGTCACTGCTATTCTCTTCAGCATAGGGGTGCAGGTCATTTGCCAGGATTATCTGGCTCTCTCAAACGTTTTCCTGGCACTGCGGGGGCCTCAGGCACTGGGGCACCCCGGTCCCTTCTATCTCTGCCTGTGGCACATAATAGTCTAGTCTCCTATGGGCTGTAATATTTTGATCTCAATGTGGTTGTTGGGTTTGCTGTGTGGATCACTGTTGGTGGCCTGTGACATACAGGAGGTCAGACTACATAATCTGGGGGCTCCTTCTGGCCTTAAACTCTGACAGTTCTCGTAGGGCCGTCGGAGGCAGGGGCATCCCCCTGGAGTGGCATAGAAGTAATACGTGCCCTTTCACTCCAGCTATGTAATCAGGTGGAAATGACAGCTCTGTAGGAGCCTCACAATGTGCTGCACACATTTGAAGTCTCTGCGGCACACCACAGCTTTAGAACAAAGCTTTACCACTAAAATATATATGGTGTTTGTAAAACATAGCATCCTCACCAGGCCATGTGATTCTATAGTAATCCTTTAACCACAAGGGTATGAACTGGATTATGAATATGCTATGAATACCCACAGGTACAGCAATTCAGCCCTGTGGGTGTGTGGGAGAGATAGACACAATTCTTTGTACTCTGAGAAGCATAACAGCTAGTACTAATTCCAACAGGACGCTTCCTTTCACTGAGGTAACCAAGGGGCTTTGAACTCACTCCTACTACTGAGTGATGGTGCAAACACACTGCTGACTACATTGATGCAATAAGCTGCCACAGCGCATTCCTTAAATGGTGGGGAATTTATATTGAAAAGCAGATACCATAGAGTGTACTAATATTTGCAAGACTGCACCGAATAACAAAATAAAATCCTCTTACCTCTCCCCCTGCCACAGATGAGCTGAATACTGTAGAGTACCAGTCAGGGCCGGCTCTAGGCACCAGCCCTCCAAGCATGTGCTTGGGGCGGAACTTGCCAAGGGGCGGCACTCTGGCTCCCCCCCCCCCTTTTTTTTTTTTTTTTTTGCTTGCGGCGCAAAAAGCCGGGAGCCGGCCCTGAGCAGAGGTGAGCTGCGGCGGTGGGGGTCGCGGGGAAGGCCGCAGGAAGTAACCCGGGGGGGGAGGGGCAGAGGAACCGCTCCCCCCCCAGCTCACCTCCATTCCACTGCCGCCTGCTCCCCCGAGCGCGCTGCCGCTCCGCTTCTCCCCCCTCCCTCCCAGGCTTGCCCTGCGAATCAGCTGTTTTGCAGCAACCCTGGGAGGGAGGGGGGAGAAGCGGAGCGGCGGCGGCGCGCTCAGGGGAACAGGCAGAGCGGAGGTGAGCTTCGGTGCTGGGGGGCGCAGGGAGGGCTGCAGGAAATAAGCGTGGGCAGAGGAACCGCTCCCCCCCAGCTCACCTCCGCTCCACTGCCGCCTGCTCCCCCAAGCGCACTGCCGCTCCGCTTCTCCCCCCTCCCTCCCAGGCAGGCTTGGGAGGGAGGGGTAGGAGGGGAAATGCGGCATGCCTGGGGGAGAAGGCAGGGCTGGGGATTTGAGGAAGGGGTTGGAATGGGGCGAGGAAGGGGCAAAATTGGGGCAGGGCCGGGGCCGGCGCGGTAAAATTTTTTTGCTTGGGGCGGCAAAAAACTTGGAGCCGGCCCTGGTACCAGTTCTCAGACTTTTTGAGCTGAGCACCCCCACCCCTTTGAGTTACAATTTTTGGTTGCACTCCCCCACAACCCAGACAAAAATAGACAATACCAGCCCCTTCCCCCTTCAGGTTTTCAGGGTAGGGGAAGGCACATGCGACAGTCTCTGGGGGTGGAGCCAGCGCCGGGTGCAGAGCTGCTGGGAACGGAAATTGGTGTGGCCATGGCAGATGTTGACACTGACCCACAGGCTGGGTGGCCCACCGAGATGAGTCAGGGAGGGAGCGCCACATCCACCTCCTGAGCCCCAGCGTGTGGGGCTGGCCCCCCAAATGTTCCTCTGTGCCCTCTCTTGGGGGGCATGCCCCACAGTTTGAAAACCTCTACTCTAGAGGAGCCAAAGAGCCAGCAACATCACAGTCCTGAGCTTACTAATGTATTACAGTGAAAGAGGAATATACAAGGAGAAAACTGTACATTCAAAACTATATTTTGTGCTGAATCCCCCTAGTATTTTACTCTTTGGGTCATTCATCACTTAAAATATATTTAAGTCTTAAAGGTGCTTGCAAAATCAAATGTAAAACCTGTAGCATATCCTAGGTGGACATCTAGTGGCAAAAGCATGGTTAACAAGAGAATACAATCTAAAGAATGTAACTGAACAGACATTTTACCTAGCCTCACACACACTCTCCACCTGTGACAAATAGCCATGTGCACGAGCTACATTATAGTCAATATCTAGGTGCAAGGCTCAGTTGTTTGGTCAAACTTTTTCCATTCACATAGTAGTGTATTGTGTATATAATAATATAAAGTGGGCACTGTACACTTTGTATTCTGTGTTGTAATAGAAATCAATATATTTGAAAATGTAGAAAAACATTCAAAAATATTTAATAAATTTCAATTGGTATTCTATCATTTAACAGTGCGATTAATTGTGATTAACTTTTTTAATCGCGATTAATTGTTTTGAGTTTATCACGTGAGTTAACTGCGATTAATCAACAGCGCTAATATAGATATTTACAAACCACTTTACATCTACTGGTAATTTCAGTCTCCTCGTACTACAGAAAAGCCATGGTTTTGGGGGTATAACTATTTCTAATCTCATTAACAGTTTGATGCTTTTGGGATATTCCCAGTATGCTGCATTCTACCTTGATTTTTCTCTGTGCTTTTTTTTTCCCCCAGGCAACTTAAAAACCCCATCCATAACTTATAAAATATATCTTAATACATTGGTCTCAGGAGTCTAACTGCAGAAGGGAGCCGGGTTTGGGTCTCAAGCTTACAAAAGCTGAGAATACTGTGAAAGCAACACACTAAATGTTTAGTAGGGAAGAAGTTCCTTACCTTGTAAGTCCAGTGATATTCTGGTGCTCAAGAAGCCACCAATGGCTTGTGAAAGAATTTTCAAGCAGCTTTCTGTGGTCAGGAGTCACTTTGATGCAGAGCCTTTGGGGAAGGAGAAGTAAAGTGAAATAAACGGCAGAACCCACATGGAGAGAAAAGTACATCTAAGGTCAAAGCTTGTAAATCTCACATCCCATACAAGGGTTTTTTGTTTGTTTGTTTGTTTTTAGTAGATCTTCTGTTTGCCTTAGGACATTCTTTCTTCCTAGTTTAGTCCAAATTTTGCTAAATCTTCTACAGCCCAGAAGGACCTTTAAGAAGTAAGAGGGCTGGATTGGGCGTATTGCAAGGAGTTTGTCTCAGGAGTCAGGACTAGTGAGAAGCTTCTGTTTGTACAGCATACAGCAGCTCATCTCTTGAGCAGGCCTAGCCACCAGGAGTGCAGCTCATCACCACTCTCAGCTCACCACTGAAACCAAATCTTCAAGGCCCTTAACAGTCTGGGACCACAACTGACCCAGTGACATCTTTTCCATCTGCAACCTACCTAGAAAACCATCCTCATCAGGGACATAAACTAGCAGATTCCCAGTCCTACTCCTGCTAAAGGCTGCACTCACTTTGTGTAAGATCAAAAGCTACCCATTTCCTGGGGTATGGCTTTCAATACCAAAAGTAACTCTCACTAAACAAACTTTCGGTCACGTCATTAAGTTCTTACCACTAACTCCCCCCTTAGAAGGGGGCTCTCCCACCTCCTGTATTCAGGGTGGAGTTTAACAAGCCACATCTGCCCCAGGGAGTCAGCAGTAATTAACTGGCAGCTCTATGCAGGGCTCCAAAGTTCTAACACCTGCTAACAGTGTGGGGCCAACAGGAGATTTCTGCCATCCCCTTATACTGCTGAGAGTGAAAGCATTCACCATTGAACACAAAGCTCATTTATTCTTCGCAGCCTACTTACAATAGCAGGGACTGAAGAATGAAAATGAGGGTAAGAATGGGAGACAATCCAAGTTGAGAGAGAGGCTGTACCCTAGTATGGTGAAAGCAGTCTATTCCAAATAATTATCTGCTTTTCATACTTTGTGTTTAACGTATGTATATTCTAAATATCAAGGAGGCAAGAGTATGATTTCATTTGCACCAGTGCAACTCCAGAATAAACTCAGTGATTTCAGTTACTCCAGATTTAAAGTTATGAGGATTTGCTCAGAAATTGTCCCTAAATGTTTGAGAAGAATGCCTGTTCTGTGGAAATATGGGATTTTCCACAATGGCTCAGCCTATTAGTCCATCTACTTTGAGATTGTGCCTTTGGCAGTATGCACTGTACATGATGCAGTATTGCCAAATCATGAGTCTCATGATATGTGATGTAAACCCAGCTCCTGGATTCATGAGAATACTTGAGAAACTCAGCTTTCACTTTTTACAGAAAAGTAAATGTCTAGTTGTCATGGGTGGGGAGAAAAGCTTGAAAACGCCATCTGAGTGAAACCTACAGGCTCAGAAACCAAAAAGGCAAAGGATCCAAAATATATTTCAAAAAACTAAAACCACCATGATTTATAGTCAATTGCATGATTTGGGGGCCTGGACTCCTGGTTTTTGAATGCTTGGGATTAGCAATATTGCTGTTCCAGAATTAGGTGAACCCTATTTCCTTCCTTCCCTCACCCACTGCACTTAGCATGTAAATTGTTTTAGATCAATGTGATATAAGGGGATAAAGAAATCAGGATCCTTCCTGATCACCATTGGGTCCTAATTTTCAAGGCCCTCAATAGTCAAGGAGCACATCTCGACGTGCAACCTGCCTAGATAACTATGTTTATCAGAGGTATAAGATAATGGATTTCCTATCGTGCACCAACAAGGAGTTATACACATTTTATGGAAGATCAAATGTTACCCCTTGCTTCCCAGGACTTAGCTTTTATTAGCACAAGTAACTCAAACTAAATATAAGATTGTAGTTCATGCCACAGGGTTCCTACGTTAAGCGCACACACTCTCTCCCAGCTCCATGAAGCATGAGATTTGATTAACTTCATGATTATCCTAACAAAGCACAGCTCTCAATATTTTGAATGGCCACAACATTTTTCAGTATTTTTTTAAATCCTGCCACAGCAGGGCATTCAAAATGTGATTATTAAGTCCATCAAAATAAAACAAATTAGAAATCTGAAAACCTTACTTGGTAGGAAAATGTTGTCCTACTTAACCATTTTAGTACACTTTTAATGAGGCTTCACAGTCAACAGAATAGCATTGTGAGGTTAAAAGTGTGGGTGGGTTCAGTGCTATGAATGCACTAAACTCATATGTGCATGTTCTTGGAACAAGCACGACTGTCTCAAGGACACAGTACATTTGTTTTCCGGAACTACCAGTTCTTTTACCCTTTCTCTTTGGTTTTAATCTCCCTAGAACAGAGGTTCTCAAACTGTGGTCCGTGGGCCACCAGTGGTCCGCGAGCTCCATTCAGGTGGTCCACAGATAGTTCCCTCTAAGGTGCGTACCTGGGCAGCCGCACACGAGAGAATGAAGGGCCACCCACCTAATTAGTGGAGCCACACAGGTGTGGCTCCACTAATTAGGTGCCTGGACCTTGGAGAAGACACACATGTAAGGTGAGGTGGTAGCCTTGGAGGGAATAGGGAGTAGGTTGAAGGGGGCAGTGTGGATAAGAAGAGGGGGTGGGGAGAATTTGGGACATGCAGGGATGCAGTGGCCAGAGAAAGAGGCGACTTTCCCCAGCTCCAGGGCTCCGGCTGCTGGGGAGAGACAGCCCTCCTTCCCAGCCCAGCTCGGCGGCTGCCATGGCAGGGGAGAGAGGGAGAGACTCCCCCCTCCTTCCCAGCCCCAGTTTTGGGGCTGCTGTGGTGGGGGAGAGAGGGCACATCCATTGAATTAGAAAGGTAAGACTACTGATATTAAAATATGAGTGGTGTGCTTTTTTTGTAGAACAAAAAAATGTTTATTATTAAGGGGTTTTTTTATATAGCGCTTTTATCCAAAGCACATTACAATAGTTAGCTAACGGTACAAACAACATTTGGAAAGATCATTAAGTGGTCGACCGAGACCCTCAGCAATTTTCAAGTGGTCTGTGGAAAAAAAAGTTTGAGAACCACTGCCCTAGAATAATGATCTGCACACACCATCTAGTGGTGCCAGGGAGGATTATACTTTACAATAGTGATAATTGTCATGGTTTACGGAAAGGCAGCCATTCCAGAAAAAACGTGAAGGTCAATTCCTTCTCTGGAAAAAGAGATCTATTTTACAAAGTGCTAAATAGGTGGCTATGAGCCAGATTCTCAGCTGGCATAAACTGGCATTGCTCCATTGATAGCAATGGAGCTCCAGTAGTTCATGCTAGCTAAAAATCCAGGCCAGTAACTGTTGATCTTTGCAAGGGGGTGGATGAACACTGCTTAGGGCCCAGCTGGCAGATGGTAAAACCCAGCCAAAGGAATCAGATACCCCTGTAGAAATTGCTCTGAGATGTAAAGGAAAAGTCGTGTGAAGCTCAGACAATCTCCAAAAACAGGAGCAAAGCTACCTGGACAAAAGGATGTAATTGTATTTAGTAGATATTCTTCAATAAACAGTTTCAGAATCAGAGTTCCAAATACCATAATATGGGTCTGGAAATCTGGGCTGCCGTCATCAAAAATGGAGTTTCCAGTTCCAAAATCTAGGTTGCCACAACCAGGTCCTGAATGCAGAATTCTGAATGCCGAGTTTTCAAAGCAGAGTTCCAAAATACAAAATTTGAGATGTGAAAGGCAGAGCTCACGGTTGTGAACACTAGGTTCTGTAAACCAAAATCTAGCTTCCTAGTTCTAGAAAGCAGGCTGAATTTGCTAAGTCACATAAAATGAGCTGTAATAACTGGATCCCCAGTCCCAAAAGCAAATCCTGAAAAACAAGTCCCAAAAATCAAATATGAGATTAGAAAATCAGGATATCTGTAACCCAAAATCGAAGATCCAAAACCTGGCTTCTGAGTTTTGATAGCACCTACCCAGATCTTCAATGGTATTTAGATATGTGACTCCCATTGAAAGCAATGGACGTTAGGAACCTAAATACCTCTGAGAATCTGAGCCATAGTTATGACGGCAGAAAAACTAATTGTGAAAACTAGTTTGAGGGCCAAATTCCAAATGGCAAGATTCAAAAGCAAACGTTCTCAAACCTGGGTTATGAATCTTGAAATGGGAAAATAGTGCTGCATGGTCTGATTTTTTTTTTTTTAAAAGGTGTAAAAATTGAGTTGAATCCCAAACACAAAATCTTATGTTCCAAAATCTAGGTGCTGGGTTGCCAAAGCCGACTGCCAAGAACCAAAATCCATGTTCTTCAGGAATAGTTCTGAAATCTGAGCTCCATATTCTAGTCTCCAAAGCCAAATTCCAAATCTCAAAACCAAGTTCCAAGTCTCAAGTTTGGAAATCTAGGTTCTGCATCCTGACAACTGAGTTTTTAAATCTGGGCTCTGAGAACTGGGTCCCAAGTTCAGAAAACAGAGTCCTGGATTGTGAAATCCAGGATGCAACAAACCAAGACCTAATAAGCCCTGAGCTGATGACCCACAATCCAAATTCTGAGTTTGGCCAGTAGAGTTCCAAGAACCTGTTTCAGGGAATTTGTTTCCAAAGTCAGGGTTTCTTGCATTACATTATCAGTTGTAGTCAGAACATTTACTGAAGCTTACACGGTAATGCTTGTCACCTTCATGTGTGGGATAGACTTCCTGATCATGTTGACAACCTATTTCAACACCCTTGACAGTATCTTGTGCACAAAATACAGAGGATAAATCAAGAATAGGTCTTGATAGGTTTATTGAGAGGAAGTCTATGTAGCACTGGTTTTTCCTTCAGAAAGCTCAAGCAGCCAAAGCCTGTCAGTTAAAAAGCATACTCAACCTGAGGGGCGAGAGCTGAGTCAACTTAGGTGTGGTGTCTCTCCTTTGGCTGTAACATCAGCAGGAACTCACCATTCTGACAGTTCCTGCTCCCTCCTGTCTCTCTAATGAGGCTCCCTCCCACTCCACAATGGGTACTAAACGAGGCTTCTGTCCCAATAGGCTGGTATCTTTGCTTTGCCAGCCCATCTCCTCCCTACACAAGTAGGCTCCCTAAAAATTCATACCTGTTGTACTTGTACGAAGTGAATTGAAAATTATTTCTTTTATTTATCATTTTTACAGCACACATATTTGTAATAAAAATAATAATATAAAGTGAGCACTGTATACTTTGTATTCTGTGTTGTAATTGAAATCAATATATTTGAAAATGTAAAAAACATCCAAAAATATTTAAATAAATGGTATTGTTTAAGAGCGCGATTAATTTTTTTAATCGCTTCACAGACCTAGTAAATACACATTCCTTTGTCTAGGACAGGCTGAACACATTTTAAAAACATATTTCCAGCACACATCTATAACTGTTTGTACTCCATACATACATACATCACACAATGATTTTGGGGATCAGTGTGTCACCAGTTTATCTATGATACTTTACATGATGCCTTTGAGATACATATTATGTAGGGTGACCAGATGAGAGGAAGAAAATATTGGGACACTGGGGGAAGCGGGGGTCCGCCAGCAGAGAAAAAGAAAAAAAAGCCGAGTGCTACCACCAGCGGAGCAAAAAAAACCGATTGCTGCTGGAAATATCGGGACAAACACCTAAAAATCGGGATGTCTGGTCACCCTAATATTATGAGAACAGTGTGTTGTGGCAATGAGTGTATCAGGCCTGATGGGAGTTACAAATCTCCAAGTTCAACGTGGCACAGTAGGAGGAGGGGGGGGGGTTCCGCAGGGGGAAGTAACACCATTTGGGACTTGCTGCTCTCTTCAATCCAATACTGTCCCTTAGTGGCCTCCCCAAGCACAAAGAAATTGACCAGTCCCAGTAGGTCAACAATAATAACACCACAGCACTTATAGTAGATGTGTGACACTCTGGTGTCTTGGTAAGACACTGGGACTTCATTTTCTGGCCTCAGTCACTTGTTCTGGGTCGATTACAAAGATTAATTCCCCTGTCATAAGTAGGGTCAGTACTCGCTGTCGCCAATGATGTAAAATTCAACTCGTTGAGCTGCAGCCTTCAGCTCACTGACTACACGGAATGTGTGGGTGTATATGCACGTCTGAGTGGAAGATGCCTTTTTGATCTCTGAGCTACCTCCCACATACTTGTATCTACTGCTCAATCCTCTATATAAGAGTTAAGTAGTCGTAGAATTAAAGGATGCTTCCTGTAGGCTTGGCCAATATTTACATGTGGTGTTTCCAAACCATTAATAAAAGTTGAGCACCATTAAGCCACAGGAGTGCTTTGTGGCAGGGCAACGGATGCAATCAGAGGTGCAACTGCAGTATGTGTGGCCCTACCATAGAGAGTTTTACTCTAACTAGCTCAAGTAACAATAGTAGCCAAGCCACAGCAACACGCGGGCTAGCCACCCAAGTGCGTTCTTGCACTCGCTGGTAGGCTTGTACTTGAGCAGCTAACCCAGGCTGCAGCCCACGCTGCCACAGCTTTGCTGCTCTTGGTACCTGGGCTAACTAGATCAAAGCTGGTTTGGGTATCTCTACACAGTCCTCAGTCACAGCTCCGATTGCAATGTAGATTTGCCCAAAGTCTCAACAACACTTTTTCTTGTACATAACTATTCCCCCCCGCAGGAAATTTAATAAAGACAGCTGGTCAAACAGGCCTGTATACGAATATATCATGTTTATGTAAACCTAGGCCTCTGCATTCCTGAACAATAGTCTATTCTCTAGTTGGCTAAACCAGCCTGTTTTTTTCCTTATAGTCACTTTGTTCCACGTTCACCCTGCCAGAGTATGTCCCACAGCGATAGTTGGCAGAACAAATAAGGAAATGAGCCAAATTCACCCTTAATGTAACTGTCTTAACATCAATGGACTTATACCAGGGCTGAATTTGGCTCAGTACCCAAATACAGCAATTAGAGTAGTCAGTAATATTTGTGTTAGATACAGCCTGTTGTTTTTCATTACTGTTATTTAAGAAGATACAGCAACTAGCAGAGTGGAACAGAGCAGTCTTACAACAGTACACCCCGAGATCATAATGAGAAAACAAGAAGCAAGCAGGGAATGTATCCTGTTGGTTGGAGGAGTGCCAGTACTAGAACAGGCAGGGTCACAGTAGGTCATGTGTGTACAAAGCAGCAATAAGGGAAGCTGTTTAGTCATAGCTGTGTCTTTGAGGGTCCTAAGCAGAAGGGTGAGGAGCAGAATACAGTGATTCAGGAAACAGGCTCTCGAAGAAGCTTGTTTCCCAGCTGCCGGGACGTCACGGGAAAGACAAGAAACTCACAGCATGTTTTTATCAGGTGGGTTTCATTCTTGAGGAGATACATGGCTTGATTCTCCTCTCATGCTGGGGAAAAATCAGGAGTAACTCTGGGCATCAGCGGAGCTCTCCCAGTGTATAATTGGGATAGAGAGGGCAATCAGGCCCTACACTCCTAATTAATACAGTGGGCTTAATTGTGGCTGTTAACACCCCAGCACTGGGAAGTGTGGCTTTGTGTGGGGAAGGCTGCGCACCGCACCAAGGCAGGCTCCAAAGGCATTCTGCAGGCTTCAGTCCTGAGGCAGGAACAGTGGCTCTGAGATCATGAACAGCTCAGTAGCAACTGTGATATTCTTTGAAAGGGTGCAACGTTTGTTCCTCGCTGTGCAACTGTGTTAGGTCAGACATCTGGGGTGAAATCCCAGCCCCAACACAGTCAATAGGATTTCTGCCACTGACTTCAGTGGGGCCCGGAGTTCACACCTCTAGTGTGGAAAGGGGGCGCCCAAACCTTTTAGGGAGCCTAGAGTTGCTAGTGCTACCATTATATAACTTTCTTCTACTCTGCCTCTCCCCCCGGATCCTTTGTACTGAGATACAAGACCACCCTTATTTTAAGACTTTGTCCCACATTTGTAAGATCTCTGGGGCCTACTGCCCTGTGTTTGTAGAATGCCTAGCACAATAGAGCCCTGATCTTGGGTGGCCCTTAGGCACTACCATAATAAACGTGATTAATGATGATTTGAGTAGTGGTAGGCTGAGAAGTAATGTGCAGTTCACATCTGGGAACCCCAATCTATACGGCTGTTTTTGAATTTTGCTTGTAGAAAACCACTGTTAGCAAGCTCTAATGAATGGCTTTCCCCTTTCTCCCGCTCCAGGGGTCTGGATTTTAGCTGTTTCCGTCACTGTGGCAGTACAGGAAAAAACCCCTCTTGCTCCATGTCTCCCAGGACCCCAAGGTCCTCCTGGGAACAATGGAGTTCCTGGTCATAATGGGTTCAATGGGGAGAAAGGGGAGAAGGGACTCAGAGGGGAACCAGGTAAGTCACATTTAAGTGAATCATTTCACGCTATACCAACTTTTGATAGCACCATTTCACCAGTTTCTTATTCAGAATTCAGTACATTGCATATTTGGAACAACCAGAAACACTTCATAGGAACAGTTACTTAGTGATAGAATTATGATCCTAAGATCAGAGATTTGCCCTTTCTGAAGGTAGGAATATGGTATGTATATATATTAGACACCAGATGTACAGCCGAGAAATGCAGTAAGAGACATTTGGATAACAACAGCTAGGAATGGTTTCATCATGGAGAGGCCTTGCAGTGAAATACAGAATCCTGAACTGGGTTTTTGGCAAGTAAAAAAAAAGAACTTACCTCTCAATCCACCTTAATGGCCTCCCAAGGGAGTGAAAATGTTTGACACACTCTCCTGGTGGTTTATTCCTAATGCTCTGGGTTAGTCTTAGTGTTTAGGCTCATGAAGCATTCTCAGGCGGTGGTGGTGGGGGCGTTGGGTGCCCACACATACATGTTTCAGGCAGTTCTGAGGAGATAAGGGGTTATATTAAGGATGGAACCAGGGTATTGCTGTCCTTCAGTGTTTCCCCCCTTTTGCAATGCTGTAGGAGCTTTAAAGGGGCACAAGACAGGGAGTAAAACTGGTTGGGGGGGAAATTTCCCCTGTGAAATTTTTCTTCAAAGTTTACAATTCCCCCCCCCCCCCCCCCCGCAAAAAATAAATAATTTGTTTTGTTGTTGAAAGTTTGTTTTGTCAAAAAAAAATATATTGAGGGAGAAAAAAAATTGATAATTTTTTGACCAGCTCTATTAGGGAAGCTCTTGAGCTAATTTAAACTGCTCAGGGGGGCAATCCAGCCCCCAGCAGCTCCAGCATAGGGGCTGTGCAAATCACCTCCCCTCTGACCCTGCCTTACATCCAGCACTGGATGAATTCCACTCTTTTAGGATAAATGATCGCCTCCTTGCTCTGAGACACCAGAGAGAGGACAATATCCACCCACAGAAGTGTTAAAGACAGAGCTCTACTCACTCTTCATCCACATACACTCCTGTATACATACATCCCAACTGAAAATGCTTCATGAGCCTAAACACTTAGCCACACACCAGAGCATTAGGAATAAACCACAAGGAGTGTGTGTCAGTCAAACATTTTCACTCCCGAGGACAATAATTAAGAGTAGAGTGTTTTCTCTAGAGTTAAAGCTGAGGTGTTTTACTTTGAACAGAGTTTATGGGTATGATAGGAGTATTTCTCTTACTTTAGGGAGTTTGCAATGCTTTAAACTGTAGTTTATCCCACCCTGGTGGGCAGTGTCTCTAACTGACCCACTGCAGGCATTGTCAACAAAGAAGTTTTTGGGGATTTTAAATGAGTCACATTTGAGCAGGATGAGAACAGATGGAAAAGTATCTGCTTCTAGCTCATTCTTTTGTAATCCTTTTCAGGTTCCACAGGAATGCGTGGGCCACAGGGCCCTCCAGGAAAACTAGGTCCAATGGGACCAAAGGGCGAAAGTGGACAACCAGGTCCCACCGGCCCACAAGGAAGCCTGGGAGAATGCTCACCACGTCAGAAATCTGCCTTTGCCATGAAACTCGCCAAAAACTATCCAGCTCCTAAACAACCCATTATATTTCATCAAATTTTATACAATGATCAGCAACATTTTGATAAGGCCACAGGAATTTTCACTTGCCAAATACCCGGAGTTTATTACTTTGGCTACAATGTGGAGTTGTACCGGAACACCACGTCCATTCTTCTAATGAAAAACAGCCAGGCAGTGATAGGATCATATCAGACCACCCTAAACTCTTATGAAAATATGTCAGGAAGTACAGTCCTTAAGCTGGAGAAGGGTGACAGGGTCTGGTTAGAAGTGAACCAGGAAAGTAATGGAGCGACACACACAAGCTACTTTTTGGGTTACCTGATATTTGAAATTTAGATTTCTGCAGAACTTCTGAATTAGCTTCACCATTGTGTCAGAATTTAAGAGATGAGGAAAGTATACCCAGGGGTGGGGTAGGGTAAGGGGGGGAGGAGGTTTTGTCAGGGTCTGATACTATATTATAGCAGCATCTGTTATTATGGTAGCACCGCCTACTATTATGGTTGCCCTACACTTCCCATTATAAGACACAGTTTTCCGTTGTTTATAACTTTCCCAAACTTTAATGGTTTGGGCTGAAAATTTCCATGCCAGGTGCCTGACTCTCGTTCAATGTTTTTGGAAAATGTCAGCCAAAACACTTTAGCCGATTCTGAGAATGAGTATAAGGGAAAATACATTTTGCCCGTGTTAAAAAAAACTCTGGTGACTTTTTCTTTGAGAATCTCTCATGCCTCCATACTTTGGAGCAAGGTCTTGATATTTGGCAAGAGAGTGGCCTTTGTTTCAGGGATGTTCCTGTTGGCATCCCTTTGAAAATCTGCTCAAATTTAGCCACGTTATAAGGCTTTGAAAATTTGCAGTTCACACATGCTCAGTAGACACTTCCTAGAACTCCACAGCTAAACTCCCAAAAGATTCCATCTGTGACGTTGCACTCCATATGCTTTACAAAAGTATGTTTATAAGTGTGAATATGATGTAACTGAAATATGCTTTATGCAAAAGGTCTCTTGTAAGGTATAATTACAGAGCTTATAATCTACTGAGTGTGTTCATTCCATTTGTATGAATGTATCATTCTTGTATCTGAAACTAGGAATATGAAGTATAACTCTGAGATTTTATTGTAATTATGCAAAGTGTGGGCCACTAATGGTGGTTTAGAATCTTGATGGCTCCCATTGACTAGGACGATTGGTTGTAAACGGTTTATTTACCTGCAAGCCTTCCGGGATACGTGCGGACCAGCCCTGGAAGAATGGAGGGGGTCTCACAGGACATGTGAACGTGTCACCTGATAGTGGAATCCATCTTAAACCCGGTGCTTTTCCATTTAGAAGGAGGGGTGGGAACCCAGAGAGACAAAATATTCCCGCCTTGTGCCAAAGATATAAAAGGTGGTGGAAGAGAACAAAGAGGCTCCCAGTCATGAGAAAGCCCTTGCCTTTCACCTAAGATTCCTGATGGAACTAACAAGGACTGTACCAGGGAAAGGATTGGGCCCAGACTAGGAAGGAGTCTAGTCTGTGAAAGAAGCTTATTGGAACATCTCTAAGGGTGAGATTTACCTGTAATCAGTTTCTTAATGTATTAGGCTTAGACTTGTGTGTTTTTGCTTTATTTTGCTTGATGACTTACTTTGTTCTGTCTCTTATTACTTTGAACCTTAAAGCCTCTTAAATCTTACATTTTATACTTAATAAAATCACTTTTGTTTATTAGTAAACCCAGAGTAAGTGATTAATATCTGGGGGAGCAAACAGCTGTGCATCTATCTCTATCAGTGTTATAGAGGGCAGACAATTTATGAGTTTACCCTGTATAAGCTTTATACAGAGTAAAACGAATTTATTTGGGTTTTGGATCCCATTGGGAGCTGGGTGTCTGGGTGCTGGAGATAGGTAATCTGCTGAGTGGTTTTCAGTTAAAACCTGCAGCTTTGGGGGCGTGGTTCAGACCCTGGGTCGGTGTTGGAGCAGGCTTGTGTGTCTGGCTCAACAAGGCAGGGTTCTGGAGTCCCAAGCTGGCAGGGAAAACGGGCTCAGAGGTAATCTCAGCACGTCAGGTGACAGTCCCAAGGGGGTCTCTGTGACCGAACCCATCACACCATCCACACTGAGCAAGACTTTTCTCACAATTGCAGTTCCCAGCTGCTTTGGACTGGATACCTGAAATTGACAGCAGGCACCCTGTTCCTCTCCTGATCTCTCAATGCCACCTCATTGACATCCAAGCAATGTGGAGGAGGAAGCTGACTGACATGAAGGCAGAGGGGACAAGAGCTGGAATTGGGGATTGAGACAGAGGAAAGTAGATTTGGGCAAGGAACATGAGGGAAAGTCTGGGACTGGAGGCTAGCACGGGGGAGGGAGGGCAAGAGGGAAACTGGGACTGGGTGTTGTGAGGGAGACTGGGAACCGGGAAAGAAATGGGAGGGGGGGAAACCAAGAGCAGATGAGGACCACAAAGGGGGACATTGGGAGTGGGAACCAGTAAGGCAGGGAAAGGATCTGGGAGGGAGACATATCTGATGAAAAGCAAAGGTAGGGGAGGAGAACGGGGACTGACTGAGCAAAGATATTGGGAAGAGGAGCTGGTCCCAATGAGATTGAATGAAGAGCTCTGGGAGGGAGACTGGGAGTCAGTGAGGATGGGGAACATGGGCATGGGGGGGTTTACTGTAAACTGTAGGAGTGTGGAGAGAGAGATTGGATGAGAAGCTAGGAGGATGAGATTGGGTCTGGCTGGGCGAGAAGGCTGGGGACAAAGAGCCAGATAATGTGAGAAACCCTAGGGTTAGGGTACCTATGGCTAGGGCTCCCCACCTTAGTATTAGGGTATGTACAGTTAGGGGACTTAGGGCTAGGCATAGGGTTAATATGGGTGGGGCTCCCTGGGGCCAGGGCTAGGATTCCTACGGGTAGGGTACCTGCAGCTGGGGTCAGCATTTCTATTGTTAGGGCTTCCTGACCTATGGTTAGGGTAGGTAGGATACTTGAGCTATGGTAAGAGTTCCTATGCATACAGTTCTTAGAGCTAGGCTTAGGGATTCTACAGGTAGAGCTCCCCATTGTAAGGTCAGAGTACATATAAGTAGGGTACTTGGAGCTAGCATGAGGGTACCTATGGATAGGGCACTTGGAGCAAGGGTCAGGGTACCTATGGATAGGGCTCCCCAAACTACGGGTAGGGTTCCTATGGGTAGGGTACTTGGAGCTCGGTTTCGAGTTCCTATCCTGAGGGCTTCCCACTCTAAGGTTAGGGTAACTATAGGTATAAATAGGAGTTGGGGCTAGGGTTAGAGTTCCTGCCAGTAGGGCTTCCTACCCTAGGGTTAGGGTAACTATGAGAAGGGGTCCCCAACCCAGAGTAAGGGTTACAATGGGTAGGGTAGCTGGGGGTATGCTTAGAGTTAGGGTTCCTATGAGTAGGGCTCCCCACACTAGGGTTAGGGTTTCTATGGGTAGGGGATGTGGGGCAAGGATTAGGGTTCCTATAATTAAGCCTTCCAGCCCTAGAGTTAAGGTTCCTATGGGTAACTGAGTTTAGGCTAAGGTTAGGGTTCCTACAGATAGGGAACTTGTGGGTAGGTTTACAGTTCCTATGTGTAGGGCTCCCTGCCCTATGGTTAGGATATGTGCTGGTAGGACCCCCCCAACCCTAGTGTTACCATTTCCATGGGTAGGGCTCCTAGCCCTAGGGTTTCGATTCCTATGGGTAGGGGACTTGGGGCTAGGGTTGCATTGGGTAGGGGATCCAGATGAGAATTAGGGTTACAATGGGTAGAGTTCTCTGCACTAGGGTAAGCCTTCTTATGGGTAGGGGAGTTGGAGCTAGATATAGGTTTGCTATGGGTAGGGCTCACCACCCTAGAATTAGGATTGCTATGGGTAGGGGTGTGCAGACTAGAATTAGGGTTGGTAAGGGTAGGGCTCTCTGCGCTAGGGTTAGGGTTCTGATGAGTAGAGGCTCCCAGACTAGAATTAGGGTTTCTATGGATAGGGACTCCCAGACTATAATTAAGGTTCCCATGGATAGGGACTCCCAGCCCAAGGTTTAGGGTTGCTATGGTAACAGCTCCCCACACTAAGGTCAGGGTTAGAAGAGGTAAGGGAGTTGGAGCTATGGTTATAGTTGCTACGTGTACAGGAGTTGGGGAAAGAGTTAGGGATCCTATGTGTAGGGCTCCCAACCCTAAGATTAGGGTTCCTATGGGTAGGACTCCCCACTCTAGGGTTAGAGTTCCTATGGGCAGACAGTTGGGGCTAGGGTTACAGTTCCTACAGGTAGGTCTCCCCACCTTAGGGTTAAAGTTCCTACGTGGGTAGGAGAGTTGGGGCTAAGGTTAGGATTCCCACAAGTAGGACTCACTGCCCTAGGGTTAGGGTTTCAACGGATAGGGCTCCCAGCCATAGGGTTAGGGTTCTTATGAGTAGGGGAGGTGGGTCTAGGGTAACTGTGGGTAAGGGCATTGGGGTTAGGGTTCCTACGGTTAAGGGAGGTGGAGCTACGGTTAGGTTTCATATGGCTAGGCGAGTTGGGGCTAGAATTAGGGTTGCTACAGGTATGGCTCCCTGCCCTAAGGTTAGGGTTCCTACGGATAGGGCTACCCATGCTAGGGTTAGAGTTCTTAGGGGTAGGGCTCCCCACCCTGGGGTTAGGGTTCCTAAAGGTAGGGGAGTTGGGGCTAGGGTTAGGGTTTCTACATGTAGGGGATTTGAGGCTAGGCTAAGCATTCCCATGGGTGGGGGAATGGGGGCTAGAGATAGAGTTCCCACAGGTAGGAAAGTTAGGCTAGGTTTAGGGTTCCTATCGGTAGGAGAGCTGGGGCTAGAATTAGAGTTCCTAAGGAGAGGGATCCCCACCCTAGAGTTAGGGGAATTGGGGCTGCATATAGGGTTCCGTAGAGCTCCCCACTCTAGGGTTAGAGTTTCTACGCATAGAGATCATTGCCCTGCGGTTAGGGTTCCTATGCATAGGGCTCATCACCCTAGGGTTAGGCTTCCTATGGGTAGGGAGTTGGCACTAGGGTTAGAGTTCCTACGGGTAGGGCTCTCTGCCATGGGGTTAGAGTTACAAAGATTTGGCTCCCTGCCCTACCGTTACAGTTCCTAAGACTAGGGAGCCAAACCTTAGAATTAGGCTTCCTACAGGTAGGAAAGTTGAGTCAGGGCCTATTATTCCTACAGTAGCAGAGATTGGGCTAGAGTTCTGATAGGTGGAGCTCCCCACCCTAGAGTTATGGTTCTGACAGATAGGCATCCTCACCCTAGGGTTAGGATTCCCAGGGATAGGGGAGTTGGGGCTAGTGTTAGGGTTCCGACTGGTAGAGCTCCCCTTCCTAAGGTTCTGGTTCCTCTGGGTAGGGGAGTTCAGACTAGCATTAGGGTTCCTTGGGGTAGGGGAGTTGGGGCTATGTGTACTGTGCCTATGGGAAAGGGAGTTGAGACTTATGTTAGGATTCCTACGAGTAGGGCTCCACACCCTACGCTTAGAGTTCCTAGGGGGAGCAGAGTTGGGCCTAGGGTTACTCTTTCTAATAGTAGGGCTCAAGACCTTAGGGTTAGGGTTCCTATGGGTAGGGGACTTGAGCCTACAGTTATGGTTCCTTCAGGTAGGGCTCCACACCCTAGCACTAGGGTTCCTATGGGTATGGCCCCCCCCTTAGGGTTATGGTTCCTACAGGTAGGGGAGTTGGGGCTAGGATTAGGATAACAGTAGGGCGGGGAGCCCTACCCATGGGAACCCTAGGGCAGGAAGCCCTACCCATAGGAATCCTAACCCTAGCCTCAGGAACCCTATCCCTAGGAACCCTAACCATAGCCCCAAGTCCCCTACCCATAGGAACCTTAACCCTAGGGCCTGGATCCCTACCCATAGCAACCCTAATTCTAGGTGGGGAGCCCTACCCATGGAAACCCTAACCCTACAGTGGCGAGACCTACCAATGGGATCCCTAACCCTAGCCGCAAGTCCCCTACCCATAGGAACCCTAATCCGAGCCCCGGAAGGCCTACCTATAGGAACCCTAACCCTAGGGCGGGGAGCCCTATCCATAGGAACCCTAACCCTAGCCAAAAGACATTAAAAAAAAAATCACTGCACATAATACGAAAGGTGGCGCTGATTTTGGGTAATGGCACTGAGAATTTCAGGGATTTGTTTAATATTCAGTGTGGACATTCGTAAAACGTCAATGCGCATTTCAAAAATTTCACTGCACAAATGTGCATCACTGAACCTTCTTTTAGACCCTGTAACACTAGGTGGAATTAGAAAGGTTAAATCATTCAGTCAAGATAGGAATTTCCCGTCAGTCATAATAGTTCAAAAACAAAACAAACCACCCCACCAGCAGTCTGAAGAAGAGTCAAAGATGAGACCACAGGCTGGGCTATGACATTTAATCTAACCTAAGGAAAAGCAAATGGCTGGCATTATCACAGGGCAATGCTGCTCATTTCTATTTTCTCCAAAAATGAAATCAAAGAAAAAGGAACAATTAGATGGCAATGGTCCAGTTGTTAGGGCATTAGCCTAGGATTTTGGGGAGATAGGTACGTTCCCTGCTCTGCCACAAACTCTCCTGTGAGACCATGGGCAAGTCACTTAGCCTCTCTGTGCCTCACTTCCCCATCTGAAATAGGGACAATTGTACTGCCCTACCTCCGTGGGCTGTTGGGATGATAAATACATTAAAAACAACAAAGAGCTCGGCTGCAATGGTAAAGGGGCGTATAAACACCTAAAGTAGATTATAAAGTTGAAATGCAGATATCCTGGCTAGGAACTGACACTGGATGAGATCAGGAAAAGTTTTGATCCTGCTCCTGGCATTTTGCATCTGTTGACGTGTATCCCATGGTGGTTGTTGGCTTGCCATTTTCCAGCTCTTGGCGTGATTATTTTGATGAAATGCATTCATAAATCACAATCCCACTGGAGTCTAATTGACAGAAAGGAACAGAAGCGAACATGGAAAAAAGCAGCACTGCAGAGTGAGCTGAAGATATATGGGGCCTATTTACAAGCTCATATGAAAAATAGGGAAATAATGGCACTTAGTTTGTGAGGTATTTGAATTATGAGTCCATAAATCTTAAAATCTTGGCAAATGTGCTCCAAAATGACTTGGAAATATGAGAAATTTACTGCACACTAAACTCTATTTCCCCCCCTATGGAAAGGACAGGGCCTTCTCTCTCTTTTCCCTCTCGCTTGCCATTCATCACCCAGTGGAGGAAATTCACAAGCTCCAAAGCCCATGAGTAGAAATATGCTCTCTACTCCAAGTTTTACCCCTCAATCTACCCCCTATTTCAGCAAAAGCTGCTTGGCTGTCAGTCTGATTCACATGACAGGACAAATGTGAGAGCAAACAGATGGAAAGCAAAGAAATGTCCAATCCCAAAGAGGTACCAAGGAGGAGTGTTTTCGTACAGCGGTATTTATAAGTGCAGCAGGGCTGCTGCCAGCTGAGGGTTGAAGGGATATGTTCATGTTATTCAAGCTCGTCAAACTCATGGGAGTGAAAGGAAAACACTCCCTAGCATAACCCTATTTAGCCAGATGGAATGAGAGACAGCATTGGGATTTATTCAGAAACGGGAAGTTAGGGTAACAGGAACATTTCCTTGCTAAATCTTGGCTTTAGGGGTGTCATGGGTGAGCCGAGCCTCTAAGGGGAGATCAGGCCCAATCCTCCCTACCCTACTGTCCCTGGATTTCCTCCCAGATTGTGTGACAGAAGGATCATGCGATGACCAAGTTAAAAAAATAAAAAGCAGCTGGTAGCCCAGGTGGGTGAGAGACCAGATTGTTGTGGCTCTCTCTAGAGAGAGGTGGGAAACCAGGGGTGAGGCAAGTCCTGGAGGCATCACTCCATGAAGACAGCTGAAGAAGTAGCTGGGAAGGGCTGTGGGAAAGGGACTGAGTCCTACAAGAACCTGGAGAAGGGGGAAGCAAGTGAAGGGAAAAACTTGAGGCCACATAGCAATGTGAGCCCTTGAGGCCTGGCAATAACATCTTTTTTTTAGGGGCCCAAGGCTGGAGCTTCCAGGGAGGTAGAAGCCCCGCTTAATCATGGGAGTAGTTTGACTTCTATATTTGGGGCAGTCAGGCCAATGGGGCCACATGTGTGGGGGCAAATTCTGCACCTATCTGAGACTTGCAGTTCGGGGGGGGGGTAAGTGTCCCTCTTCCTCCCAGACTATGCCCACGTACCCACCCACTTTCCAAGTCCTGCCTCAATGAGGGTAGGATGAGGCTGGACCCTGGGGAAGGACTACTGAGCCCAAGGAGGATAAAAAAACCATTAAATTAGATTGGCACAGTAAGAGACAGTTTAGCCTGTGCAGGGCTGAAGGACTATTTTGTTTTGATCTGGACTCTCTCTTTCAGTTGCCATGGAAGGGGAGGACTTTATGGTTTGGCTAAAGAGCCAACCTACTCTACCAGAGGGACACTGAAGCATGAATTATCCCCCTGACATGTGGACACCCACTCACTAGACAGGAAACTGAAGCATAAATAATTACAGTACTGACAGATCAGATGACTGTAACACAAGGGAAACTGAGGCACAGTGAGGGGACAAGCATGGATGATACTTGATGCTGGACATGTAAGAACCCATTATAGGAGGATATAACTAAGTCAGGGTTTCTAAGAAGTTTCATTGTATATTCTTAGATGCCCCACCTATAAGTCCCCGATAAAGCTTCTTTCGACCTTATCTCCTCACTCATATTTCCCCAAATGCGCCATTCAAGCGTTATTATTCTTAACCCTTTTTCATTGGCCTTTCTCTTAATGCTGTGCAGATCGCATGCTACTGTTTTTTAATGAAGGAAATGTTCAGAACTTACTAAAGAAGAAAGTAGGGCCCAATCCTGCAAACTATTCATGCTGGGAACTCAGTTTGACTTCAAAAGGAAGGCCACACATGTAGGATGGGGACCTTAAAGAGGGACTTTCCCTTTTCACCCCGAAGCAAATATGGAGGCAGAATGCTCTTGGCAGGAATTCTGAGTTCTGATTCCTGCTCTGCTACTGACATCCTGTGTAACCTAGAATAAAGCATGCTCTGTCTCAACTTCCTCGTTTAAAAAAATTGAAGGAAGGATAATACTTATCTATTTCACAAGGTTGTTGACAGTCTGAATTCATTAATGTTTATAAAGCACTTCCAGGTTCTTGGATACAAGACATTACAGAAATGCAAAGTATTATTTATAATTAGAGGAAAAAAGCCCACATTAAAAGAAAGTGAATGTTGCAAAGTCACTTGTTCAAAAGTTAGGAAATGCCAGAATTAAGGTTGCCCGTGTCCCCTGTCCCATATGCCTTAAGAGTGTAAGTCACAATTTCACATTGGGCACTGAAATCACAAAACTGCCCCCAAACTGTGATCTTCTACATTTTTTTTTAAACTAAAATATCTACACCAAGCCTTTAATTTAAAAAAAAAATACTGTAGCTAGTCAATTTCAAGGACAGAATGAATTTTAAAAGAAAGGTCACTTGTAAAACATCATTCAATCCCTGAAATTGACTAACTTTATTTGTAAAATTCATTCCATGCAAAATCCGTAAAATATTTTGCCGTTTACAGTCATGAATTTTCTAAAATAAATAAATTGTGATTTACACAGGGCCCTAATTATGAGACAGTCTTTAATTACACAACAACATATTATTTTTTCAATAGGACCCCGGCCTCATTTAATGCACAGGATGGATGGTGGTCTTGGATGAAACAGGCTTATGCAGTAATGAGGCTGTTGCCTGTAGGATCCCTGCTTCATCTGTTGCAGAAGCTGAAAGGTGTGTAGTGAATGAGGCAGGGAACTGCAGGAAGAAAAAAAGATTGTCTCATGGTTGTCCCAGCTGAATGCTGCCTTGGAGAACTGGATTCTATCCCTGCCTCTACCACTGAGTTCCTATGTGATGCTGGACAAATCACTTCTACCAAAATGTTCATAGTTGGCCACTAGTTGTGTGTTCCTCATTTTCTGGGTGCCCAATGTGAGACACCTGGGGCCAGATTTGCAGAAGTGCTAGGCACTCACAACCATAAACAAAGTGCATGGGAGTTCTGCTATGAACATATAAAATGATATAAAATACTCTGGAAAAGCAGGAACTAAATGTTTCAAGTTTGGCATCCAAAACTAATAGACCTTTTTTGCCATTTTTGGCTTAGCTTTCTGTACCTCAGTTCTCCCACCTGTACAATGGGGATATCTCCTTACAGGGGTGTTGTGAAAGTGAATTCATTGTTTATAAAGCACTCAGATACTGTGAGGAGAGCACCATAGAAACAACCATCAGGAAATTAATATAGTTTTATATTCAATGCAGGGTTTGAATAGTGTATGGGAAATAAGTCTGGGACCATACACTGAATGAGGATGATAAAAAGAAATATTGAAAAGTTACCCATTCACTGAATGAGGCCAGGGTCATTTGGAAAAAAAAATAAAGTAGGTGATCATGTAATTGAAGACTGCATCATAACGCATACACCTAAGGGTATGGAATTAAGGTTTCATGAGCAACTTTAATTCTGGCATCTCCCGACTTTTTAGTCTTTGACTTTGCAACTTAGCAGAATTTTAATGTAGGGGTTTTTGGATGTAATAATATAAGGAAACTGACTTGCCAGGACCAGTATTTTATTGGGCTCTTTGTGCTGGAGGCACTCAAATTCCTTGACTAGGAGTCCCATAAGCGCATCTTCACCTTGTGGGTGCCCCCTCTTCTCTAGTTACAGTCTTACAGAGGGGTCCTCATCTCTAGCACACCCTACCAGACTTTCACTTGGGTGCGCCATGGACTTTCTAAGCATGCATCTTCTCCCCGCTTCCCCCTCAGGGTATTCTGTGGCTCACATCAAAGTCTAAACCCATTCCAGAGTAGCATGAACAAGTCCAAATAAAAGTCCAAACAAATCTTCAAAGTAAATATCCCTTCCACCCCTCTCAGGCTCTCTGGTTGGCTCTACCTCAGGACTTCCCCTGCAGAATCTATTCTAATCTAATCCTAAAGTGCTCTTCCTCCATCATTTTCTATCTGTTAGACCCAGGCCCAATCCCTCCAGAGTGAATTCTCGCTGCCAACTTATAAGGCCTAGCTCCACCTCCTCTTACCAGGAGGCAATTAGTTAATCATCCCCCAGGTGCAGAGTGTGACTAACTGGGGTTCTTTCCCTTTCCTTGCAGGTGATGGGGGTTAAGCCTCATCACAGATTCCTTAAAAATATTGAGGGGGGAAGTTGCAAAACTTTCCGGTTAAATAAACATATTAATTTTAATCAAAACAGGATCCCCTTCTGTCTTTGCTGGTGCTGATGTGAAGGCTCAGTTTCTGGCAGGGCTTGATTTCAGGCGCACGGCAGCTGCAAAGAAATCTGGGCAACCTCTTTTCATTAGATACCAAGAATAAGCTTTTCAGAGGAAGAATAAATCCTTTGTAAAGGGTTCAGGTAACACAAACTTAAAAAAACCCCACCCCTAACTGGTGCATTTCAAAAGTTGTTAAAAAAAATTAAATTACTCTTTAGAGATGCCAATGGATAAAAGTAAACTCTAGCACAGGGGTGGGCAAACTTTTTGGCCCAAGGGCCACATCTGGGTATGGAAATTGTATGTTAGGCCATGAATGCTCACAAAATTGGGGGCTGGGGTATGGGGGGCGTGAGGGCTCTGGGATGGGGCTGGGGATGAGGGCTTGGGATGCAGGAGGGTGATCTGGGCTGGGTTCAGAGTGGGAGGGGGATCAGGTTTGGGGCACAGGAGGGGACCAGGGGTGCAGGCTCTGGGCAGCGCTTACCTCAAGCAGCTCCCAAAAGCAGTGGCATGCCCCCCCCGCTCCTACGCAGAGGAGCGGCCACACAGCTCTGCATGCTGCCCCGTCCGCAGGTGCCGCCCCTGCAGCTCCCATTGGTTGCGGTTCCCGACCAATGGGAGCTTGGGGCGGGGGGCAGCGTGCAGAGCCCCTTGGCTGCCCCTATGCATAGGAGCTGGAGGGGGAACATGCCACTACTTCCGGGAGCTGTGCAGAGCGGGGCAAGCCCTGGACCCCGCTCCCCGGTGGGAGCTCAAGGGCCGGATTAAAACATCTGAAGGCCCAGATGCGGCCCCCGGGCCGTAGTCTACCCACCCCTGGTCTAGCAGTACCCATCCTGCTCAATCCTGATACACAAGTGGAAAACACCATCTGTGCACCTGCACTAATATTATGTACAATTATTGGTAACATCTGGTCTTTCAATTACATAATATATTTTTTTTAAATTAAAGTATACTGCTGCTGCTTCTCTCCATTCTTTCACCCTCCTCTCTTTTCTTCTGCTGTCTTGCATCTCTTACTGACTTCCAACATGTGTTCTTTTGTTCTCTCTCCCTCTGTCCCCTCTCATTCTTCTTCCCCCTTGGCTTTATGCTCTTTCCTTCATGTCCGCCCTACACCCCAATCTCCCACCTTCTTGTGTCCCATTCACTTTAATCTCCACCCCTCATCTCCCACATCTTACCCTACTATCCCAACAGCCCGCTTCACTCCTGCCCATCTCCCAACCCCCTCGAATCTGCCCTTTCTCCTTCCCTAGCTCTGTCCCCTTAGGTCAAGTTCTGGCCTCCCCCTTGAGAGAAAGCAAGGTTCTCTGGCAATAATTCATTCCCATGGTAACAGACTGGAATCACTTTCATTAGGACTTCACTGTACGATGGAGATGAAAAGAGATGGGAAGTAAGAGAGAATCCAACACGCAGCTCTTCAGTGACAGCACAGGACAGGCTTCTCAAATTTCTCAGGGTATGTCTACACTACGAGGGTAGTTCGATTTCACTTAAATCGAATATGTGGAATCGATATTACAAAGTCGAACTTGTGTGTCCACACTAAGGACAGTAATTCGACTGTGTGAGTCCACACTAACGGGGCAAGCATCGACATTGGAAGCGGTGCACTGTGGGCAGCTATCCCACAGTTCCCGCAGTCCCCGCTGCCCATTGGAATTCTGGGTCGAGCCGCCAATGCCTTCTGGGTAAAAAAATGTGTCGAGGGTGCTTTTGGGTAACTGTCGTCATCCGTCCGTCACTACCGCCCTCCCTCCCTCCCTCCATCCTTGAAAGCGCCGGCAGGAAATCAGTTCGCGCACTTTTCTGATCAGTGACAGCGCGGACGCCACAGCACTGCGAGCATGGATCCCGCTGCGACCATCGCTGCAGTTGTGGCCGTTCTCAACGCCTTGCAGCTTATCATACACCTTTCTCTGAGGCGGATGCAGAGAAATCAGGAGAGGAGGCTACGGCACCGCCATGAGGGCCTGAAGTCGGAGAGTATTACAGAGCTGTCCGAAACCACGAGACCCAGCGCCCAGGACATCACGGTGGTAATGGGTCATGTTGATGCTGTGGAAAGGCGATTCTGGGCCCGGGAAACAAGCACGGACTGGTGGGACCGCATAGTGCTGCAGGTCTGGGATGAATCCCAGTGGCTGCGAAACTTTCGCATGCGGAAGGGGACTTTCCTTGAACTTTGTGACTTGCTGTCCCCTGCCCTGAAGCGCAATGACGCCCGGATGCGAGCAGCCCTGACTGTCCAGAAGCGAGTGGCCATAGCCCTCTGGAAGCTTGCAACGCCGGACAGCTACCGGTCAGTCGTGAACCACTTTGGTGTGGGCAAATCTACCGTGGGGGTTGTTGTGATGCAAGTAGCCAATGCAATCGTTGAGCTACTGCTCTCAAAGGTAGTGACCCTGGGAAACGTGGAGGTCATCATAGATGGCTTCGCCGCGATGGGATTCCCAAACTGCGGTGGGGCTATAGATGGGACTCACATCCCTCTCCTGGGACCGGACCACCAGGCCAGCCAGTACATCAACCAAAAGGGCTACTTTTCAATGGTGCTGCAAGCACTGGTGGACCATAGGGGACGTTTTACCAACATCAACGTCGGATGGCCGGGCAAGGTTCATGACGCTCGCGTGTTCAGGAACTCTGGTCTGTTTAGACGGCTGCAGGAAGGTATTTACTTCCCGGACCACAAAATAACTCTTGGGGATGTGGAGATGCCTACAGTGATCCTCGGGGACCCAGCCTACCCGCTAATGCCCTGGCTCATGAAGCCCTATACTGGCGCCCTGGACACAGAAAAAGAACTGTTCAACTACCGGCTGAGCAAGTGCAGAATGGTGGTGGAGTGTGCTTTTGGCCGTCTCAAAGGGAGATGGAGAAGCTTACTGACTCGCTGTGATCTCAGCGAAACCAATATCCCCATTGTTATAGCAGCTTGCTGTGTGCTCCACAATCTCTGTGAGAGCAAGGGGGAGACCTTTATGGCGGGGTGGGAGGTTGAGGCAAATAGCCTGGCTTCTGATTACGCCCAGCCAGACAGCCGGGCGATTAGAAGATCCCAGCGAGACGCGCTGTGCATCCGGGAGGCTTTGAAAGCTAGGTTCCTCAGTGAGCAGGGTAACCTGTGACTATTAACTTTGTTTAAAGAGAAGCTGAACCTGCCCCCGTTTCTTTACCCAGTTTATGTTGACTATCCTCTCCAGCTACATACCCCCTTCACCCCCTTCCCAAAAAATAAAATCTGTTCTGTTTTGTTGTTAATGAACACCGTTGTCTTTATTACTGTTCTCGCGGGAATGTTTTAAACCGGGGACGCAGACTGTGGCGGGGGGCGGGTTTAGTGTTGTGATGCAAATGATGCTTCTAAACTCCCAGAATGACAGGCTCCGCACTGGTGGACTGGTTGTCTCAACGGAGCCTGCCAGCACTCCTGGGCGGGACTGCGTGTATGTGTCGGATATGTGACTTTCTGGCAGGGGGAGGAGGGTTACAGATCCCCTGCTGCGTGGCTCTGTGATCCAGGATAAGGACCGCTGCATAAGATCTGTAACTGCCCTCCCCCGCCACAAAGTCACAGAGCTCCCCCCCCCACAGAACATGAAAACCACCTCCCAGACTGAGCAGGGAAAGTAGTGACTGCACTGTGTATGTGTCCTGATGCTGGACCTGCCCCCGCCTCTGTACCCTGCTAAAGGTGACTGTCCTGTCCAATTACCAAGCCCCTTCCCCCCCTCCAGACAGACTCTCCTCCCAAAGAAAATCATGGAAACAGTAATTAACAGAAACGAATATTTTATTATGAACCACACATGAAACGAGGGGTGGTGAAACTTGGACGGGGGCTTGTGTGAGGCGGGTAGGAAAGGACTTTTGAAATTTTGGGGAATGAGAGCCTTCTAGTGCTAGAGCAGTCTGCAGGGGTGGAGTGAAAGTTTTCACGGCCCCTGCCGCCCCTCCGTGTTTGGACTTTGGGTGAGGGGGGTATGGGACTTGGTGGCGGGGCAGGGCGGTTAGAGAGAGACTGCAGCGGGGCTCTTTCCTCCTGCCTCCGGTCCTGCAGAACATCCACAAGGTGGCGGAGCGTGTCCGTTTGCTCCCTCATTAGTCCAAGCAGCGTTTGAGTCGCCTGCTGGTCTTCCTGCCGCCACCTCTCCTCACGTTCCATGTTTGCTCGGTGCATTTGTGACAAGTTTTCCCTCCACTGTGTCTGCTGGGCTGCCTGGGCTCGGGAGCATCCCATTAGTTCAGCAAACATGTCTTCCCGTGTCCTCTTCTTCCTCCGCCTAATCTGCGCTAGCCTCTGGGAGTGTGAGGCCAGGCTGAGTTGGGAGACAGTCGCAGATGTGGCTGTGGGAATTGGAAAAAGGGAGTGAATTCCTGAGACAGATAAATGTAGTTGTGAACAAAGAACATAGTCTTTCTCTGTGAACAAGACCATGCACTGCACCTATCACATGCGCACTGAGGACAAGGTTGAATTTTCGGCCCTCGCCTACAGTGCCTGCGGTCTTGCAGTGGCAATCTGAGAAGCGGGGCAGGACACCGGACTTTGTGTAGCTGGCAAACATGGTAAGCCGTAGACTTGAAAGCAATGCGAGTCTCTGCTGGCAGCAATCCTGCAAGCATGAACTCTGTCCCTGTCCCACCCCCTGGCAGCTGTAAACCGCGTGGCTGTAAACCGGCGGTTACAGTTCTGTAAAGGAACGGGCAAGCAGTCCCAATACTAACTTTCCCCTACCTAATTCAAAGCAGGGCGTCATGAGTGACATCACCCTGCTGAGGATCTCGGAGTGCCAGAGGGAAAGGATGCTTCGAGAAAGCATGCAGAAACCAGGGCCGTATGCCGCCATGCTCTGCAGGGCAATGATACCGGAGTACCTGATTGTGTCGTGGCGCGGAAACGTGTCCTACCACGGAGGGCCCAATAAGATCGCCCTACCCAGGAACCTGATGAACAGGCTGGAAAAGTACCTCCATGAGACCTACGAAGAGTTCTCCCATGAGGATTTCGCGTCTATCCCCGGCCATATTGACCGGATTTTGGAATAAGTGCACTGGGACTAAAGAGTGGAGCGTCTTGGGCAGCAGAATCATGAATAACCGGACATTGTTAAATTTTTTTTAAATAGTTGGGACTAAATAGTGAAGCGCCTAAGGCAGAGAAATCATGAGAAACCCTTTGTTAATATTATAAATATTCCAGTTCTGTTAAAAATAAATGTTTACATGTTTACAGCACTTACTGCTTGATCCTTCCCCTGAATTTGTGTCTGGGATAACGGCTGGGGAGGGTTGGTAGGGGATCTCTGTCAGGGTGATGAAGAGCTCCTGGCTGTCGGGGAAATCAGCGTTGTAAGCGCTGTCGACTGCCTCGTCCTCCTCATCTCCTTCCTCCTCTTCCCCGTCCGCTGAGGAACCGGCCGCGGACAATATCCCATCCTCAGAGTCCACGGTCAGTGGTGGGGTAGTGGTGGCGGCCGCACCTAGGATGGAATGCAGTGCCTCATAGAAACGGGATGTGTGGGGCTGGGATCCGGAGCGTCCGTTTGCCTCTTTGGTTTTTTGGTAGCCTTGTCTCAGCTCCTTGATTTTGACGCGGCACTGCGTTGCATCCTGGCTGTATCCTCTCTCTGCCATGGCTTTAGAGATCTTCTCATAGATCTTTGCATTCCGTCTTTTGGAGTGCAGCTCAGAAAGCACGGACTCATCTCCCCACACAGCGATGAGATCCAAGACTTCCCGATCAGTCCATGCTGGGGCCCTCTTTCTATTCTGGGATTGCACGGCCATCTCTGCTGGAGAGCTCTGCATCGTTGCCACTGCTGCTGAGCTCGCCACGATGTCCAAACAGGAAATGCGATTCAAACTGCCCAGACAGGAAAAGGAATTCAAATTTTCCCGGGGTGTGGCTGGTCAGAGCATCCGAGCTCGGACTGCTGTCCAGAGCGTCAACAGAGTGGTGCACTGTGGGATAGCTCCCGGAGCTATTAGCATCGATTTCCATCCACACCTACCCTAATTCGATATGGCCATGTCGAATTTAGCGCTACTCCCCTCGTTGGGGAGGATTACAGAAATTGAATTTAAGAGAGCTCTATGTCGAACTAAATAGCTTCGTGGTGTGGACGGGTGCAGGGTTAAGTCGATGTAACGGCGCTAAATTCGACATAAACGCCTAGTGTAGACCAGGCCTCAGACTCCAGCAAGATGAGCAGCAACTTCCTCATGAGCCTGTGGTGCTCCCTCTGTGTGATCTTTAGGGTCCCTTCCTCAATCAGTGCAGTTAGGAAGTCTGTATGGCTCTTAGCTGCTGGTGCTTTGAGGAGCTAAGCTGACCTGCAATTCTACCACTTTCTGCTTCTCGTTGGAGGAAAAAGGCGGAACTGGGACTTGGATGGCTGTTGCTGAAGAGACACATTTTGGGGTCTCTCACTTGCTTCCGGATGTTTTCTGCTCCACCTTTCAGTGAAATCATAATCAAACTGACGTCACAGTGTGTGGTCAGGAAGTGATTCTACTGTTGTAATACAGCCATTGCGATTTCGGGGCAGGCTTAACCAGCAACAGCTGGCCTCCCAGGGAAGAAAAGACCATTTGAAACACAAACAGTATTAGGAACTAGTAAACACAGTGAGAAATACTGAGGGGAAAATAACATCATGATCAGGGGGAGTGTCTCATAAATGTGTGCGTATTGTGATTTCAGTAAAGCTGGTGTAAATCCAGAATAACTCCTTTAGTTTCAGTCTTTCATTAAAGGACAGGAGTTACATTTGCAGGACTCAAATAACAGAATTCAAAGTATACTAGCAATCCAATCTGATGCAGCTAGCATTTTGAAAGGGCAATGCTAGGATCTGAGGCTAAGGGTATAAAGATAGATTTTAGCAGATCAGCTTCTCTGAAATGGCCCCATACAACCCACTAACTCAGTGGTTCTCAAACTTTTGTACTGGTGACCCCTTTCACATAGCAAGCCTCAGAGTGTGACCCCCACCTTATAAATTAAAACACTTTTAAATATATTTAACACCATTATAAATGCTGGCAGCAAAGCGGGGGTTGGGTTGGAGGCTGACAGCTCGCGACCCCCTGAGGAGTCCTGACTCCGGTTTGAGAACCCCTGGGGGTGGCTCAGTGAAATAAGCTTCAGGTTTTAAGACACTTAGGCTTTGTCTACACTGGCAAGTGAAAGACAAAACTTTTGTCATTCAGAGGTGTTTAATAAAAAAAAAAAAAAAAAAAAAAAAAAAAAAAACCCACACCTCCACCAAAGAAAGGCGAAAGTTTTCTTGACATCGGCAGGAGCGCTCCTGCCGACAACGCTAACGCTGCTCGTCGTGGGTGGAAGTTTTCTGTCAGCAGGAGAGCTATCTCTTGCCGACAAACAGCTGCTACACTGCGTGCCTTTTAGTGGCACGGCTGTAGCAGCACAGCCATGTCGCTAAAAGCTGTGTAGTGTAGACAAAGCCTTAGAGCTTGCCTACATGGGGACACCTGGGAAAGTTAATACAAATTAACTAAAGGTGTGAATTTGAAGTTACACCACTTAAATCCGCATTGCAATGGAACACCCTCATTTAGTCAGAATTAGAGTGGCCTTAATTTGGTTTAGTTTAGTTCACTTATAAAGTGAATAAAAATAAACTGAATTAAGGCCGTTTAATTCTGAATCGCAGTCTCCACACAGGGATTTAAATGGTTGAACTCAGTGGTTCTCAAGCTTTCGTACTGGTGACCCCTTTCACACAGCAAGCCTCTGAGTGTGACCCCCACCTTATAAATTAAAAACACCTTTAAATATATAATTTATATACCATTATAAATGCTGGAGGCAAAGCGGGGTTTGGGGTGGAGGCTGACAGCTCGCAACCCCCCCCCTTGTAATAACCTCGTGACCCCCTGAGGGGTCCCAACCCCCAGTTTGAGAACCCCTGCACTAACTTGAGTTACAATTTTTCCAAAAGTGACATTCAGACAACTATAGCATTTAGAGTGAAGAACATGGTGTCCTAAAACAATTTCCTCTGATTCCCTGAAGTGATGGAAGTTCATGGGACTGAAGGATAGAGTCCGGTTTGACAAATGAACCTGGTGACTTCAAAAAAAAAAAAAAAAAAGTATCAAAGTTCCTTATCTGGAGCTAGATATTGTTCTCTCTCATTGAGGTTAATGGGTCTTGTGACAACCTGGTCCCTCTGTGGTGAACAGTTGCTATATATATATATATATATATATATATATATATATACACACACACACATACACACACACTTGGTGATTATCATCCAATATTCACTCCTTGTCTCATTTAAACTTAATTTTAAAAGGTTTTAGCCTTTTCTCCCCAGGAGCTGGAAACCCAGAGATACACTCTAGTATGTGGTAATTATGATGTAGTGTTACTGTGAGAAGTGGAAGTCAGGTGTCTAAATAATTTAGTAGCACATATGAGACTTAGTCTTAGAGTTAGTGAATATAAAGTATCTTATTTATTATGCTAAGAACAAATATAAGCTAATATGGAACGTGAAGCATTAATTAAATAGTTTTATATACAGAAAACACATCTTTCCCTGGCTATACAAGTCTATTTTGAGCTTCTTAATTCTTTACAAATATACATACATATTGTGCCAACTCACCTTGCTAAGTAGTTACCGGGATGGCTTTTGGAATCCATCACTTTCTCTGAGGAATCTCTCCCCTCTAGAGCCCACCAATATCTACCAAAGTGGGAAACTGCTGGGGCTCAGGACACAAGCTGAGCTCTCTTCAGGTTCCATCTCACAGCTCTACTAACCCTTGTTAAGTTAGCCCACCTTTCCAGGTAAGTCCAGTCAGACCTTCTGACACTCTGTGACCAAGTGGGAATTTTTGTAATATTTTTGTGAATCCTATCCTCAATTTCCACTATGTGCTGCAGTGTTACCCAGGGAGTAGAAAGGGTTGTTTGCTCTCTGCATAGGCCCAGAAACTCAGGTGTGAATGGCTCTTAGCTGTCTGGGGCTCAGGGCCGGCTCTAGGATTTTTGCTGCCCCAAGCAAAAACAATTTTGGCCGCCCCCCCCCCATTTTTTAATTACCCCACCCCCGGCCCCGCCTCAACTCCGCCCCTTCCCCAAATCCCCAGCCCTGCCTCCTCCCCCCAGGCTCTCAAGCCTAGGAAGGAGGGAGGGGGAGAAGCGGCGCCCACGCCGCGGCCACTCGGAGTCTCCCCCTCCCTCCCAGGCTTGAGAGCCTGGGAGGGAGGGCGAGTAGCGGCGCGCGAGCGGCAGCAGCAGCGGAGGTGAGCTAGGGCGGCCGGGGCACATTTTTAGGGGCGGCATTCTGGCACCGGCCATGCCGCCCCTAAAAATGTGCCGCCCCAAGCACCAGCTTGTTTTGCTGGTGCCTAGAGCCGGCCCTGCTGGGGCTTGGGCCCTGTGTCAATGAAGTTTTTGAGAAGACAATGGCAAATCCAATCACCAGGACTTTGGTACCTAGCAACCAACAACCATGGCTAGTCAATCTTTTTGCAGGAAGCCAAGCAGTGTTTGCCTAGCTGGAGAACAAAGACTGTGGGGGGGGGGGGGGGGTGAGGTAGAAGCTAAGAGTTGGCTGCTGGAAGCAGTCAGGGACACACCTGAACTGGAACAAAAAGAGATCAGAGGGACAGGGCTTTGGGCTCTGTGCTGACCAGAATGGACTATGCTGCAACGTTCTTTTCCCTCTGCTAACCCAGGACTTCCTATGCTGTGTTCCAGTTGACTAATAAATCCTGCTGTTTGTCAAAGCTGTGTTAATGTTACAACAGATGCTGGCTGAGATGCATTGCTCCTTAAGATTGTACAAGTCTCCCTCGGGGGTCTGCCTCAGTGGGACTCGCTGAACGGAGCTCACAGTGTGAAGCAGGGGTGCTGAAGGACCAGACATTCAGCCTAAGGAGGTGGTGAAGCTCTGTGGCTTACCTGGAGGAAGAGTGAGACCTATAGGGGGTCCTCCCAGAGGCTGTTCCAAACCTGGGGTCATAGCACCGGTTCTGTGGATCCATGATACCCTCCAACTCCTTGTTCCCCAAAGGATTGGTGCTGTGACCCAGCTTTGAAACAGCCTCTAGGACAGTGGTCTCCAACCTTTTTACACCCAAGATCACTTTTGAATTTAAGGGAAACCCAGGATCTACCTCGCCTCTTCTGCGAGGCCCCGCCCCTTCCCCAAAGCCACACTCTCTCCATCACTCGCTCTCCCCCACCCTCACTCACTTTCACCAGGGGTAGAGGGTTGGGGTTTGGGAGGGGGTTGTGGGCTCTGGGCTGGGGGTTCACAGTGTGGGAGGGGGCTCTGGGCTGAGCCTGGGGCAGGGGGTTAGGTTGCAGGAGGTGGTGAGGGGTGCAAGCTCTGGGACAGAGTTTGGGTGCAGGAGGGGGCTCCTGGCTGGGGCAGAGTGTTGGAGTGCAGGAGGGGGTACAGGGTGCTGGCTCTGGGAAGGGGCTTAGGGCTGGGGCTTGGGGTACAGGAGGGGGTTCAGGGTGCTGGCTCCAGGAGAGGGCTCACGGCTGCAGGTTGGGGTGTGACCTCTCGCTGGGCAGCACTTACCTCCAGCAGCTCCCGGTTGGTGGTGGAGCATGGCTGTTGCTAAGGCAGGCTCCCTGTCTACCCCGGCCCCACGCCGCTACTGGAAGGGGCCAACACATCCCTGCAGCCCCTGGGGGACCTGTGGCTCCGTGCGCTGCCCCTCTCTGCAGGCACTGCCCCTGCAGCTCCCATTGGCCACAGCTCCCTGTTCCCAGCCAATGGGAGCTGCGGGGGCAGCGCTTGCAGGCA
This sequence comes from Terrapene triunguis, assembly GCF_002925995.2. NCBI lineage: Eukaryota > Metazoa > Chordata > Testudines > Emydidae > Terrapene > Terrapene triunguis. The sequence goes on along the minus strand of NW_020664598.1, from coordinate 6,537,739 downwards.
GGAGCAGCTGGCGGAGGGAGACCTCTGCCCCCACACCCCCAGGGCCATGCTGGCTGCTTCTGGGAGCAGTGTAGGGCTGGGGCAGGAAGGGAGCCTGCCTTGGCAGCAGCACCGCTGTGCCGCCAGAGATCGCAATCGACAGGGAAATCCTCTAGGATCGACCAGTCGACCACGATCGACTGGTTGGTGACCACTGCTCTAGGAGAACCCATTCAGTGAGCCAGACCCCCTAGTGGCCTCACTCTTCCTCCAGAGTAAGCCACATGGCTTCACTGCCTCCTTAGGCTGGACCTTTGGTCCTTCAGCATCCCTGCTTCACACGTGAGCTCCGTTCAGTAAGTCTCACTGAGGCAGACCCCAAGGGAGACGTGTAAAATCTTAGGACGTAATGCACCTCTGCCAGCATCTGCAGTGATATTCACACAGCATTTTCAAAACAGAAGGGTTTATTAGTCAACTGGAACGCAGCACAGAAAGTCCTTGGTTAGCATAGAGAGAAGAAAGTTACAAGGTGGTCCATTCTGGTTAGCCTAGAGCCCCAGCCAAGCATTGTCCCCCCTTGGCTCCTGCTCTGTCCCTCTGTGTCCTCTTTGTTCAAATTCCTGGGCCAGCCCCATCTGGCCCCTCCTCAGTCCTTTGCTGTCTAGCTGGTCAAACACAGCTGGCTTCCTGCAGAGGGCTGGACCATCCATGGTCATTAGTTGCTAGGTACCAAATGTCTCAGTGACTGCATTTGCCATTGTCTTCCCAAACTCTCCATTGATCTGGACCCAAAACCTGAGACAGCTAGGCATCAGTCACACCTGTATCTCTGGGCCTCTGCAGAGAGTAAACAGCCCTTTCCCACCGCCTAGTTAACAATGCAGCATATAGGGGAAACTGAGACACATGGTATTCATGCAACATATCAGAGAAAATTCCCACTCTGTCACACCCTGTAAGTGCCCTGCCACAATTCCCAGATCTGCCTCTCTGGAGATTCACACTCCAACCCCCCATGAGGCTCCACCCCATCAGGTGATGTCACTGCTAGTAATGTCAGCAGTTTTTTCACAGGGGTTTTCCTGCAGACTCCGAAGCAGGATTTGGACAGGGGTAAAATGTCCATTAGGAATCAGCACAGAGACAGGCCAGTCAGGATATGCAGACTTTATCCACCCTTAAAACTGCCACCTACAGAAATCTCCTTTTCTTCTATTCCAAACTAAGTAAAGTTGCTGTCACATGCACACAGTACTGTAGCTTTGCTGCAAGCCAATGCAATTTTCCTTGGGCTCAACTTTATGCAGACAAGATTGGCTCATTCAGCTCTAGATCTAGAAGAGAAGGCTCAGTCTCTCAGCTTATACTGTGAGAAAGCCTTGATATAAAATAATATACAACATTCAGTGGTATAATTATACCATTTACAATGTGCATTTTCCATTTATTTCTAACATTTCTTTTTTAAAAGGGTCTCTTTTCCATTTATTATTTATTGTAGGGGGATGGCTCCCCAGTGTTAAATTTCAAGAACTTCTTTCTCCAAAAGCTGAAATTGTTTCCTTTCCCGTGAGGTAGACTTTGAAAGAGTGACAGAATTGTATTTCCAAAAAATACAGGTGTTGCCAAGTCTGCCTTTGTCACTTTCACTCATGCTATTTGGCTATATAGGTTTTAGTTAGCTACAGAGGGCCAAAGGCAATTCAGTTCAGATAGGTGGATTCAGTTTAACAGTAGCTTTCACTTGTCACTGTCTAATTACCAATACTTCTCCAGCCTTCACTTTGTGCATGTCCTGTCTCCATGTCACTCTGTGTAGAGAGATCTCTAGCAGTATCTATCCCAAAGCTTGTTAGCAACCAGTAATCAGGAAGAACTGTTCCACAGCGGCAGAGATCCTCAAAAGATATTTAGGCACCAAACTCTGATTGAAATCAATACCTAATACCTTTGAGGATCTAGACCAGGGGTCGGCAACGTTCGGCACGCGGCTCACCAGGGTAAGCACCCTGGCGGGCCGGGCCAGTTTTATTTACCTGCTGATGCGGCAGGTTCGGCCAATCGCCGGGCCAAAAACAAAACAACCCTCGAGCGCCGTCCTGCCGAACCAAAAAAAAAAAATAATAATAATAAACAACGCCAAGCGCCCCCCGCCACCCCAAGATTGGCAACCCCTTACAAGGTGCCGCCCCAAGCACGTGCTTGGTCGGCTGGTGCCTGGAGCCAGCCCTGATTCTAATAATCCATGTCTAAAGAAACAACCCTCTGTTAGGCAGCCCTTTGTAATCCATTAGTATCTCATATGTTTACTGCTCACCAAGGGAAGGAACCCACATCAGCAACATTTTGGAATTTGCAGTAGCACCATTTCTGAAATGGATACATCACAACCAGTGGAAGAATTTGATCCCAGAGCTGGCGCATCAGCTCCCCGTCCCTGGTCTCAGCATCTCCTGCCCACCGGCAGCTCCACTGATCAGCGCTTCCCTCTCCCTCCCGATCAGCTGTTTCTTGGCATGCAGGAGGCTGAGGGGGGGGGAAAGAGAGTGAGGGCATGGCAGGCTCAGGGGAGGGCGTGGGAAGAGGTGGAGTGGGGGTAGGGCATGTGGCAGAGCCAGGGGTTGAGCAGTGAGCACCCCCCGGCACATTGGAAAGTTGGTGCCTGTAGCTCCAACCCCGGAGTCGGTCCCTATACAAGGAGCTGCATATTAACTTCTGGGTGCACATTTTTCCACTCACATTTAATGGTAGATGCCAAATTGTGCTCACACTACTGAAGGCCAGACTGAGACCTCACTAAGAGTCAAAACCAGTTCCTTGGCTGTTGAGGATAAAACCTTGCCCCCCACTCCCACCCCTAAGTGAGTCAAGCCATCTTAAACTAACTCTCTCTCCTTAAGCACTTCTGAGTTCAAGAGACGAGGATTTCAATCCTTTTAACCACCTCTAAATCCCTTTTTTAAAAGTACTGGATTGACAAACCTGGAGCTTCACCCTGTATCTCCAAGGGTACTGCACAAACAACAGCATCGCAAGTTCGTCTGAACATCCTCTTCCCATAAATGTTCCTTTTCCCTAATGTGAGAAGATTAGGTCATACATTTTCAAGGGTGACTAGTCATTTTGAGTGCCCAACTTGAGACATCTTTAAAGGAACCCGATTTTCAGAAAGTGCTGAGCTCCTACTCTCTGAGAATCATGCTCCTTTGGGTTCAAGGTAGGGATAACTGGGTGAAATTGTATGGCCTGTGTTATCTAATCTGACCTGCTGTATAATCTTAGGGTCCCTTCTGGCCCTAAAAAACCAAAACTATGATTTCATGCTCCAATTTGGGCACCAAAAATCACTAGTCCTTTTGAGAATGTAGGCCCACAACTTTATGGGCACCACAAGCAATCAGTCCTTGGCCTCTTCATTAAGACCCAAGCCCTTCTCGTGACTAAAGTCTCTAGGTCAACCATATCACAATGACAGTGAGTCTGACCTTTTACTCTCCCAGTGTTTCTGAGGCATCCTCAGAGATTTTCTCCATCTGATCTAGACTTTCACTGTGTTTTGGGTTTTTAAAGCACTGGCAACTGCTATCAGGGATCCAGGAGAGTGACTGACATTTTCTGATGGCAGAGCACAAAAAAACTATAATTAATCATAAGTGTTTTTTTCCTCCCACCCCTCCCCCCCATTCATTCTCTCTCACACAATACAGGAGACAATAAAAATTTTAAGTGGGTGGCACTTTCCATTGCCCAGAACTCAGTAACCCAGCAGCAAGGAGGAGGCAGACAAGGTTTCAGATTTAAAAAATAAAAATCACTGTAGCAATTATTTCCATAGCAGAAGTGCTTCCTTATCCTGAGGGAACATCTGTTTTCAAAGTATATTACCATCACTGTGTCAGTGACCATTCAGGGTATGGTATTTGGACATCAGCCTCTCAAGATCTACATGATTTACCATCTTGTGGGGTTTTTTGTATGCTGGACCTGTGCAGGTAATGGTCCTGTATGGCTGTTAAATCACAACGAGCAGGCTGCTGGCTCCAGTGCAACATTATTAAGAAGGGAGACCTTAGGAACCATAACAAAAGAGGTAGATAATAAGACAGAAAATATCATAATACCACTGTATAAATCCATGGTACGCTCACATCTGGAATACTGTGTGCAGTGCCAGTTGTCCCATCTCAAAAAAATCTATCAGAATTGGAAAAAGGTACAGAGAAGAAAAGGATTAGGGGTATGGAACAGCTTCCATACGAGGAGACATTAAAAAGACTGGGACTGTTCAGTTTAGAAAAGAGACAACTAAGGGGGGACATGATAGAGGTCTATAAAATCATGAGTGGTGTGAAGAGAGTGAATAGGGAAGTGTTATTTACCCCTTCACAGGACAAGAATGAGGGGTCACCTGATGTATTTAATAGTCAGCATGATTAAAAGAAATAAAAGGAAATACTTTGTAGCCAATTACTTTATTTTATCATTCATTTATTGTGTGCTGTTACACTTCTATAATCCTAAATTTGATTAGTAGTTAGAAGGGACAAGTATGTATTAGGTATCTAAGTGAGTAGGGCTGAAACGCACCCTTACAGGCTGAGGCCTGCAAATTGTTAGCTTAGCCTCATTAGGCCTTAGAGTTAAGAAATACTTGACATCAGTAAGTGACCGAAGAATAACCCAATGCCTGAAGATTATGGGAAAAGAAGTGCCAAGGGGTGGTATTGCAAAAGATTAGCCATAGGATCACAAAATGCCCTAGAGGTACATTTTTTCTAACACGTGCCTTAACCACAGGATTCAGGTGGTGCTTCAATGCTAATGAGAGTAAAAGAAACCATACACAATCTATGGAATATGGGGTACACCAATAATCTATGTACCAATTGTGACACTATGTCATTTAATAAGGGATTGTTGGTAGATGGTTTTCTTTCTGCTTCTGTCAATCTGAGACAAAACCTGAGGGGTAGGATCAAATGATCCTTCCCCTAAACATTTGGGGCCATATTCTCTGTTGGCATAACTTCATCGTCTTCAGTGGAGTTACATCAACAAAGAATATGTCCCACTGTCCCTATCCCCAAAAAGAAACTTTACTGCTCTCATTCCATTACCTCTCTTTTAATACAATGGGATTGGCTAAATTTATCATGCAGAACATAAGAACAGCCACTCAATCACACCAATGGTCCATCTAGCCCAGTATCCTGTCTCTGACAGCGGCCAGTGCCAGATACTTTGGAGAGAATGAACAGAATAGGGCAATTTATCAAGTGATCCATCATTAGTCTTCCAGTCCCAGCTTTTGGTGGTCAGAGGTTTAGGGACACGAGAGCATGGAGTTGTGTCCCTAACCATCTTGACTAATTGCCATTGATGGACCTACCCTCCATGAACTTATCTAATTCTGTTTTGAACCCAGTTATACTTTTGGCCTTCACAACATCCCCTGGCAAGGAGTGTCACAGGTTTACTGCGTTGCGTGAAGAAGTATTTCTTCTTGTTTGTTTTAAACCTGCTGACTATTAATGACATCAGTTGATCCCTTGTTCTTATGTTCTGTGAAGGGGTAAAGTACTATTCCCTATTCATTTTCTCCACACCATTCATGATTGTATAGACCTCTACCACAACCCCCCTTAGTTGTCCCCTTTCTAAGCTGAACAGTCCCAGTCTTTTTAGCCTCTACTCATATGGAAGCCATTCCATACCCCTTTTGTGCACCTTTATCAATTCTAATAGATCATTTTTTGAGATGGGAGGACCAGAACTGAATGCAGTATTCCAAGTCTGGGCTTACCATGGCTTTATATAGTGGCATTATATTTTCTGTTTTATTATCTATCCCTTTCCTAATGTTGTTAGCTTTTTTGACTGCTGCTGCACACTGAGAGGTTGTTTTCAGAGAACTATCCAGAGTGACTCCAAGATCTCTTTCTTGAGTGGTGTTGTGGAAAATTAACCACTCGTCGTGTTTGAATCAGAAAACGCCTGAGGCTCCTTTATTTTATGCGAGCATATATGCAAGGAGAGTCAGCATAGCCCCATGCAAGGTGGCAAGCTGCTCTGCCCTCTTTAAACTTTAACCAGCTTATAAAGGTTAAAACCACAGACAAATTACACATACTTCCATATTAATTACCTTATTTGGAATACACTGCAAAATCAATACAGGCCAAAAGCAAAAACAAGCGTCTCCCCCTCTAGGCCCCTCCTGTTACTCACTGTCTGTTCTTTTGCGGTCAGCGACCTTTCTAACACAACTGTTGCAGTTATATATTTCATAAGCCTGGAAAATTACAAATTGTACTGCTTGGGGACTTTTCCACTTTTCCTTCTACCCCTTGACACACAGAAGCAAGCAGGATCTTTGTTTAAGGCCTGCAAGTAAGCTTGACCAAACTCAGGGCCTTGACTGAAGTGTACCCTGCTAAATTTTCCCTCACAGTGGTAACAGCTAATCTAGACCCCATCATTTTGTATGTATAGTTGGGATTATGTTATCCAATGTGCATTACTTTGCATTTATCAACATTGAATTTCATCTGCCATTTTGCCACCCAGACACCCAGTTTTGTGAGATCCCTTTGCAACTCTTCGCAGTCTGCCTGGGACTTAACTATGTTGAGCAATTTTGTATCATCTGCAAATTTTGCCACCTCACTGTTTATACCTTTTTCCAGATCATTTATGAATATGTTGAATAGGACTTAACTATCCTGAGTTCTTTTGTATTGTGTGCATGTCTGTCTCAGCTCAGGGACCCTGTTTATTGTAACTCTCTCCCCTAGATGTCCCTCAGATTCCCTTGCTGGCTGTGTGTTTAGAGCTTGGAGGAAGATATTTGACTAGAAATCTTGGAGAATTTTTACCTTCCTTTCATCCCTAGTTCTTCCTCCTGGATTTTCTCTTCTTTATCTAGTTTTATTGCCTAATTGTAAATAAGTGGGGATGGAGGATATGCCAGCTTGGGTTTAAATTTTGCTTTAAGTTCTTTTGTACAGTGTCCCACATACTGTGTTAGGAGATGAGCACTGTGACTAAAGTATAATAAATAAATAATGGTTGGATCTAATGAGAGCTGTGTTTATAGCTACTATCATCTCCCTCTGGTGGCTAGTTAGTTCTCCAGCTACAGATGTCTGAAATGTTTCAATGGTAACAGCTTGGAAATAAACTAAGACAACGGAAGCAGTAGCAGGGGGAGTTGAGTTCCACTTATAATGTAGCTCATGTATACAGGGCTGCAGGCTGTACGCTTCCCTTCTCTCTTCCTGCTCAGGCTTCAGCTCAGTCAGAAGATCACATGCAACCTTGCGCCAAACCAGCACAATACCTTCGGAGGTGGGGAAAATCGCAAAAGAAAAAGTCAAACAAACCACACGCAAGACAAACCATGTGGTCCTGCACTAAGAAACCTAGATCTCCTGATGCCCAGGTTAGTGCATTTCCTGATTCTGCCACACATTTCCTGTGTGACCCTGGGCAAGTCAGTTAGCCTCCCTGCCTCAGTCCCCCAACTGTATAAGTGGGTTAATTCTTCCTTCCATTCATCTGGTTTGTGTATTCAAATTACAAACTCTTTACAGCAGGGGCTGTCTCTTGCAAGGCAAGTTGCATGTTAACACATTAGTTAGTCATGCTGCATCCTCAGAGGGAAGCCTGCGGTTCATCTTAGCTAGTAAATGTTAGTTCTAATACAGCTTCCCCTGTCTACATTCAGGTTCTAAAATGCATTGGTTAAAACATGTTAGTTCACACACATCTTACCCTAGTGTGGACAGGCTCAGAGACAACCCATGCCTGCCAATAGTGGGGGAGGGGCAGAGTGAGGGACATCAGCTTCAGCAGTGTTACTGAGAATGCTCAGCCATGTGACCATGCTCAGTACAAGCAAAGCAGCAAATCTGGGGGGACACGTGAACCCACATGCGTCGCCTCTGGACAGACTGTGACTGTACAGTGTCTAGCACCATGTGACCCTGCAGTTGCTAATAAAATACAAATATATATACACACACCACAAAAAGACAAATGTTAAAATACACAAATGAGGGGAAAATACGTTTAAAACAAAATTTCAAACTCCAGAAGAGAGACAGGTGACAGAGGGAAAGGCGAGCTCTCCTCATCCCCTGGCCCAGCTACCACCAAGGGACACAGGAGAATAGGCTGCTGTGCCTTCCTCACATACCCCCAGTTCAGCTAAATCTATTACAAGGCGTGGGAGAGGGGTGGTTCCAGCAAAAAAAAAAAAAAAAAAAAAAAAAAGGCATTGAAAGCACTGCCCTAGCGTCTATTGCCTACATGCTCATGCACACTTGAGCAAGTCTGAAACGTAAGCCAGCAGAGGGCAGCAACAGCACACATATGTGCTAGCTAGTTTACAAATGCAGCTGGGGATGGACCCGTTTGCTCTCTTCTGAGAAATAGAGACTGTTACACAATCTAGAGATGCTCTCTCCCTTCCTGGGATCTTGAGGAGTCAGCCCCTGGCGCCTAATTCTCGACTCACTTCTGCTGATGTAATTCAGGAGTAACACCACTGAATACCTGGAGGTGTGAGAGGAGAATCAGGCACTTGGTATTGTCTTGCAAGCCTCCTAGATGAGAGGAGCTTAAGGGCAGAGGGGTTGGTTTGGTTCTATAGGAAATTCCATTCAGTTCTCGCCAGCTGAAGGACAATCCCTGCAATTCAGGGCCTAGCTGGGGCAGGGGAGTGGGATCTGGCAAACGAGTCAGAGCAGGGCCAGAAAACCCTGTAACACAGACATAACTTTATTATTAATTATTATTATTTTGGCACACCTAAAATTTATAACTTGTGCAGTGGATTTTTCTGAAACCGCATATGTGACGTCTGAGTTACTGTCAAAATAAATCTCTCTCGTGAAGGGCTCAAAAATTAAACATAGCCAAGACTAAGTAGGACATACAGAGAGAGAGACAATCCCTAAGCAGACGATTCAACACAAGGGACCCTAGTCCACAATTGCATTGTGTCCAGACCACAAAGAAGCCACGTGCCTCCCTCAGAATACCTTCAGTGAGGGGGAATGGGGGGGGGCACAGAGCTGGGTCTATACTCCTACATGCAGGAGCCTCAATAGAGAGAGGTGTCTGGTATGGATTTGGGGAGGGAGGGGTGTGGCTGGTCTGGTCTTATACCATGATTATTCTGCAGCTGCCATAAGGCCTATCGGGGTGGAGGGTCCATACAGCCAGGGGTGTGTGTGCAAACCAGCCCTTAGCAGCATCAGGATAAGTGTATGTAAATGTGCAAGCTCCCTCCCATCTGTCCTTGTACTGGCACAGGGCTGAATTACCTCTGAAGAGAGTCTGATAAAACAGAAACCGTGTTTCAAATACCGCTCGGCAGCCCTTACCTGAGAGTTCTCTCTCCACACTGGAAAGTGGGCAGCTGGCAACAACATGCAGGTAGCCGCTCAAAGAGTTAACAGCTGGGGGAGGGGTCTCTCTGCTGGATCCCTTTTGAATTATTGTTAAAAAAGCACTGCCCCTTGCTGAGCCAGTATGAGCCTTTGTGTTCCCCGGCTTGCACCACAACACAACAGGTACAAAGTGCTACATTCATGTCTGTGAGGACAAACACATTAATCACAGCAGGGATGAATTTGCCCCAATGAGTTTTTCCCTGCCTAGTTATTTAAAGTGCATAATGAGGTTTGTAGTTTGCAGATTCTTCTGGCTTCAACTGCTCTATGTAAAGCCACCTCATAATGGAAAAATACAACGACAACTGCTAAAAGCGACATTAAAATAAGATTCAATCTTCAAGGAGGAATGGAAGGTTTAATTTGGGGCATGAGAATGGACAGAGATTTTAAAAAGGGGCTGCTGTTTATTCTGCAATGGCATTTCTAGCTCTTGAGTGCAATCTGTGTTAGATGCAGCTGGGCACTGGCCCGCTGTGTGGAAAGGCTTACTCCTTGATTAAAGTCATGTGGGAACCAAGCTGAGTGATAAATGTTAGCAGAGAGTACCTATCATTTGCTCTCTTTTAGTTAAGAGCTCTCCCTTTGAGGATTCAGTTTGCTAGTGACAGCTTTGGAAGATGTCTGTGTAAAACTGAATGCTCCCAGTTTTATGGGAACTAAAGAATGAAACTTCTTGAGTTATGTGTGATATCTTTGGGAGCTCTATTCCTCAACACTGAAGTTTCTAGAGATCTCCTTAATGCTGGAACAAGGGAAAACTAATAAAGACATGCACTATTTGGCTGGCTTTGAGTTTTGAAATTGCTTCTGGGGCCTGTGCTCTGTAAGGAGAAACTCTAGGTCTGACAAATGAAATGAAATTGGTCTGAATGTAGTTCCTAAAGTGAGACTTCTTTTGACTAAACTATCTTGACTTTTGGTTCAGTGTTATAGCCAAATGCTCTGCATATAGGGTCAAATACTCTACCCATTGCCCAGCCCAAGCAGATAGGTGCATGCACAGGAGAAAGGGAGGGAAGGAATCCTTCACCCAAGACTGCAGAAGCTATGTCAGCACAATAGCTGACGTGAATTGCAAGTTCTCTCCTTAAGAGTTAGTGTGGGGGTTCCTGTTCCTGGGCTAGGGGGCTCTGTAGGAAGTGTGCATTCATTACTGCTGGGGGAATTTTGCGCCACTGTGCATGCACAGAATTCATGTCCCCCGCAGATTTCTTTGCTTCCCTGCAGAAAAATGACTTTCTGCCAGGGAAGCAAAGGGAAGCTGCAAGAGCAGTTATACACCACTCCCTACCTGCACAGGTACATCATTTCAGGCACTCAGAGCAGCCGGTGAAGAGATAAAATCACCACGGAACTGGGGACACCCCAGCCAGTGGCTCCTACCCTCAGCCAGGATCAGCTGCTAGTCCCGGCTGGGCTGGAGGCAGGGGAGGACAGGATTTCCTCTTCCCCTGCAAGGAGTGGCTGGGGCTGTGTCAGAACCTCCCCCAGCTACAGGAAGTTCAGCATCCTCTCCTGCTTCCTGTCCCCATTGCTTCTCAGCTGTGGGGGGAGGGGTCACTGTATGGGGAGCTGCTCCCCCATCTGCCCAACCCCTGTGCATCTGGACCTCCCATACCCAGACAACCCTGCCAAGCCTCACCCCATACACCCAGTATCCCCCTAGCCCTCCATACCTGAACCCCACCCCACTGAACCTCAATCCCTGCACCCAGACCCCCTGCCTCTGGATCCCCCTGCACCCAGACCACCCCCCACTGAGCTCCCTGTCCTCAACCCCCCACCCTGACAATCCCCACTCCCCTGCACCTCCCTGAGCCCCCACATCCAGGTCTCCATGCCACTGACCCCTATCTAGCTGCACCTAGACCCCCATCCCACCAAACCCCACTTCCCCAGCACCCAGACCCCCTTACTAAAACCCCCACACCTAGACCCCTCTGCTGAGCCCCAACCACTTTCACCTGGAAGCCCCTGCAGAGGCCCATTGCCCCTACACCTGGAACCCCCACAACGGGCCTCTGTGCATCCAGATCCCCCCACACCTAGACCCACCCCCCACTGAGCTGCCTGCACTCAGATTGTCCCACACAGAATCCTCTCACCCTACGCCTGGATCCCCCCACACTGAGCCCCCCACACTTGGATCCTGCCTGGTTGAGCCTGCCTGCCCCACACCTGGTGCACCTGGCACAGAGAGGCAGGGCCCCAGGGTGTTTCTGGGGTAGGCCCATGGCTTGTGCTGTGTCAGGGTCGGGTCCATGTCCTGGAGCTGGGGAATCTGCAGGGTGATCTCCCACCTTTGTACAACCAGTGGCCTGTGCTCCCCCACTGCCATGCTGGAGCCTCTGCATTTATTTATTGACAAATAAAACTTGCAGAAGTTTGCAGAATTTTAAAATATTGTGTGCAGAATTTTTATTTTTTTTGCTGCAGAATGCCCTCGGGAGTAATTCATGTGGTCAATTTTACAGACAGAAAGCTAAAGTAAGGCCGGGGTTTGTTGTGCAGCTGTTTTTAGGAAGCAGCTTGTTTCCTCTCTCTCTGTTTTTTTTTTTTTTGGTTCTTGTGAATTGAATTTCATTTGCAACTCTAAGAACTAAAGTAGTGTTTTGTTGCAACCTCTCAGCAAGAGTGTTTATATTTTTATCTAATTTCTCTGTGTGTACTCTGTGACCATAACACATCATAATGCAGCCCTCCCACTGCAGGTAGGCACTATAGGATCCTCTAGTCCCGAACCCATCCCATCTCCACCCTTCCCCTATTATTGTGTAGTGCCTCAAGATTCTTTTGTGCAGCAGAACCACACCTTTTCCACTGTGTGGGTAGCATCCACGCCCATGGAGGAAGGGGCAGGATTTATGTCTCAAACTAGCTGAGCTGATGCTGAGGAAAATGAAAACCTATTACCCATCCCCCACCTCACCCTGCTGTGTGCGTGTGCACACACACACAATCCTGCCATGGGTTGTTGAAAACCTAACCATCTTAATTGATATGTTTGCTCTGGTCCCCCCAACTTGTCCATTCACCCCACGGGGTGCACTCCTTACTTTGGGAAATGCTATCTTAAGCAGAGAAGTAGTTAGCAGAGATTAAACCTATTGCATTACCACTGTCATATGTATATATATAGAATGCTAACAGTGTTCTGGGTACTTTACAGATGTGTGAAGCACTTGCTGTCTTAAATGTTTACAGTCTGATTTTCTGGACATTTCTAAGTTTCTTATGCCTTCCCAATGGTTTATATAGGCAACCACTATAGACTGTCTAAATTTTACATGTATTCTCTGAATTATTGTACAATCAGTGAGCTGTGGCATGAAAACAGCTCTCGTCTTGAGTACTATACCATGATGTTGGCTCAAGAGATTCCATCCAAATCCTTGGAGCTGAATAGAGGAACAAAAGTTGCTTGTTTTCTCCACCTCCACCCGACCTTATTAAGATTCTTGTTTGTAATAGTATCTCATCCATTCAAGCTATTAGCTAACAAATAGATTAAACACATAAGGCTAGGGAAGTGCATGTGTTTCATTTCACCTCAGGCCAAATTTTTCAAATAAAGGCCTGAATTTGCAGTTTTTACACTGGCTGATGATGTCTGTGGGAGTTTTGCCTCCGAAAGGACTACAGGATCAGCCTTAAAATCCGTAAGAAGGGATTTTACACCATCCAAACTTGCCTCTCACACTTCTGCTCCCCAAGATTTCCACAAGCCTATTTGTCTACCATAGACATTGGGAAGGGAACAAGGGCTTGTGTTACTCTAGCTAGTGTGCATTTTGAGACCACCACCAAGGACAACAAAGGGTGCAGCTGGTGGGCTACTTGTGGAAGGTACCATGATGAGGCAGTTCTCAAGAAGAAATATTTGTGAGCACCTCTTTGAAAGAAGAAACCAAGGACTTGCTGTAGGAAGTCAGATGGCTGGTACTTTTTCCTGGTGTGTGGCGACGACACAGGAAAGGAAATAGAACACCAGGTTTTTGGTAGCTAGAGAGCTTTAAAAGCTTTAAGCAAAAAGCCTCCCAGGAAAACTTTTTTTGGGGTTTTTATTCTTCTCCTTACTTTGTTTACAACTCTTTTTAGTGGTTACATTTTTGCGCAAACAGAAGGCAGGCAGTATACATGCACATGAGATTACAAACCCATCTCTTGAGCGCGTGAACACCAGCTGCAAGGGTGATGTCAGGTTGCTAATAAGTTTCCCAAATACAGACGCTAGGACAAGGTCACTCCTGCCTCGTTGCCAAGGGAACAGTTTGCCGTTCTCGTGGGCGTACGATTCGGGAACAACACATTCCTACACTGGTGGCTGCCATATTGTGATCCAGAATTTAGACTTTTTAAAAAAAACCCTAGCCCTTATGTTTGCAAAAGTAATCTTAAAAGTGAAACCCCAATATAATCAAAGCAGTGATGTCTGCAGAGAGCCTGAAACAGTAGTTCTGAGAGGTGTGAACAGTTTCCATTCATCTCAGTGGGGTGTTAACCCCAAAACCTAATTATGGAATTTAAATGTCAAGAATTAACTATTTCATTCAAAGCATGCAAAGTGACCATGCTAATCTGCTGTTAATGGTGTCTTATATTGGTGTCATGGGTGAGCAGAGCTTTGGAGAGTAATGCTTTTCCCTCCAATTCAACCCCTGCTCTGAAGGAAGCTATACTGTGCCCTTGTCTATGTAAAATGTTTGACCAAGATTTTCAAAAATAGGTTCCTAAAGCTAAGCTCCTACATGCATATTTAGGCAGAAGTGCTGAGCAGCAGCAGCTCCATTGACTGCATGGAAGACTTGTTGGTCACAAAGCTGTCATGCAGGAGCTGTTCATGCAGTGGGCTCCTAGGGGATAGTCGAGGATGTACTCTTGTGGCATAAAAGAAGGCGGGAAAAGTGGTAAACAAATAGGCTTGTGGAAATCCCGGGAAGCAGAAGTGTGAGAGGCAAGTTTGGATGGTGTAAAATCCCTTCTTACAGATTTTAAGGCTGATCCTGTAGTCCTTTCTGAGGCAAAACTCCCACAGACATCATCAGCCAGTGTAAAAACTACAAATTCAGGCCTTGATTTGAAAAATTTGGCCTGAGGTGAAATGAAACACATGCATTTCCCTATCCTTATGTTCTAATCTATTTGTTAGCTAATAGCTTGAATGCTGTTATGTGTGTGCCACAGAGCATCTTTAAGGGGCCCAGGAGTAAAGGTTGTTGAGGGTGTGGAGGTGGCTGACCCCTGTTGATCAAATTAAGCCAAGGCTCCATGGTGCTTTACAGCCAGGCCCAATGTGAAATGGAAAAACCCAGCTTGCAATGTTTTAAGTCACATACATTGCTAGATGCTGTAGAGACAAGTCTCAGATAAGGAATGCACTTTATCCAGGTTTGTGCAACTAACTAACTCTTGAAAACAGAATATATTGGGAAAACAGCTCTCACAAATAGACTTCTTTACCAGGAAGGTAAATTGCTTGTTGCTAACTACCAGAAAATAGATGCATTCAGCTCTCACAAGGTATTAATCAGATAATGGAATCTGTTTGATTGTGTAGCTAGAAGTGTGATTAAGATGTTATGTAACAAGAATAAGAAAGTAGCTAACAGTGAATAAGTATAGTACATTATATTTAGAATGCTTTTTACTTATGTTAAGGTGTCTAAAGAAGGGGGGATGTGAAATGTTGTAATTTCAGTGCCAGGTAAAGAGACATTCCAGAGGGACAAGACAAGACAAACATCGTATTAATCCTTAGCTAACATGCCCTCTGTACCAAGCTATCGCGGGTGCAGGATGTCTCTAAAGTTGTGCTGACTTTTGAAATGCTATGGTCAAACCAAGATAAGAAACTGGTTACAATCTCCATCCTGTTTAGTGCATAGTCTGTGCGAGTTTAGCGAAAAGTCTTTGAAAGCATGTGAAAGAAGATAGGTGTGACGTTGCACTCCATATGATTTTATGAAAATATGCAAATGTGAATATAATATAACTGGAATATGCGTCATGCAAAAGGTCCCTTGTAAGGTATCATTACCAAGCTTATAATCTACTGAGTGTGGTCATCCTATTTGTAAAAATGTATCATTCTTTTATCTGAAACTAGAAACATGAAATATAACTCTGAGGTCCTATTGTAATTATGCAAAGTGTGGGCCACTAATGGTGGTTGGAATCTTGATGGCTCCCATCAACTAGGACAATTGGTTGTAAATGGCTCTGTTTACTTGCAAGCCTTCCTGTGAGTCAGGCCAGGAAGAATGAAGGCTTGGGGTCTCACAGAACATGTGACCATGTCACCTGGTACTGGAATCCATCTTAAACCTGGTGCTTTTCCATTTAGAAGAGGGGCGGGGACACAGAGAGACAAAAGATTCCCACCTTGTGCCAAAGCTATATAAGGGGGTGGAACAGAACAAAGGAGGTTCCAGTCTTGAGAAATCCCCTAGTTACCACCTGAGTTGGAGCTAACAAGAACTGTACCAGGGGAAAGGATTGGGCCCAGACTAGAAAGGAGTCTAGTCTGTGAAAGAAGCTTATTGGAATATCTCTGAGGGTGAGATTTACCTGTATTCAGTTTCTTAAATGTATTAGGCTTAGACTTGCGTGTTTTGTTTTATTTTGCTTGGTAACTTACTTTTTTCTGTCTGTTATTACTTGGAACCACTTAAATCCTACTTTTTTATACTTAATAAAGTAACTTTTGCTTATTAATTAACCCAAAGAAAGTAATTAATACCCAGGGGAGCAAACAGTTGTGCATATCTGTTAGTGTTACAGAGGTTGGACAATTTATGAGTTTACCCCGTATAAGCTTTATACAGAGTAAAATGGATTTATTTGGGATTTGGATCCCATTGGCAGCTGGGTGTCTGGGTGCTAGAGACAGGAGCACTTCTTAAGCTGTTTTCAGTTAAGTCTGCAGCTTTGGGGGCGTGGGTCTGACCCTGGGTCTGTGTTGCAGCAGGCTAGCGTATCTGGCTCAGCAAGTCAGGGTTCTGGAATCCCAAGCTGGCAGGGAAAATGGGCTCAAAGGTAGTCTCAGCACATCAGGTGACAGTCCCAAGGGGGTCTCTGTGACCGAACCCGTCTCAATAGGTAAGAATGATATCTAAAGAAATGGTGAAACCCTCATCTGTTGTAAACAACCCTAATATAGAGAGGTAAAATGAAGCTCAGATTTTGAGGCAGTCTGACTGCTGTCTTCCAGATGGGTTGGTAATGTAGGTACTCTTTTGTGGCTGTATTATGGTGTATTAATCTTTGACCAGTTACCTTTTATTAATAAAGTTGATTAAGCCTAGCTATTTGATATCTTATTAAACTAAAATTCAATTGAACCTGTAGCACCCCTTTTCCATATTTAGGCATGGCCTGGCTCCTTTGATGAAACATAAACTCCTGGGCCAGTGGCAACTGAGCTACCATCTGTCTTCGTGATACTAAAGTGTAGAAGTTTAACAAAGACTCAAGGTCACATTCTCATTTCTGGGGAGATCTGTTCTTTATTTCTGATTTATCAAATGATGAATAGAAAGAGGTGTGGCTAATATGGAAATAGCATCAGTTACAGTATCTCGAGAGTCCGGTTGTTGAGAATCAGATGCTACTTGCAGAGTAAATGAAACTCATTTCTTGCTGTTTAATCTTTCTTCTGAGAGTGGGCTAAATACATCCCTGGTGTAACTCCATTGGAGTTTAGGGAGTACACCAGGAAATCTTTGACTTCAATGGGAGCAGAGTTAGGTCTGTGACGGTACCTCCCATAAGGCTTTATGGAAATATGCTTAGAATGTGTTTTATGCTACATATGTCATGTAACATATCTCAAAGGTTATGATCTACTGAATGTATTAATCCTATTTGTATGCATGTATCATTTTTGTATTCGAAGTTATGAATGTTGGCTGTGTACTGGCTTGATTTCTAAATAACCTTAGTAGAGCATTTGGTCAGTTCCTGGAGAAAGGAATGTTGAAATTAAGTACCTAATCAAGAAACACTTAAAGGACAATGGATCTTGGAATGCTCCAATCCACATAAGAAGTCTACTTGAGGATGTTCAGGGTAGCATGTAAACAATGGATGCTACCTGTAAAAACTGAGAGTCATGCATGGACATGTGACTCGCCCAGGTGACTCCTAAACTCCATCTTGGAGCTGGACTTTGCATAGGAGTGAGGAGGGGGTCTCCACCCACAAGAGAGTCTATTTAAACCCCTGGGAGACCCCTCCATTTTGTCTTCAGCTGGCTAAAGAGAGAGCCTCTCCACCCTGAAAGAGACCTGAAAGAAACTGTAAGGGGGTGAGTGATTGCTGGACCCGGACTAATAGGAGATTTAGTCTGTGAAAGGGAGCATTCTGGAACTGGTGAGGATCTTATCTGTATTCAGTTTGATTAGACATACATTTGCACATTTTATTTTATTTTGCTTGGTGACTTACTTTGTTCTGTCTGTTACTACTTGGAACCACTTAAATCCTACTTTCTGTATTTAATAAAATCACTTTTTACTTATTAATTAACCCAGAGTATGTATTAATACCTGGGGGAGCAAACAACTGTGCACCTCTCTCTATCAGTGTTATAGAGGGCGAACAATTTATGAGTTTAGGTAAAACGGATTTATTTGGGCTTAGACCCCATTGGGAGTTGGGCATCTGAATGTTAAAGACAGGAACACTTCTGTTAGCTGCTTTCAGGTAAACTTGCGGCTTTGGGGCAAGTAATTCAGACCCTGGGTCTTTGTTGGAGCAGACGGGAGTGTCTGGCACAGCAAGACAGGGTGCTGGGGTCTTGAACTGGCAGGGAAAGCAGGGATAGACGTAATCTTGGCACATCAGGTGGCAGCTCCCAGGGAGTTTCTGTGATTCAATGCGTCACAAGGTCTACACTGAGTGCTTCTGAAAATCCTACCTGTACATTCCTGGTCCTTTTCTTCCTTTCTCTGCGATTGACAGTTTCATGTTTCCATGTATTTATTTACATTTGCAGTAATGAATACAATTTTACTTTTTATAGTTTTCCAGTATTTTCCTTCTCCTTTTGGACTCAAATTCTCCCCTTGAAGTCACAGGAAACTAAGAAAAAAGTTTGACACTGAAATAATTGTTTTTAAAAAAACCCAAACAAATTCCAGGAAGTCCTGACTTACACTTGGTTTTGGTCATGTTCACATGACATTTAATCGTCAGTAAATAGACTGTTCTATAATCTACTTTTTCTGACCTCACATTTTTAGAACATCCTTACTGAAAGTACACCCCATTATCACATCCCAGAAGAGCGGCCATTTTTATAAGCTTCTTCCAGGTTTCCTCTGGCATTCGAGTGTTAGGTTCAGTAAAATGCACAGCGGTCAGCAGTAGCTGACCTGTCCTCCCTCTCTCACTGTTACTCCTTTTTGGGTTTTGTAGTTCCCATGGTTCTGGAGCATGAAGGCTCTTGGCCTCCTGGATGGCATGGCAGAACTGGTTCTCCCATAGGCATAGTCACTACCCATCTTCTGCTGAAAGGATCCCAAGCTGGAAGTGAGACTGTAACAGTAACAGCTGGGAAATCTAACAATGGGGGATGGGGGTCAATTAAAGGAAACATTTGACCTGCTGGTGCTGACACAGCCTCTTCTGTTGCCAGGAGAGACTTCAGATTAACATGGGAATTTGCCTTACATCTGGCAGATAACAAAATCTGCAACTGGGCCTGTCTCTGTGAAATGGGTCTGGCCTCCATCACACTGCAACCAGCTGCTGATCACTGTGCTCATATTTATGAGTTGACTGCATCCCTAAGTATGTGTGTTGTCTTTGTACGTAAGGGAACAGACATAAAAGAGAGAACAGGGAAGAGGGTCCACATTCTGCAAAGCACTTAAGCATGTGTTTTAACTTTAAGCAGGTGAGTAGTCTCACTGACCAGTGGCACTACTCATGTGCTTTATTGAACTGGGGCCAGGATGAACAAAGAATAATATGAATGGAAAAGAAAACACAAATGCAAAGAATAAAAAAGTAAACAAACATCTTTCTTATGCCATCTAGAGAAACACTGCTGCTCTGCGACTCAAACCAACATGCAGCAAGTCAGACATCGGTGGAAAGGAATTGAGAGGATTATTTCACAATTTTATTGCACAACTGAAAATTAAACTTTTTTTGCTTTTGTTTTTTAATATTTACAAGCCATTTATTTTGCACACACAATCTAAACAGCATTTTCCCCAATAAAATTATCACCTAGAAAACTTACACACAGACTGAAGCATACATGTAAACTAAGTGTTTTGTGTTAAATGCCAGTTGCCTCAATCTAACAGCCCTAGAGTGATGAGGCGCTTGGGAACTGGGATGCAGAGGTCATCCCTCTCTAGGGAGCACTTCTGTTCAAGAGTTGCTTGTAAAACAAAATGGATGGATTTTCTTTTTCTGTCCTGAAATATAGCATAAAGACCACCTCCACCCCCCATTGGGAGAGAAACTGAAGAGTTCACTATTCATTCACACAGGAGGCCTTCTAGTAGGGTAATGCACAGACAGGGACATGATTTTAAAATTCAAATCCTTCCGTGTGACATGTCTTGCAAAGAAATGACAAGCATCCTTTCATGCATCGCTCACCGTAAGGGTTATGAAATTCCAGTCTTCCCCCTGAAGAATGTAAATATACCTGTGTCATGGCAAAAAGGAGTCAGGTTCAAATCAAGCTCTGCTTGGTGAGGGGAAATGTGGTTTCTTCTTTCATATGGAGTCCTTTCTTAGGTCATTAGAAGAGAGCTGACAGATATATTGCATATGCTGTTCCTGACCTCTGCAAAACCATACCACAGTAGCATGATGCAATGACATTTGCATATCCTTACCCACATTGCCTGGTGTAATATTTTGCTTCAATTATTAAGATCTTCATCACTTTATTCTCTAAAGCAATGTGTTCTAGTCTGTTAGCAGGCTGTGTCCATCACAGTGCCCTTGATTTCCAAAGCACACACGCTGCTGCTCCCATGGCTGGTCAACTCACTTTCTTAGTCCCTTAGGCTAACATTTTCAAAATTGTCCACACACTTTTGATGCCCAACTTGCAACACTTAGGACTTGATTTCCAGAGAAGCTGGGCACCCTCACCTCCAAATGGAGTCAAAACCAGCGGTGGTTGCTCAGCACCGCTGAGAATCAAGCTATAGGTAGCTCAGGTTGGAACACCGAAAACTGAGGCACCCAAAACTTAGTAGACATATTAGAAAAATAGGGACAATGGTCCATTGCTTCTTTAATGCACTCAGCACCTGCTAGCCTCCTTCAGGTTGCTAACTCGTCTGAGAACGTCAGCTAAATGAAAAAATTGAAGCTGCAGCAAGCTTGGAAGGAGAGTGAATATTTATGTACTCTGTTACCTGGTGTGCTGTCCATGTGGTCCATTTCTACATATGCTACCAGGGGATGGCTTTATGGAGGACAAATCAGCTGGTTGTGTGAAGGGAAAAAAATAAAACGGGCCTTTTCAAATCTTCCAATGCCATTGCTTTCCCCAAAACTATGCATGGTCATCATTAGGGCCCTACCAAATTCACGGCCATGAAAAATGCATCGTGGACACTGAAATCTGGTCTTTTGTGTGCTTTTACGCTATAGTACTACACCGATTTCATGGGGGAGACCAGAGTTTCTCAAATTGGGGGTCCTGACCCAAAATGGAGTTGCAAGGGGGTTGCAAGGTTATTTTAGGAGGGGATCATGGTATTGCCACCATTACTACTCCCCTACAATAACTTTGTGACCCCCCCCAACTCCTTTTTGGGTCAGGACCCCTACAATGACAACACCGTGAAATTCAGATTTAAATAGCTGAAACCATGAAATTTACTATTTTAAAAATCCTATGACCGTGAAATTGACCAAAATGAATGGTAAATTTGGTAGGGCCCTAGTCATCATTAGCATCTCACACCCAATGGTTGGTAAGGTTGGATGCAGGATTGGTACAGGATTCTGAGCATCTTCAGGTATCTCCCCTTCCTCTGAGGCTATTAACATTGTGCTATATTAAAGGCTTGATCCCTCTATTCCTGACATTCAGAGTTTTTGTTTGCTTTAAAGTAGCTCTCCTCCCTCCCCCCTCAAGAAGTTTGCAAGGAAAAGGTGGATTCTCTGCACAATAAGCATAAACAGCCCACCAGGCTGTGAGAAGAGACTGTACTATCTTAAAAATATCTGACAAAGTAATGGGAGAGAGGGATACTATTGCCAGTGATAAATGTGGGGAAGGTGAAGCACAGGTAAAATGTGTGATGGACTGGATGCAAAAGGATCATGGGATCAAGCCTTTTAGAAATTTCACTTGGCATTAAAGAAACTTCATGCTAACATAGGAACTATATGAAGTGGTGGAAATGTTGAGTGCTCAATGTGCTTATACGTATGTGTGCAATTACTCATGGTGTTACTACCCTTTGACGAAAAAACAATAATTCCTGGGAATTATGTTTAGAGGCACAGGAGTTTAGGAGCCAGAAAAGCTGCAACAATAGGAACATGTTAAAAATAAATAAAACATTGGGCCCATCCTTGTGGCTTCCAACCACTCAACGTCCTCTCAAGTTTGGACTTAACTAAAAACTGCCACAATCACAGAATAAAGAGAAGTGTGTGTAGAAATGCAGAAGCCTAAAAGCGGAAGAGCACCTGATTGCGTTTCATAAAAGAAAGGGACCGTGATGGTGTATCTTTAATAAAGACCTTGCCATATGGAATATCATGAACCTATGTTCTTTCATATGTACAGTCAGAGAAACTACTAAGACAGGAACAGCACCTGTGAAGTCTCAAAGGTCAAGACCAATACTCCAGGCAACAGGGAAGTCTATCCCTTTTATTGAACTGTTTCTTGGAGGATCCCAATGACCCACAATTCTAGTCTTCTGCTTCACACAATGTCCTGAAAACTTCCAAGTGTGATGGATACTGAAGAGAGCTGTACAAACCTTTTGCGACAAAACTTCAAAAAGACTGAAGTCTGCTTGTTTCTTATATGAATGTGGAAATGAAACCAGCAAAGTTTTTTGTCTGAAATATTTTTGGGCCCAGATAACTGAGACTCAAACTTTTTTTGCTCGCTTTCTCTATAAGCACAATTTTTTAAAAAAAGGCTGAGTTCTATGGGTCCATAACAAATTTTCTGACAGTTGGTTATGTGTTAGGTCTACTGGCCTGGATGAAGTCCCATGAACACAAATTTTTCCAAAATCCATATGCTACTCATGAATCTTAACAAAACTCACTGATTTTTTTAGTTTGTCTTTGCTTTACTTTGAACAAACCCAAAACTTAAAAGCAAAGGATACAAACTCTGCCCAAACAGTTCAGTGTGAACCAATACCAACAGGATTTGCAAATTTTAAGGCCAGAAGGGACCATTTTGGTCATCTAGTCTAAACTCCTGCATAACACAGGCCCTAGAACCACACTGTTGTGCCTTACCATTGAATAGCTGTACCATTTGGATTTTTATGCATTCCTGTAAGTGGTAAGCACTGGGCAGGGTGTATGTGTGTGTGTGTGGGGAAATTACATAAGTTATATGCCCTCAGTCTGAATCTGCACGGTGGTGAGTCCCAGAAATGCCTAAGCATAATAGGTGTCTATCACTCACTGGAGAACTCTTTATGAGCTGCAGTGAAGCACAGCAAAGTCAACCCAAAAAGTAGATTATACATAGAGCTCATTAGGATCTTCTACAAAAACCAAAACACCCTGATATGCTGCTGCCTACTCATGGCTTGTTTTTTGTTAAGTCTGGATGAGTAGCCAGAGGAACAATCAGGATACATTGGTTTTTAATTTTTCTTCTTTAGATTTCAGTTGTTTTAGAGCAGTGTTTCTCAAACAGGGGTTGCCGCTTGTGTAGGGAAAGCCCCTGGCGGGCCGAGCCAGTTTGTTTACCTGCCCCTTCCGCAGGTCCGGCCGATCATGGCTCCACTGGCCGCGGTTCGCCGCTGCAGGCCAATGGGAGCTGCTGGAAGCGGCGGCCAGTAAGTCCCTCGGTCCGCGCCGTTTCCAGCAGCTCCCATTAGCCTGGAGCAGCAAACTGCGGCCAGTGGGAGCCGCGATCGGCCGGACCTGCGGACGGGGCAGGTAAACAAACTGGCCCGGCCTGCCAGGGGCTTTCTCTACACAAGTGGCGACCCCAGTTTGAGAAACACTATTTTAGAGCACTGCAAGAGAGAACTGATGCAGCAATAAATCTGCCTCAAAATCAGCAAAAGAAGCTTTCAAGGACATTAGCTTTGCTTCAGCCATTAACTAACCAACCAACCGTCGACTTCAGGTGGGCCGAAGTTTGAAAGGATGAATGTTCTGATTGCTGCTATTACCATGGTTGCTGTATCCCTCTGGTGTTTCTCCTTTGCTCACACGCATCAGTGGAATGACTGTAGGATCAGCAGAACTAACAAAGATCATGAATCTTTGACCCGAGACTGGTTTAATCTCAAAGCTCGGCTTCGCAAACTCGACAATGAGCTAGATCATTTAGAATAGGGAGGCCATGTGGTCTAGTGGTTGATAAGAAAAGGGCACAGATCCTAGACAAACCTCAAAACTAATGTTTAATTGTGACCTAACTGACAATTTGAACCTAGGTCTTCAGAGGTAAGAGAATAGGTGTTTTCACTCCCTTAATTCCTCCTGTATTTTGGCTGTTTTAAAAAAATGAGACAGGCCATTATTTACTGCATTTTAGAATTCACACGTTTAGGGTCCAATAGAGTAAGCCCTCCATGTGTGTAACTCCCACTGACTACAAAGGGCCTTACAGAATGAAACCCCAAGCATTCTACATGGAAAGCTTAATGCATAGGGTTTAATTGATTTTCCCAAAGGTTTTCCATGACCAAGTTTAAACCTACCCTTTGAAAAAGGGGGCCTGGCTTTGCTCAGAATCAAGGAGACTAAAATATTATTCAAAGATCAATGCCAGTGAGGATAAAAAGAAATACGCAACAGCGGCCACATTCCCTGAGTACAATCCATCTCGTGCACTAAATGATGCAGGGGTCCTCTGGAAAAAATAGCATGTGATCTTAAAGACTGTATTATAAGGCATATACAAAAGGGTCAGATTAAGGTTGCATGAGCAACTTTAATTTGGGCATCTCCTAACTTTTCAGTGCTTCACTTTACAGCATTTTTTAATGTAGCTCTTTGTATGGAAAAATATACACATGCACTGTTTATATGAGAATTATGTTGCTGTAATACCTAGGGAAATAGCCATGGTTTGGTTTGAACTCTTTGGTCTCACCTGATTAGAGATCTCTGCAACTCTGAAGCATAACTAGCAGAGGGTAAAGACTGTGTGTCCAAGCAGAGTTTCAGCCTGAAGACAAAACCATTTCTCTTCTTTGGATTTAAACCATGCCCTTAATGTTGGCAGATTATTAGATGCAAATATTGCCTTTTTGCACTGCACAGTGGTTTCTTGTCAGTATAGGAGGAGTCAAAAGGAATAGGACATTATTCCCTTATTGAAACAGTAATTAACTGGGGAAAATAAATCAATCTAATCCAGAAAAGATATAATCTTGTAATTTGGGGTTGATAAAACTCTGCATACTTACGTGATAAACAGGCTATGTGTTCCACTACAGGAACTATAAGTACTTTTGGATAAACGACCGACATACGTAGTCCATCACTTGAATAAATGTTTTGTCTTTTTTTCTAATTCACAAATTATTTCTTATATAGCCCATAGCAATTACACACTGTAGGGCAAGTACACACTGTGTCCAGGGAATTTGTAAGAGGAAAATGTTGTGCACAGTTAACTGGCACATACAGTAAGTTCCTTTTGACAAAAATGAGTATTCTGTGTCTGCTTATGAGAGGTGAGTGTGGATGTTGGGGGTCCCCTAAAAATAGGGTATTATAGATCTATGACTATAAGCACTTTCCCAAACAGTAATGGCTGAACAAGGCCAGTAGTTTCTTTCTACTCTGGCTGCTTATAATTGTTAATTTGAAAAAATCTTCAATTAGGTCCTGATTCAGTAAAGCATTTAGACATTTCTATCCACAGTCTAACTACACATTACAGGCTACTAACATAAAAAAATAGAATACTTACATGTCAAAGATGTTTCAGCATCTTCAATACCAGAGTGCAAATGTTGGTTAATTTGCTTTCATAGTGCATGGGTGATCCAGTTGTTCCACTCTGGTTGATTAGAGATGCAGAAACTTGATTTAAAAAAAATACTTTTGGGGTATTTAACTTGAGGAGCAGACGGATACCAAAGACCACAGACTTTTTCCTCCTTTTTTGCACTCCAACACTCTAACAAAATGGAACCCATTTCACTTCATAGCTATTGATCCTCACTCCACCTGCTGAGTTACTGTGTCCTGTTGATGGTCCATAGAAATCTGATGAATATCCCTTATGGTATCTGGCAGAGTAGGAGGGAGTGTCTCACAATGCCTAAAACTAGTATCTCTGCTGATTAAAAGGCAACAACTCAAGGAGTCCTGCACAATCTTCCTCAGCTAAAAAAACAGATGGTGGCCATTAGGCAAGCTATGGTGATAGGTGAACTGGCACAATCTGGAGATCACATTATTTTCCAGGCAGAAGTTTATAGTTATATTTGAATAAACACTCATGTAAAAATAAGAACATTAAAAACATATTTTTATATTTAATTATAAAATTGACTGTTGTTCCTAACAGAAAACCACTTGTAATGTGTTGGTACAGGGCATTTATAAAACTGATGGCTCAGTTGTGTTAAGGCCTTATTTTCACCTGTGTAGAGAAATAGCAGCTGCATCCCTGATGAAATTATTATGCTTCTCCCTCTAATACAGAGCTCACTACATTGCAATAAACTACACTGCAATTAATATTAAATGGTGGTGCCATTCGCACCCTTGTCACTGAATTGATGTCTGTGATTTAAATATAAACCACAAGAGAAGCTGTGACAGCCTATTAAATAAATAATCTGTGCTTTAAAAATGATGTGAATACATCCAGAGTCTTCACTTCTAACATGGGTGGTGGAAATGCAGGTGCAGCTGCAAATTCCTTCACCCCAATGAGTCGCAGATGATGATTTTAAGTCCCACTTGAAAAAAAAATGCACATATACTATGTGGAGCCAGACTGCTGGCACACAAAACTGGCAAGGTTTGGGGAAGATTAGTTAAAGTAGGAGCTGAAGGAAATCTCACAGGTACCAAGGACGACCTAGGTCAGACAAAGATAGCTGCTAGAGGTGTCGGTAATACAAAGATATATCTTTATCCAGTAAAGGATGGGATGGCAATTACAGGCAAACTGGAGAAGGGACAGGCTGAGATTACAGAGGTACATTTCAGAAAAGTATCAGAGTCTGAGACTAAGGAATGTAATCAGAGGTGAAAGTAAGTCCAGTGATTTACCGGTACGCTGGGGCCAGCTCTGGCCCCCGGAAGGGACGGGGCCTAGGGTGGAAGTGGCGGGGCTGAGAGAGTCAGAGCCAGCCCCAGCCCACCCTGTAAGGCAAGTGCCCCCCCCACTGGGGTAGCAGCAGCAGCCCGGGGCTCCGAGGGCTAAAGGGCTCGGGGCTCCCCTGCTTCTACCGCCCCGGCCCTGTAAATAGCCGCGGTAGCCCTGGGGAAGCGGCGGGGCTCCAGTGGCTATTTAAAGGACCAGGGCAGCAGAGACAGCTGGAGCCCCGGCCCCTTTAAATAGCCCCTGGAGCCCCCCGCTCTGGGGCTATTTAAAGGGCCCGGGGCTCCCCTGCTTCTACCGCCCCAGCCCTTTAAATAGCTGCCGGAGCCCTGGAGTAGTGGCGGTGGGGCTCCGGCGGCTATTTAAAGGGCCGGGGCGGTAGAAGCAGCGGGAGCCCCGGACTTTTTAAATAGCCCCCAGAGCCCTGCAGCCCTACCGCAGGGCTCCAGCAGTGGGGCTCTGGTGGCAATTTAAAGGGCCTGGGGCTCCAGCCCCTGCTGGGAGCCCCAGGCCCTTTAAATTGCCCCCTGGGGAAGCCAGGCCGCCCCGGTACGGCAAACCGGCTCTTACTGGTACGCCGTACCGGCTTACTTTCACCTCTGAATGTAATAAAAATAAGTGCATGGGCAAAACTAGAAATGTCTATATAACAGTGTGAGAAGCTTACAGAAAAAATAAGGGAGTTAGAATGCACAGCAGTGGGTGAGGACTTTGAGATAATAGAAATTACTGAAACATGGTGGAATGTCAGAAGCCAGTGGGATACTGCCATACCTGCATATAAACTATCCAGGTTTTAGAAATGGGAGAAGCTCACTACGCTTACAGGATTCCTCAGAATTTAATGAGTTAAAATTTCTGAGGGGAGAGGTCCACAGAGTAGAATGTGCAGGGACATAAACCCCAAATTAGAAGAATATAAATATGCTAGTAGGGTTATATTTCTGTCCTCCTGACCAGGAAAAGGATGTTAGGTACATAATGTATAGGGAGATTAGAGAGGCAACTAAGCCTAATAAAACAGTAATAATGGACAGCTTCAACTACCCACATATGAGCTGGACAAATGTCATAAAACACAAAGTTTCGAGAACCTATTTCTCAACACTTTGAATGACTGCTTCTTGGAACTGCTATTTCTAGAACACACAAGTGGAGAAGCTGTTCTCAGCTGCACCCTACATAACATACAGGTGCTGGTTCAAGAAGTAATTATATTTGGCCCAGTCAGTAATAGTGACTACAGTATAATTCAGTTCAGCATCCTTGGGGGAGGAATCACATCAAAAACTAGTATGGTGACACTTGACATTGAAAAGTAGGATTTAAAAAGAAGTAGATCAAAAACGTCCTAAATCAAAATTAAAATCCTTAGACTCGGCATGGTCATACTTATGCTCATAGACTCACAGAAGGCATGGATACCTCTAAACAAATAAAGAAAGGAAGAGGACATGAAAGTAAATGTATGATTAAATGGTAAGTTTGAGGACAAAGGGGAAATCAAAACTTGGTTGAAAGGATTGTAAAATGTAAGATGAAAATCAAGAGGGCTCAAAGGGAATTTGAAGATCAAATAGCCAAAATAAATTTGCTCCATCTGCAAGAAGCAGAAAACCTGGGATAACTGTTGGGTCCTCTGGACTGTCGTGGAGCAATTAATGACTAGAAGGACACTGTCAAGAATGTAATGCCTTATTTGCATCAGTCTTCCCCACAAAGGATATTGCAGAGATACCTATCCCAGAGACTCACTCTTTCCAGGAAATAAAGATAAGGAAATGTCATAGACTAAGGTGTCAAAAGAGAAGGTGCTGGAAAGAAAATCTATAAATTAAAGAGCATTAAGTCACCAGGTCTAGAAGGTATTCATCAGAGAGTTCAGAAGGACTTTTAACAAATTAAGTAACCAAGCTGCTAATATAAATATGCAATTTCTCATTAGAATCAGCTACTATAGCAGAGGACTGGAGGGCAGCACATGTACATTTTTTTTTAATGATGCCAGGGGATAATCCTGGGAATTAAACAGCAGTCAGCCTTACTTCAGTACCAGGGAACTTGATTGAGATTATAATACAAAACAGAATTAGAACACACCTTGATGAATATGACGATACAAATAAACCAGCACAGCTTCTATAAAGAAAACCTGTGACTCTCTAATCTATTAGAAGAGTTTGAGCTGCTCATCTTTACACCAGCCAACATATTTAAGCCTAAGCCAGGGGTGTCAAAATTTGCCGCCAGTATGGGCCAGCCAGAAATTACTACTCCTCGCCCCCCAAAAAGAGGGAGCAGGGACAGAATTGTGGCTAATGACGCTAATGGCATGGCGCAACAATGCACCGCCCCTTACTATGGGTTGTGTCCTTGTGGTGCAATCTAACCTATAACTAGCACTGCAGGAGAATGGTGTTCCCCCCTGTACCCAGGCATCATTGTGAAACAAAGAAGAAATTAACACCCAGCACTTAACTAGTGCTATAAAACAGCTTTAGTTATACAGAGGGACCGACTAGGAATTTCAAGAAGGTAAATCAGCACTTCACACCACTGGACTACTTAGGCCTCGTCTACACTAGAAAATTAGGTTAGTTTAACTACGTTGGTCAGGTGTGTGAAATAGTCACTCCCCTGAGCGGCACTGTTAAGCTGACCTAAGTCCCCGTATACACAGCCCTAGGTCGACAGAAGAATTCTTCCATTGACCTAGCTACCGCCTCTCAGGGAGGTGGATTACCTAGGCTGATGGAAGAAGACCTCCCGTTAGCATAGGTAGTGCTGCATTTTAAGTGTAGACATACCCTTAGGAACAGATTCTGCCACCCTTACTCCTGGTGAAGAATCACTGGGACTATCTGTGGAGTATTGCACTACTCAGTGTGAGAAAGGATGGCAGATTAACAATGAGGGAGGGAGGGCTTAGCTCCTCACAGGTTTTTAGGTGAGCCATTAAGTAAAGGAGAAAAGCAATTTGGAAAAGTAGGAAGCGATAGATTCTTACACAGCCCACACCCACAGGGGAAAATGTAACAACTACATCCAGACTCCCTCCTGGTCTTATTTCTTGTCTCCAAGAAGTTGCTTTTTCTCTTTTGTTGTTCTTTTCTTAATTGTTTGTATGACTAACCAACATTTGTACTGTAAACACCAGGCTTAGTTGTGTTGAAGTTGCTGTAAATAAACCCCTCAAAAAGTAGTAGGTTAGAAAGAAAACCAAGATCTAGCATGGTGAGCTGGGGAGGAAGATCCAATGACTGGAAAAGAGAATAAAATAATGAGCACAATGAAGTGTGGATCCATTATACAGTCTAGGCAGCGGTGTCTGTAAGTATTGTTCTACCTGGTCTGGAATAGGAAGAGGAACACACTTCTCACTTTAGTCGATTCTGCTTTCTCTAGTAACATTGCAAGCGAATCCAAATAGCCCAGCTAAGGGCAGTGCATTAAACCTCATCTCCTCATCCCATGTAAACACAACATTAATACTGAAGAATAAAGGAAATGGTAAAAAGTCCAGTGTCTTGGTTTTTGTATGTGTTTTGCTTGTTAGGTTTCTTGTCCACCCTTCAAAATATCGCTACGCATACTGAGGTTGTGAACTGGACCACCCCACATTCAAGCAAACACTCACACTCAGATTCCCAACACATTCTCTTCTCCCCCTCAAATGGGGAGTTTATGCCTCAGAGTTTTGCTCCTTTTATTATAAACTCCTTTAACGAAGTAGTTCTGAGAGCTTGTAGCAGGCAGCTTGATAGCACTGAGGCTCCTGGGCTCTAGTTGCCATGCTTATATTTCCCTGTTCAGCGACGAGGTCCACTTAAAGCCCAAGGCCCAATGCCTTCACAAGTGGGCGTGCACTGAAAGAGCCTACGGGTCAATATCCCCCAGCAGAAAATACATCCCAGGGAAAAATCCAATTCTTGCCTTTAAAATGGTAACCAAGCTACAACATGGCCATTTATTTCACTAGATACATGTGAATGAATTGCTCAGGTGAAAACAGGCCTTACACTGACAGATTCCTTCACATTCTGGTAGAGGCACCAATCTTTTTTACTGGACTGCTAGAACTGGGGATGGACAAGCAGAATGAAGGCCAAAATTTCCTTTTAAAAGGGAAGGAATGGATTGTATGGCTGGGGCAGGGGAGGTTTCTAGATCAAACAGAATTAACTTGAGAATCAATGACCAATTGATCCCATGGATATGCCTCGGCCTTTAGCACACCTTCTCTATAGTGGGATATGGTATATGCTTCCCCTTCATTTTCAAGGCTATTTCAAATCTTTGCCTTGCCCTTCATTAGAACAGCCATCCGTATCAAGAGGGGCAATGTGAAAGTTCACAGGTGAAAGTTCCCCTTTTAGAGCAGTGTGGGTTTAAAATTCACAGGACAGTGACCCGAAGATCTTCCTTTACAGATAAAAAGCATGTGGAATTATTAAATAGCAACATTAAGTCCTATTTTCTGGAGATCTGTCTTTGCTCAACTGTTTTGAGAACAGAAAACATATTCCCGTCCCACCCCCGCTCCACACCGTTTGTGATATGATGGGCGCATGGCTGGCCCCTCTTATTCACACCTTGCGAATGCTAAAGCTGAAAGCCTGGCAGGCGGGGGTGGAAGGGAAGTGGCTGAGCACAGTCTGAAGTCATGTCACTTCAAATCTCTACTGTTAGAACTGTTGGGTATGATATAAAAACAAAAAAGTGTCTCAGTTCCAAGTTAAAAGACTGGGCCCCAAACATTAAGTGGCTCCTCCCTTGAGTGTCTGTTTCCCGTAAACAGGCTCCGTAGTGCTAGCTGTTGTTCTCTGCCGTGAGATATTTGAGGGCTGCAAAGCCATAGCGGCGTGACATATCCTGCTGGAACTCCTCCTTCAGGGTCTTCAGACAGATGCGGTATTGCTTGTTGGAGCGGAACTTGGTGATGTCGAAGCTGGGAGCATGCGGCATATGGATCATATAGGCATTGGGCAGCACTATGAATTCATACTCCTGGAAAAGGAAGACACCAGCAGTGAGAGGCAGTTCCAAGATCTCTCTCTCTCTCTCTCTCGTCTTTGCTAAGGCAAAGAAGATGGTGCAGTGTAAATCTCAGGGGGAAGAGCAAATCTATAAAGATTTGCTTAACCAACCTCCTCTTTCTTTAAAATGTTTTATTATGCACATGAAAGACATTAGACCTACCTTCCATTTCAAAATATGTTTACACCCAGGTAAACCAAAATATTAGGGGAACAGTGCTAGAGCGATGTCTGAGGCTAGGTCTACCTCACAAACTTTTGCCAGCATAGGTATGTTGGTCAGAGGTCTGCAGAGGTGTGATTTGTGACCGACAGAGCTGTGCTGGCAAAAGCCCCTGGCATAGATGCAGTTGTACTGGCAAGACTTCACTTTTGCCAGTCTAGTTTCTTTGGGGTGGGGTGGGGTGGGGGGCAGCACTGGAATAAGCTAGACCAGCAAAAGTGCAGTTTTGCTGATATAAGCTACGTCCACACTAACAGCACTTTACTGATATAGTATATTGGTATAGTTATACCAGCAATGCCTTCCATGTGTACCCCTGGCTTGAAAAATCTGCCTTTATGGGAGAATCTGACACGTCATAGGTCAAATGCAAAACAGGGTTTATTAATCCATATGCTTAAGAGGGTTTTATTAAATGTTTTCAGACCTTATGAAGATTAACTTTGCGCTCAAAGAATTTCCTTTGCATGCAAAGTGTGAACTTTAACTACCACCTATCCCCTCCTCTGCAGGTCTTTCAACCATTTCTGTGGTTGTTATGCTTCATTAACAGAACCTCTCCAGGAGTGGGTTCTATTCTCTGCATAAACAATACATCTTGGGAGAAAGACACGGCCAGTGGAACTTCCCCAAGTACTTTTACACTTGAGCTGGGAGGTGTGATTCCCAGCTCCCGTAGATGTACCTGCACTAGCTTGCTAAAATTAGCACTGTAGCTGGGGTAGTGGCTCAGGCTGGCCACCGGAGTATGTTCTCAGGGAGTCCAGGTGGGTACATACACAGGTGGCTAGCCCAAGTTACTGCCTGTATTACACTGGCTACGCTGCTATTTTTAGCATGCTAGCTCAAGAGGCACTAGTGTGGGTACATCTACGCCCAAATGTAGCACAAATGTAGATGTACTCTTGGTGCACCTGTACTCTGCCTTCTCTGAGAAGTCATTTCTGGGAGGCTTCCACAGCTTCCCATGTGGTGAGATGAAAACTCCATAAGCTCCTAGATTTGCAAGTGACTTGAAGAGGCAATGAATGTTCCTAGCAGGTTTACTAGGACAAATGTATTCTCCCTGTAAATATGTCTTATAACAAAAGCCCGTAAGTTGGAGGAGACTTGAAACTCCTGGGTTATACCTCTTCACTACAGTCCCCAAATTTCATCACAAGAAGCTCTGAGCAGCATTTTTAAGAAGTGCCTAAGTATTTTAGGAGAATAAGTCTTCGCTTGTATTTTGTAACCAGCCCCCATCACTTCACAGATTATGATGTTAGAAGGAATTAATTCAGAGAAGTTCTGTGGTCTGTGTTATACAGGAGGTCAGACTTGATGATCACATTGGCCGATCATCAAGTCTGATCTCCTGTATAACACAGACCAAAGAACTTCTCTGAATTAATTCCTGTTTAAACTAGAGCATATCTTTCTGGAAAAAAAATCAATCTTGATTTAGAAGTTTCCAGTGATGGAGATTTCACCACAACCTTCAACTTCTAGCTACTGGATCTTGTTATACCTTTGTGTGCTAGATTATCAAGAGTTCATTATTAAAGTTTTGTTGCCCAAGCAGGTGCTTATAAACTGTGATCAAGTCACCCCTTAACCCTCTCTTTAATAAGCAAATTGGGTAGAGCTCCTTGAGTCTAACACTATAAGGCAGGTTTTTCCAATCCTTTAGTTGTTCTCATGACTCTTCTCTGAACCCTCTCCAATCCAGCAACATCTTTCTTGAATTGTGGACACCAGAACTGGACACAGTATTCCAGTTGCAGTCACATCAGTGCCAAATACAGAAGTAACAGAACCTCCTTACTCCTACTTGAGATTCCCCTATTTATAAATCCGAGGATCACATTAGCCCTTTTGGCCAGAGTCACACTGGGAGCTCATGTTCAGCTGATTATCTACCCCCATGCCACCAAGTTCTTTTCAGAATGACTGTTTTTCAGGATAGAGTCTCGCACCCTGTGAAAAGTGCGTAATTCTTTGTTCCTACATGTATAACTTTACATTTAGCCATTTTAAAATGCATATACTTTGTTTGAGCGCAGTTTACCAAGTGATCCGGATCTCTCTCTATCAGCAACCTGTTCTGTTCATTATTTACCACTCCCCCGTTCTTTGTGTCAGCTGCAAACTTTATCATTAATTATTTTATGTTCTCTTTCATGTCACTGATAGAACTGTTAAACTGTTAGCGTAGGACCAAGAACTTATCCCTGCGGCACCTCTCTAGAAATTCCCAGTTGATGACGATTCTCTGATTACAGTTACATTCAGTCACTTTTCAATCCATTTAATGTATGCCATGTTAATTTTGTATCAATATAGGTTCTTAATCAAAATGTCAAGTGGTACCAAGTCAAATAATTTACATAACTCTAAGTATATTACATCAGCACTATTACCATTATCACACCACTTATAATCTCATCAAAAAAGGTATCTAGTTAGACAGAATCTATTTTCCATAAAACCATGTAGATTGGCATTAATTACATTACCCTCCTTTAATTCTTTATTAATCAAGTCCAGTTTCAGCCATTCGATCATTTTGCCGGGGGCAGATGTCAAGCTGACAGGCCTATAATTACCTGGGTTGTCCCATTTACCTATTTATAATATTGGCACAAGATTAGCTTTCTTCCAGTTGTCTGCTTGTATCTTTAAACTGTAAGTCCTTCAGGACAGGAACTGTCTCTCTTCTGTGTTTGTAGAGACCAGCACAATGGAGTGGCCATCCCCTTCCCAATTGGGGCCTTTGAGGGCTACCAATATATATATATATAATACCTTTAAGACCTTTTGAAAGCAGCTGGGAGAGGGGCTGCTAACTGGCTAGATCCAGGAGTCATTGGAAGGCTGGGGAAAGTATCTTAGAGCTTGTTCCTAGAGAAGTGGTTCCCAAAGTTTAACAACCTGTGAACCCTTTTCACTAAAATGACAAGTCTCGCGAACCCCCTCCTAAAAATGAATATTTCCAGGGATTTTCTCCTTTACCTGTGTATAAATTATAAAAAGCAGTGATCTTGGAAATATAAAATTTGTTTTTTATGACATGCTTATTACACACTATTTATTAATAATTATTATTTATCATTACAGTATTTGTATTACATTATGAAAACAGCAACACTCTTCCAAGATCTCACTTTCATAGCTTGTATCACTTTGAATAAGCCTATTATAAGACAAGGCTCCTATGTTTCATCAAGGAGTATCAGATGTGAAACAGCATAAAGGTATTTAAGAAGCCAACTCAAACAATTCCTTCTACACAAGCATTCAGGTCTTGCGCAGTCCAGGCAAACAACGCACGTTACAACAAAGCTTAAACTTGTTCTTCATAATAATTTTAAAAACAATATTAGCTGCCTATTTAATTTTAAAAACAGCAAAAAATATCCGCTTCCCTTTCCATTTCTTGTAAGGAGTCTTGAAGTTTAAATCTCCTCAGTGTGATAGATATGCTTGCTTTGATCTGCTTAGCTCTTGGAAGTCCAGGGGCTCCAGACTGCTGGCCCCGTGCTGCCCGGGGTCCCTAGGGACAGCTCTATCCGCCATTAGGGAATTTTTTCCCCGAGAACCCCCTGTAACATTTCATGAACCCCAGGGGTTCACGAACCCCAGTTTGGGAACCACTGTCCTAGAGCAAGGAGAATCCCCTTCAGAAAAAATTCCCACCTGCAGGAACTTCATGCTCTAACTACAAGTTTGTAAGCCCTTAGGAGCAGAGTCTGTCACTAGCTATATATTTGTTCAGACCCCAGCACCATGAGCATGTGGTGCTTCTAGAATAATTATAATTAATTCCATCCTGTCTGCCATTTCGATGGGCTATAGCAGCACAGGCCCTCTGTGATGGAGTCTCACATGCAGGCCTCCTGATACTTGCTGGATTTGCTAAAAAGCACTGAAATTTTTCCCTGATCTGGGAGGTGACTCTGCTAGCTGAGGCCAGAATACTGAAGCAGCTGCTTAGGCAAAGACCTGATGAGTGGGAGTGGCACCTGAAATGCAGTGGAAAGCTTAATGGGTGTCCAGCACTATTTCCCCCCCATTTGGGGAGAGGATATTGCCAGAGAGGCCTGGTCAGTCTTATCGCACTCCCTAAATCCCCTGCTGATGAGCTGAGGCTGATAAGCAGTCAGCAATGGCAGGTGGGGGTGGGAAGAAGGATCAAAGTACAAAAAAAGAGGGGGTAGGGATCCCCTTGCTGAGACCTAGCCAAGAGAGCAAAGCTCTTTGAGAAAAACCCTCTATAGGCTCTCTTTAAAAGGGAGTGTGTCAAGAAGCTGTCTCCATTGCAAGGAAGACAGAATAATGGGAAGTATTGTAGTCTCAGCCCGGATATAGGGAAAGCCCCAGTTCCAGAAGTTCCTGGCAGAGCTGCCGTAGGGATGGGTAGCCCAGTAATTCCAAGTTTCCTCCAGGATGACAGATTCTCGATAAGAGAATAGCCCAGTCTCTCAGCCATTATAAACAAAACATCTTTTAAATATGAGTGTGTTTGGAGGCTGGAGAAGCAAGGAAACACATCCCCGGAGACAGTTCCATCTCAATAACCATTTAAAAGAACTATGCTACCATCTCCCGTGAAAGAGCTTCCACTTTCCTTTGTGTGATGCTGTATGTTGGCTGAATGCCACGGCACAAATAAGCGTTATGCTGTGAGTGTTGTATGAGAGCTACAACTGGTAGCTCTCATACAGATGAGCAGATAATAAATCATTACAGTGATATTATCCACATCTGAAGTTTCATTGATCAGTGATTGAAAAGTGCATTGTAAAATTAAAGTGTTATGCACGTGCTAAGTATTATTATTAGGATAATATAGTAGACACTATTTTTATTTGTTTAATAAACATATTTTCCCCTCTATAGCTGAGAATACCCCCATTGGGTATATCCTTATGGAACATAAAGGGACTGAAAGCAGCCCAGCCCAATGTGACTGTGCAGAAGAGTAAGCAGGGGTATAAACGTCCCCCTCAATGCACACAGAGACATGCACACACGGACACACCCATCCCTGCACAGTCTCCCTGCCTCTCAGCTGCAGGCAGGTTGGGGAAAGCAGGGGATGCATGCCTTGTACTTTACCGCTCATAGAGTGGCCAACACAAATGAGCCAGTGTATGTTAGTAAGTACCTGCTAATGATCAGGGTCAGTAGCCAATTACTAACCCCCGGAAGGAAGTGGGGAACAGGGAAGGAAATGTGCCTCTCTGAGATGACTCCTCATAGATTTGATAAATCAATTAAATGGGGCACAACTTTTAATGCTCAACCAATACTAAACAAGGGTTTTCTCTCTTAGATGAAAGTAACCAGTTACAGAATCCAGTATGGCTGGCTGAATAATTTGGTGACATGGAATCTGAATCCACTTCCATAGTATAAGGGTTTCCTATAAAAACCATGCATCTCACTAAGAATCTCATTAAGAAGATGTCTCCTTACCTGTGCATCCAGTTCCATTATGTGAGCTACTTTGTTCCAGCCGAATCCTACAAACCTTCTGTCGTACTCTGGGCAGTCCCGTCTCACAACAACATATGGCTCAAAGTCTGCTTCCCACTCAACTTGATAAGGTGTAGTAGCAGTCCGCCACTTGGCAAAGTTCGTTGGTGCATGCCCTTTCGTCCAGACGTGATACCTTGAATATACATAACTTGCATGGGCGTGGGGGAACAGTGAAATAAGATGCATCTTGGCAAAACTGCATAACATTACCTTTTAGATGGAACCCTTGAAAATGAGGACATTAGCTGTACAGTCCACTATTATTTTTAGGACATATTATAGGCAACTCAATATACTATGACCATTTCTGAGGCATTTTCCAATACTTCCATGTGCTTGATTCTTATACATACCAGGCTGATGAAGTTAACTGAAAAAAAGACAATTATCAAAAGGGCTATCCATGACTGATACTGGGAAACAATAATTATGGAAAACACAAAGGGTGCATCTACACTCCAAAATTTCACATCCATTTCTCAGCAATGGTGTAGCTCATTTAAAGCTTTTAGAAGTTAACTATTACAGTTCCACAGTGATGAGAGTTATATATTTTATATTTACATTTTTAAGTTGTGTAAGAGACACCTGGAGCTCTGGACAAGTGCCTCTTTTTATTATTATTACTGTAAAAACCCAAATAAATAATTAATATGTAAAAGCCTAGATAAATGCTCTCCATGATACTACAGATATAATTTTATCCAACATGATTCTATGTAAGACCATCAATTCAATTTATAAGAAAGAATCCTTTAATATTTTGTTAATCTTATTTATGTCACAGCAGGTCTCTTCCAAGCACAGCTTGAATCCACCCCACTAACACAAGGATCAGTGATTCTCTTGCCCTTTTACTCTTTTTACATCTTTCCAAAAATCACTGAGACAGATTCTTGCTGCAGAATCATGGATTAAATCAAGAAAATAAGGCGGGTGATCTGTATTGTAGTATTTTGAGATTTATAACAGAAGGAGCAAAACAAACATGCAGTTGTGCAATATAATATAATATATGATTTCAAGGGGACAGACAACTTGTGCATAAAGTGAGGCATGTGCATAACTATTTGCAGGTTTAGGGCCTAGATCCTAATATTTTGATCTCAGAAGTTTGGATAACATTATAAACCATGAAGAACCAGGAACACAGAGGTAAAAATTACAGCCTTAGCGTTTACATTTTGGGTGTATCTTATTGTTTATAATACCTGGAGAAACCAAAAGAAGCTAAGGTTCACTTTCTCTCTTCATCCTGGAATAGATCAGTGCAGGAGGGACATGGCTATCAGAAAATTATTTTACTATACAGTAACTGATGTTCTTTTAAGCTGTGACGGTTTCACTTTTATATGTTGTTATTATTATTATCATCATAGTTAAACAGGTTGCATCACTTCAATGAGACTGGCTAACTAGTAGCACAGAGCCATTCAACTCTAAATCACTGGTTTGACTTTCCAGGCTGCCAGAGATCAAAGCCTTTACCATCTATTGAGAGAGACAAGGTAAGTAAGGTAATATCTTCTTTTGGACAAATTTCTATTGATGGAAGGTACAAGATTTCAAGCTTCACAGAGTTCTTCTTCAGGTCTGGGCAAAAGCTTGCACCAACAGAAGTTGGTCCAATAAAAGATATTTCCTCACTTACCTTCTCTGGCTAATATCCTGGGACCAACACAATTTTACCATCTATTGGCCATTTGATGTCTTTAGGAAATGAGTTGGTACTCTCAATCCAGGCCCTAGTGAAATAAACCACAATCACAACAGGAGTTTTAAATCTGATGTAGGATTGTGGGGAATGTGGCATTTTCCCTCATCCCTCCTCTAGCATTTTGAAAGTAATAAATAAAATAAAATAATAATAATACCCACTATTTAACACTTATAGTGATCTGTATTTTCGTAGCACCCTACAAATGATAGCTGATTAATTAATTCCTGCAGAGAATCAGGCTAGCGCTGCAGCTCCTGCCCATAATGCTTCCCCAGTGGCAACAGCAAGAGCAGAACATGAAACTGACCAGAGTTGTATCACTTTCCCTCTACAGCTATTGCTGGCCCCACTGACATTGTACTATAGGCAGGAGCAGCAGCACAGGTATCCCCTGGGAGGGAGGGAGAGAGAGAAGAGAAAACCAAAAGGGAAGAGCAAAACAGGATAAAGAAGAGCACTAGAGAAAAAGATCAAGAAGGGAGTGGGGGAGACAAAAGCAAAATAGAAGGGAAGATAGTGGGGGAAAAGGAGGGGAGAAGGTGAGTGAAAGAAAAGTGGAGACCCTGATTAAAGGAGGGAGGCACTACATGCTCCCTGTCCAATCAATGTATTTCCTTTGGGAGGGTCCAAACCTATGGATGAGAGGGTAGTTCATTCTCTAAGTCTATTCAGTTCTTGGCATCTCTGCCTCAGTGGCTGACTATAAGATGCCAATCAATGCAGCAGTGATGGTGGTTCTGTGATGTGGCCACCTGTGCACAAGAAAATAAACTGAGCCCAACAAATCATTTTGCACAGAACATTCAGCTTCTTTAAAAGCACCTGAAATTCCTACTGTTAAGTGTCAGTATTTTCCTCAATGTAACAGGTTCTCTAAATAGATCAAGGATTTTGCGTTTGCTTCTTCAAAGTGATGTAGTTCTATATGATGGGATCACATGGAGAAACAACACACATTGGCAGCTAAGAGTTTATAACTAGATAATAATCATATTACTGTGCTTTCTGAATGAGGGGGAAAATCTAGTTATTAAGTGGATGAACTCTGGGATCAGATACCATATTTGCTGGAAACGCAATGCATTAACTGTGCAGTTGCTATATCAAGTGGATATTGTATCTTGTAGCAGATATGTCTGGTAAGGGAAGAGAAAGAGGGAGGTGGATGTGGGATGCTGAAATAAGGTCACTAGAGACTGATTATGAAAGAACAATTGGGTTTGTAGCCATCTTTCTGAAAGTTCAGGAATATATAATTGCCAGAACTGGGTCTTGGCTACAGGCTGACTATCTTGTGAAATTTTAGCTCTGCTGAAGTTATTTAGATACTGTTAAAAAGATCTCCACCCAAAAGAAGCTACTGTAAAATGGTAATTTTCACCAGACATTAGTCACAGAGACATAGTAGGGAGGTTCATCAGTCTTACTGTCTCATGTATCAGTATTATTGTCTCTTTGGCATGCCAACCAACATCCCCAGTTTTCTCATTATCCTCCAAAGTACTTCAACATGTGCTTAACTTTAAGCTCATGAGCAATCCCATTGACTTCAATGGGAATACTGATGTGGTTATGGGCTGGGGCCTCAATCAGTTTATCAGTCATTGCTGGTTACACCGTCTCAGTATGGTGCTTTCTTTTACCTTCTGTACCTCCATTATCCTTGTAAGATTCCACCAGAAGCACACTTCCTCGTCCTTGGGACATTACCCAGTACTAAGTGGATATACATCTTGCCAAGGCACAATAAAAACTAATACCATGAAACAAAGCCAGAATGATTTCACAAGGTATCCCCCTGGTGCAAAGGTTTTTCACACAGCACCTCTTGGCAACCGTGAAAGCTTAAATGACTTTGTGTGTGTGTGTGTGTGTGGGGGGGGGGAGTTGTGCGAAGGATGTAATTGAGAGCCGTTTTGTATTTTTTAGCAGCCCAGAGGCAGAAAAGGTCACCATTTGGAAAAGAGGTGACAAAAGCAATTTCACTGAGGAAAAGATTGTAATCTAGCATGTGGTGTGAGGATCTGGGATGCTGCAGGCACGATCAGCAATCACTGTCACAGCAGTCCTCCTCCCAGCTCACTCCCGCCAGCTTGGCCTCAACTTGCAGCATTATTAAAAGCACCTTGAAAATGTAGGTGGAAATGCTCAGCCCCGATCCCAGCTGCTGTGTGTGCCTGCTGATAGATTTGACCAATATGATGAGACAGAAATGATGAGGAGAGTGTTTATAAAATATGTCCTACAGAAGTACATAAATCTACTACAGGCCTGACATCTTTCCTCTGTTCTTATTCAGTCCTTACTCAGGTCAAATCCCCAATGAAGTTACAGGGTACAGGCTGAAAATGTGATTGTCAATGGAATATAAGATCTGAAGTAAAATCTTGAGGGTATTTCCTACAAGAGGTTATTTTTTCACCTAAGAGGGAAAGTTATTTTCTATAAACAAACCTCAAGTTAATCCATAAATTGCTGCACTGTTAAGGAGCAATGGAAGGAGAGAGGAGAGCAAACTTTCCCCACACCCTTGAGGTTTTTTTTCCAGGGGCTGATATAACACCTTTATTCTTTCTCCTACCTTTCAGTTGCCTTGGGTTACCTGTTTCCAAGTGAATCACAGACAGTGGTACCATCAAAACAAGGTTCTTCAGGATCATATGAACCACCTGCTGTGATGTCTGTAGAAAGCAGCTGGCAAAAAAGTTGCTAGTGCACCTCAGAAGATGCTGCAGCTTAGCAACATGAAAGAAACCCACTGCAAGTGGAGAAGTATGAAATACAGGTAATGGGGGAAGAGCGGCATCTGCCACAAAAACAATTTGTGAGAAGAGGAAAGAAAAGGAAGTTTTCCACTGAATAATAATACCATCTAGCTCTTATATAATGGTTTTCATCTATAGCTCTCGTAGCGTTTTAACGCAGGAGAGGTAAGCATTATTATCCCCATTTTATAGATGTGAAACTGAGGCACAGGGAGGTGAAGTGGTTTGCCAAAGGTCATCCAGCAGGTCAGAACTGGGACTAGAACCAAGGTCTCCTGAGGCCCTGTCTGGTGCTGCATGCAGTAGGCCACACTGCACACTTTCGAGCTTCGTGGCACTTTCAGAATATCCACTCATCAATCCTAGTTAAGTATTATTATTCTCAATTTACAAATGAGGGGACTGAAGTAGAGGACGGAAGTGACAAGTCCAAGGCAGGGGTGAAAGTAACACAGAAGACTTACTGGTAAGGGGGCCCAGCTCTGGGGCCCCAGAAGGGGCGGGGCCTCGAGCAGAAGGGGTAGGGCCTCAGGTGGAAGGGGCGAGGCGTCAGCCTCCCCCAGCCAGCCCATCTGTGCTGCCTGGCCTGCACCGCCTGGGGCTCTGGTGGCGATCTAAAAGGGCCTGGGGCTCCGGCCACTGCCGTAGTAGTGGCAGCCAAAAGCCCCAGGCCCTTTTAAATCATCGGGCCCTGGCGCCACCGATGGGAGTGGGGGCAAAAGGGGCAGCGATGTTAAAGTGCTGCCGTGGCAGCCCTTTACCGTCAGCTGCGTACGGGCTGGTACCGGCGGTCGCTTCTTACCAGTAAGCCGTACTGGCCTACTTTCACCCCTGGTCCAAGGCCACCGAAGGAGTCTGTTTCACAGATGAAGTTAAACCTCAGGTGTTCCTGCCTCCCAGTCTTGTATTCAGACCAACAAAACCACAATGTTTTTCCTTTCCATTGAGAAACATCATTCACTTGTCTAGCTGCTCAGTAGCTTATAAAAGCTTTTAAAAATTGATTAATCAGTCAATATTGGGGCCAGCTGGTGAACAGGAGAAAACTATTTTTTGGTCACATGAATGGTAGTTACCTGGACTGTGCTTAGCCAACAAAGGGTATATTACACACTTGCTGGTTTAATGCTCTTGCGTGATTTTGTAATGCAATAAAAATGTCAAAAATAAAATGAGGCCAATTGAACAATAGGAGGTTAGACTAGAGGGAAGGGCAAGACCCCCATGGAAATATTAGTAGACAGCATGCAGGGTTTAAAGATTAAATACATGCACCAATCAAGCTGTTGGGCACTTGATCACTGCCTTTTAATAAAGTGGGGAAAAACCTCAATACATTTCTTAATTGAATTACTGACTGGCCAGGGGAGAGGCGAGTCACACGTCCACAGATGAGCAAGAAGCCAAGGTTGATCACTGCCGGAGGTTCAGTGAAAGCTCCTTCTGTTACCTGAATGTGAAGAGGGTTCCCATGTCCAACATAGATAACAGCTCTGCTTTTGACTTGGGGAAGGAGAGGCGGTACCGAAGGGTCTCAAAAGCAGGTACGATCAGAGCTTTCTTGGTATTGGCCAAGTCTAGCTGGATGACAGACTTCCTGGCAGAGAAGAGCAATGAATACAAAGGGGAGAATTTTAACCTGGACAAATCACAGGGCTTTTCATAGTAAAGAACAAAGAGATGGCAGTTCAAGTGGTGCATTTTTTGTTGGTGTGGAGTAGTTTTCCTCAT
The DNA here is from genome assembly GCF_002925995.2 of Terrapene triunguis. Taxonomy (NCBI): domain Eukaryota; kingdom Metazoa; phylum Chordata; order Testudines; family Emydidae; genus Terrapene; species Terrapene triunguis. Next base: position 6,493,810 of record NW_020664598.1, on the reverse strand, counting down.
CTCATTTAACCTGTTGATCTAGGAAAAAGTTAAGCAATACATTGCTATGAAAGTTTGTAAACCCAAGGTGCATTTGGCTGACTGCCCAATGATATAGGTCTAGCTGAATAATAAATTTGAGTAGGTCCAATTGCTTGTCCCTATAAGAGACACTCAGCTGAGTAAAGGCCAAATTCCTTGAAAGGTCCTGTTTGTTATTACAGATTATGGAAATAACCACCCAAGGAATGGCAGTTCTAAGCTGACACGATTTGGCCAGGACAGTTTGGGACTCTGTATGAGGAGACTGGTTACACTTCAACATAATTAGTCTCTATGTTCCAAACTCTCTCTCACATTTACACTGGTAAAACCCAGGAATTTAGAAGTGGCAATTAATTCAGCCAGCATTTGGATCTTCTGACAATGAAAGCGAGGGAGAGCCCATCAGTAAAAGACGTCCATTTCTTTAAGGCAGGAGGGTTCTCAACCTTTTTCTTTCTAAGCCCCCTTCTCAAACCTCTCCCCCCCCACCACCCATGGTATAAAAACTCCATGGTCCACCTGTGCCACAACAACTGTTTTTTCTACATATAAAAGCCAGGGCCAGTGTTAGGAGGTTGCAAGCGGGGCAATTGCCTGAGGTCCCATGCCACAAGGGGCCCTGTGAAGTTAAGTTGCTCAGGCTTCAACTTCAGCACCTGGTGGCAGGGCTTAGGGCCTCAGGCTTCAGTGGTGGGGCTTCGGCTTTCTGCCCTGGGCCCCAGCAAGTCTAATGCCAGCCCTGCTTGGCGGACCCCCTGAAACATGCTCACGGCTCCCGAAGGAGCCCCGGACTCCTGGTTGAGAACCACTGCTTTAAGGCAATCTGTATACTGTTTACATGAAAGATCAACTGTTCCATTCAGACAAGGTCTATGCCTTAGAGAAACACACTGTAGTAGAGTCTCGATGGGAGTTTAGCTTCTGGTTTTAAAAGATTTAATTTTGGAAAGTGCTTTGTTATGGTAATTTTCCTGTCTCCTGGTCTAAATTTTGTCCCCATCTTTAAAGGGACAGAGTCACTGCTCAAACCCAACTGTGTACTTTTGTACTATTGCCCTCTACTGGCCCACTGAGCTGTTACTTTGTCCTTGTTTTTGACACTTGTTTAGAGCTCGCACACCACGCAGACGGGGAGCTGGTGCCAATCTAAACGTATTTCACAACACACACGCGTCCTCAAAAATACCATGTGGCACAACGGTAAGTCTCTGCTCAAGGGGAGGCCCAAGTTTGGAGTAACAAGCTCAGAACTGAGGTGTGCTCTCAGAGGCTGCAAATTAAGACTGAGGTCCATTAGCAGAACTGTGTGTATTATGATGATCATTTGTACTGTGGTAGTATTTAGTTCCCCAGCCCCATTGTGCTAGGCAGACTGTACAAGTGTAGTAGAAAGAGGCAATCCCTGCACAGAAAAGCTGTGTGTATGTTGCATCTCTTTATCCCACCCTTCGTCTGTTTGCCTATTTTGACTGGGAGCTATTCAGGGAAGAACTGTACAGCACTTAGCACAATGAGGCCTTCAGATACTGCTGATATACAAATAATTTTAACTACACTATTAATAACAACAACAACAGAGCAATCTGGCATAACACCTGCCTGCACTGCATGCAGCTCTAGCCAGAGTTATTGGGCCTTCACTTTCCTAACTACAAAAAAAAAAAAGAAGAAGTAATTGCCACCCCAAATTGAACCTTACTGTACTTGTCAGTAGAAATAACTCTGCCTCAACTTCCCTTTCATTATCTTTGCATTTCATATGAAACATCTGCCTCTCTCCCCATGTCAAACTCAGTTCCCCTTAATAGTATTTACAGTACTAACTTTTATGGTACTGCAATGAGCAATCAAGGACAATGTTGACAAGCGACAAACTATCAGCAGCCTTACGAGATGAAGGATTTGGGAACGCTGTCATAACATCAAAAGGGGAACAACAAGCCACTTTTTAAGGTCCAGAATAGCAAGAATTCATTCCCACTGCATCAAAGGAGGAGGAAGGGGTTGCTTAATAAAATTTGAATTTTAGGGAATTCATATTAGCTTTGCATTCTAGGATTCCCTGTAGGTCTGTTCTATAAAATGAGCCTATTCTCAGTCAGCTATCTGAAAGTTTGAATTGTTTAAAGAGCCACTGCCACATTCCAACAAACTTTACACAACTGAAGGATTTTATCTGCCTCCCATTAAAACTTTCCTGTACTTTTTCCTCTGTTTCCTTCCCCGTCACTGCTAATGATCTGCATGTAGATGACTTCTTTAAAGAGAGCTTCCTCAGCCTGTCAGAATCACTGAGTGATGCCAAAATCCAGTGTTTATGACACTCCTAATGATTCTTCCCCCAGTTTCTTCTAGCCCCTCTCAGTACGGAAATCATACTAATTTAATCTCACTGACACCATTTTAGGACTCCCTGGGTTTGGTTCATCCCCTTGGTTCGGAGATGTGCAACCTGAGCCAGCAGCCCAGGCTGCTACATCTCAGAGGGTTTCATCCCTGGGGAACGGCAGGCGGTGTTTGCACTGATGTCCTTCCTTAGGTGTTTTTACCAGGAAATGGCAGCTTTAAATTGTGGTTGTTGATATTATTTTTTATTTGTAGGGTGGTAGCACCCAGAAGCCCCAGTCAGGGATTGAGGCCTCATTGTGCTAAGCACTGTGCAAACACCAAGTGCAAGACAATCCTTGCCCCAAAGAGCGTATGATCCAATTTCAGATACAATAAGTGGGTGTGACAAACAAAGAAGTAAGAGGGAAAGAAGAGGGAGGACAAGGGTGACAGCAGTAGCACCATGTGGTTATGTAGAGGAGGTTGTCTGCACAACTAGATAGTTGCAGTGCACTCATTTCTTAAGTTATTAGATAGAAACAAAATAATATTTATATTGGTAATCCTTACAGCCATTGGCAGTGGGCCATTAACTGTAGGTATCGTGGCAGAGGAGGGACTTGAGGATGGGCTGGAAGGAGGCGAGGACAGTAGTTTTATGGACTAGTAGAGGAAAACATTCCATAGGGGTGTCATGGAGGAAAGCAAAAAGGAATACACAAATGGGTGAAGGAGGCTGGAATCATTGACATGATGGACAGGGTGGGGTCAACGCAAAAAGATGGAAGAGTGGTTAAGTAGGGAGGGGAAGAGTTCTGAAGGGCCGTAAAGATAAGGATAAGAAACTTGAAGTGGATGCAGCAGCAGAAGGAGAACCAGTGGAGATGCTCCAAGAGGGAGGCGACATGGTCAAGATGATCCTAGCAGCAGAGCAGCGGTACCGTGAAATGAATGTTAGGGGGGCCGAGGTGGGAATTAGGAAACACAGACAGGAGGGGGCTGCATTAGTCAAGACAGGAGTTGATGCTGGCCCGGGCAAGAGTTTTAGCATTGTTGATCTTAGAAATGTCCTGGTGGAGGAAATGCCATGCTCTGGATATAGCCTTGATTTGTGGGGCTTGAGAGAGGGGGAGTAAGAGTCATAGATGACATCCAGGTTATAGGCCTGAGTAATGGGGAGGATGATGGCACTGTTGGCTGTGACAAGGAGAAGGGGAAAAGGGGAGGAATGACACTGAGTTCCATTTTGGACATGTTGAGTATAAGTGGGTAGTAACACAGCCACAAGCAAAAGCCAGGGTGACAGGCCAAGGTGTGGGACTGGACAGAGGGAGACAGGTCAAGAGTAGAGAAGTAAATTTGTGAGTCATCTGCATAAAATGGGAATTGAAGCCATGTGAGTGGACGAGGTCCCTGGAGAGAGTTGGGCAGATGTTCCATCCAGGGATGCAGAAGGGGCACTACAGAGGGCTACTTGTTGTGCCCTAATCCTGAGCTGCCTGGCCCCATTGCACATTAGAGCTGTAGGGGAGGAGCTCTAATGTGCATAAAGTCAATAGAGGGCTTTATGCCATGGAGGATCAGGGGGAACAGGCGTTCACTCTACCCTGCCTTCTCCCCAACTCACCAGAATGCCCCTTCCCCATACGAGGGCCCGGAGAGGACTGCTGGTGCAGAAAGCTGTCGAGCAGCCTCTGCTGTCTAACTTTGGCAGCCTTAAGTCCAATGAGAACTGGAGACCCCTAGCCTGGCACATAGCAGGAGAAGACAAGGGAACCAAGGATGGAGCCCTGTGGTACCTCTACCAGAAGTGGGAGAGGAGAGGAAGAGGGCCCACAGATTGAAACAATGAAGGAACAACCAAAGAGGATGGAGGGAAATCAGGAGTGACATTCATGAAAAAACAGGGAGGACGTCGTTTCAAGGAGGAAGGTGTGGTCAACTGTGCCAAAAGCAGTCAAGAAGTCAAGGAGGATGAGGATGGAGTAGAAGCCCTGTGATTTATTCATGAAGAAATTCTTACTAACTTTGGTGACAGCAGTTTCAGTGGAGTGGAGGGTGGAAGCCAGACTGAAGGGATCTAGGATGGAGGTGGAGGACAGGAAATGGAGACTGTGGTTCTGGACAGCATTTTCAATGATTTCAGCAGTGACGAGGTGGTATTTAAAATAGCAGGGGGCATCAAGGCTGGGTAGGGGCCATAGCATGTTTGTATTATGAGCTGGAGGTTCCTGAGGAAAGGGAGCTGCTGACCAAAAATCTGAGGGAGAGTGGGGGCTAGGAAAATAAGTAGGTGGGAAAGGATGTAGTTGCTAGGGACACAGGGGATTTGGGTTGTATGCAGAGCTCACAAAGTGCTTCTGCTCATCTCAAACCGACCAGACAGCGACAGCTGGTGCAGCACCAGAATTCTTCCCTGGATATCATAACCATTCCCTCTTTCATTTCCTCAGCCTTGCTGGTTTGTGAGCAAAGGACCTATCTTACGTTCCAAACATGGACAATATATCCCAACTCAGGGCAGCATGCTGAGCTACCACTAGCTCTTTAGCTGGCTTTTCCTTGCACTTGATATGCTCAGTTTTACTGATCAAAATATTTTTTTCAGTGCTCATTTTTCTAGCGGCACCATTCCATTACAATCAACTCATTTCATAATTTGAAGTATATTTGATTTTCTTCCACCTTTTTGCTGGGCATCGTGGTGTTTGAATTAGAAAGATTTCAACCATAATTGTCACTGGATGTGTGTAATGGAATGCCAATAATAAATCTGGATATTTTACAACTAATACTGGGGAAACTATTTAATTTGTGTACAGTTCTTGAGAAGGTATTTTCAGTTTTAATACCTCAGCATCTATTTTCCAATACCTACCATTTTCCCAAACACCTAAAACAAGGATATGTGAATTTGTGAAGACTTTCTCTTTGTTAGTATTGTCCAGGAAACCATTTCCCAGGCATCCTTGTGTGCAGCCCCGATGTAGGATATGTCATTCTGACATAATGAAGGTTGGGTTAAATTTCTACTCTAGCAATAAGCCATAGGAAAGAATATAGAGGTAAATTTCTCATTACCAGTTTTTTTGTGTAGTGTGGAATAAAGTGATCTTAAATCCCAAGAATCCTCTCAGAGGTCAAACTAACTCCAAAATACAGCCAGAGAATGTTTCTTCTTCAAAATGGTTACAAGTATTTACTAATTCTCACAACAACCCTTGTATGGTAGGTCAATATTATCACCTGCATTTTCATATGGAGAAACTGAGATTTAGGGTACTTACAGTCAGAGGTGTGATTGTAGCTTGTGTGAGCATACGCACACTAGCTTTAATCTACTTAATATGGCTAAAAATAGCAGTGAAGTTGTGGCAGCACAGGCTTCATGGGCAAAAGTGATCATGAAATGACAGATTTCACGATTTCAAGGAAAGGAAGGCATGAGAGCAGCAGAACAAGGCCAATGGACTTCAGAAAAGCCGACTTCAACATTCTCAGAGAACTGCTAGGTAAGGTACCAGGGGAAGAAAATCTAAGGGAAAACGGAGTTCAGGAGAGCTGGTAGTCTGTCAAGGAGACAGCATTAAAGGCACAACAGCAAGCTATCCTGATTCAAAGGAAAGACAGAAAGAATAGTACGAGGCCAATATGGCTCAATTAGGAGCTCTTGAATTACCTGAAAATCAAAAAGGAACTAACAAAAAGTGGAAACATGGACAAATTGCTAAGGGGGAGTACAAAAGAATAGCACAAGCATGTAGGAACAAAATCAAAAAGGCTAAGGCACAAAATGAGTTACACCTAGCAAAGAACATAAAAGGCAATAAGAAGAGGTTCTATAAATACATTAGGAGCAAGGGAAAGATGAAGGAAAGTGTAGGTCCGCTATTTAGTGGGAAAGGTAAGCTAATAAGGGATGTCATCAAGAAGGCTGAGGGCCTATTTTGCTTCAGTCTTCACTAAAAAGGTTAATTGTGACCAGATATTTAACACAATTAACATTAACAACAAAGGGGAGGGAACACAAGCCAAAATAGGGAAAGAAGAGGTTAAAGAATATTTAGATAAGTTAGATATATTCAAGTTGGCAGGACCTGAGGAAATTTATCCTAGAATACTTAAGGAACTAGCTGAAGCAATCTCCGAACCATTAGTGATTATCTTTGAGGGCGGGTAAGATTCCACATGACAGGAGAAGGTCAAACGTAGTACTATCTTTAAAAAGGGGAACAAAGAGGACCAAGGGAATTATAGACCAGTCAGCCTAACTTTAATATCTGGAAAGATACTGGGACAAATCATTAAACAATCAATTTGTTAGCACCTAGAGGATAATAGGGTCATAAGAAAGAGCCAACACGGATGTGTCAAGAACAAATCATGCCAAACCAACTTAATTTCCTTCTTTGACAGGGTTACTGGCCTAGTGATAAGAGGGAAGCTGTAGATGTGATATATCTTCATCTTAGTAAGGCTTTTGACACAGTCCCACGTGACATTCACATAAGCAAACTTGGGAAATATGGTATGGATGCGTGCATAACTGGTTGAAAGACCGTACTCAAAGAATAATTATCAATGATTCACTATTGAACTAAGTGGATTTATCTAGTGGAGTCCCATAGGGGTCTGTCCTTGGTCTGGTACTATTCAATATTTTAATTAATGACTTGGATAATGAGTGCCACAGAAAAACCCAGAAGGAAATTAATAATTCTGTTTTCAGAACATGGTTTGAATAGTGTGCAGTTGTGGATGACACCAGGCTGGAAGGAGTTGCAAGTGCTTTGGAGGGCAGGATTAGAATTCAAAATGACCATGTCAAATTGGAGAATTGGTCTGAAATCAACAAGGTGCAATTCGCAAAAGACAAGTTCAAAGTACTACACTTTGGAAGGAAAAATCAAATGCACAAATATAAAATTGAGATTAATTGGCTGTGCAGTAGTACTGCAGAAAATGATCTGGGTGTCACAGTCAGGGCCGGCTCTGGCTTTTTCGCCGCCCCAGGCGAAAAAGCCTCCGGCCGCCCCCCCTCCCACAGGGGGGGGGCGGCCAGAGCCCCAGGGGGAGGGCAGCGAGCGGGGGGGAGGGCGCCGGGG